>NC_134265.1:269552406-269860978 GCF_031893055.1 Leptodactylus fuscus
AATTCATGGTGGAGGGAGCCTCTAAACAGCCCAGTTTGGGCAAATTCATGGTGGAGGGAGCCTCTAACCAGCCCAGTTTGGACCAATTAATGGTGGAGGGAGCCTCTAAACAGCCCAGTTTGGACCAATTAATGGTGGAGGGAGCCTCTAACCAGCCCAGTTTGGACCAATTAATGGTGGAGGGAGCCTCTAACCAGCCCAGTTTGGACCAATTAATGGTGGAGGGAGCCTCTAACCAGCCCAGTTTGGACCAATTAATGGTGGAGGGAGCCTCTAAACAGCCAAGTTTTGGGAAATTCATGGTGGAGGGAGCCTCTAACCAGCCCAGTTTGGACCAATTCATGGTGGAGGGAGCCTCTAAACAGCCCAGTTTGGGCAAATTCATGGTGGAGGGAGCCTCTAAAAAACCCAGTTTGGACCAATTCATGGTGGAGGGAGCCTCTAATTAGCCCAGTTTGGACCAATTAATTGTGGAGGGAGCCTCTAACCAGCCCAGTTTGGACCAATTAATGGTGGAGGGAGCCTCTAACCACCCCAGTTTGGGCAAATTCATGGTGGAGGGAGCCTCTAACCAGCCCAGTTTGGACCAATTAATGGTGGAGGGAGCCTCTAACCAGCCCAGTTTGGACCAATTAATGGTGGAGGGAGCCTCTAACCACCCCAGTTTGGACCAATTCATGGTGGAGGGAGCCTCTAACCAGCCCAGTTTGGACCAATTCATGGTGGAGGGAGCCTCTAAACAGCCAAGTTTTGGGAAATTCATGGTGGAGGGAGCCTCTAACCAGCCCAGTTTGGACCAATTCATGGTGGAGGGAGCCTCTAAACAGCCCAGTTTGGGCAAATTCATGGTGGAGGGAGCCTCTAACCAGCCCAGTTTGGACCAATTAATGGTGGAGGGAGCCTCTAAACAGCCAAGTTTTGGGAAATTCATGGTGGAGGGAGCCTCTAACCAGCCCAGTTTGGACCAATTAATGGTGGAGGGAGCCTCTAACCAGCCCAGTTTGGACCAATTAATGGTGGAGGGAGCCTCTAACCAGCCCAGTTTGGACCAATTAATGGTGGAGGGAGCCTCTAAACAGCCAAGTTTTGGGAAATTCATGGTGGAGGGAGCCTCTAACCAGCCCAGTTTGGACCAATTCATGGTGGAGGGAGCCTCTAAACAGCCCAGTTTGGGCAAATTCATGGTGGAGGGAGCCTCTAAAAAACCCAGTTTGGACCAATTCATGGTGGAGGGAGCCTCTAATTAGCCCAGTTTGGACCAATTAATTGTGGAGGGAGCCTCTAACCAGCCCAGTTTGGACCAATTAATGGTGGAGGGAGCCTCTAAAAAACCCAGTTTGGACCAATTCATGGTGGAGGGAGCCTCTAATTAGCCCAGTTTGGACCAATTAATTGTGGAGGGAGCCTCTAACCAGCCCAGTTTGGACCAATTAATGGTGGAGGGAGCCTCTAACCACCCCAGTTTGGACCAATTCATGGTGGAGGGAGCCTCTAACCACCCCAGTTTGGACCAATTCATGGTGGAGGGAGCCTCTAAACAGCCCAGTTTGGGCAAATTCATGGTGGAGGGAGCCTCTAACCAGCCCAGTTTGGACCAATTAATGGTGGAGGGAGCCTCTAAACAGCCCAGTTTGGGCAAATTCATGGTGGAGGGAGCCTCTAACCAGCCCAGTTTGGACCAATTAATGGTGGAGGGAGCCTCTAAACAGCCAAGTTTTGGGAAATTCATGGTGGAGGGAGCCTCTAACCAGCCCAGTTTGGACCAATTAATGGTGGAGGGAGCCTCTAACCACCCCAGTTTGGGCAAATTCATGGTGGAGGGAGCCTCTAACCAGCCCAGTTTGGACCAATTAATGGTGGAGGGAGCCTCTAAACAGCCCAGTTTGGGCAAATTCATGGTGGAGGGAGCCTCTAAACAGCCAAGTTTTGGGAAATTCATGGTGGAGGGAGCCTCTAACCAGCCCAGTTTGGACCAATTCATGGTGGAGGGAGCCTCTAAACAGCCCAGTTTGGGCAAATTCATGGTGGAGGGAGCCTCTAAAAAACCCAGTTTGGACCAATTCATGGTGGAGGGAGCCTCTAATTAGCCCAGTTTGGACCAATTAATTGTGGAGGGAGCCTCTAACCAGCCCAGTTTGGACCAATTAATGGTGGAGGGAGCCTCTAAAAAACCCAGTTTGGACCAATTCATGGTGGAGGGAGCCTCTAATTAGCCCAGTTTGGACCAATTAATTGTGGAGGGAGCCTCTAACCAGCCCAGTTTGGACCAATTAATGGTGGAGGGAGCCTCTAAAAAACCCAGTTTGGACCAATTCATGGTGGAGGGAGCCTCTAATTAGCCCAGTTTGGACCAATTAATTGTGGAGGGAGCCTCTAACCAGCCCAGTTTGGACCAATTAATGGTGGAGGGAGCCTCTAACCACCCCAGTTTGGACCAATTCATGGTGGAGGGAGCCTCTAACCACCCCAGTTTGGACCAATTCATGGTGGAGGGAGCCTCTAAACAGCCCAGTTTGGGCAAATTCATGGTGGAGGGAGCCTCTAATTAGCCCAGTTTGGACCAATTAATTGTGGAGGGAGCCTCTAACCAGCCCAGTTTGGACCAATTAATGGTGGAGGGAGCCTCTAACCACCCCAGTTTGGACCAATTCATGGTGGAGGGAGCCTCTAACCACCCCAGTTTGGACCAATTCATGGTGGAGGGAGCCTCTAAACAGCCCAGTTTGGGCAAATTCATGGTGGAGGGAGCCTCTAACCAGCAGAGTTGGGGGAAATCAGGGTGGAGGGAGCCTAGTATTAGCAGAATTGTGCAACGCTTATGGTGGATGAGTATGAGGATGCGGAGGAATTGGAGAGGTTGAGTACAGACATGGAGTTTCATGTTGGGGTGCTTTACACAGGTGGGCACAAAAATGACGGCTCTACCCAGTGGTGGTTCATTTTTATCAAAGTGAGCCGGTCGGCACTCTCAGCTGACAGACGGGTGCGCTTGTCAGTGATGATGCCACCGGCTGCACTGAACACCCTCTCAGATAGGACGCTGGCGGCAGGACAGGACAGCACCTCCAAGGCATATAGGGCAAGTTCAAGCCACAGGTCCAACTTCGACACCCAATACGTGTAGGGCGCAGAGGGGTCGGAGAGGACAGGGCTGTGGTCGGAAAGGTATTCCCGCAACATGCGCCTATACTTCTCACGCCTGGTGACACTAGGACCCTCCGTGGCGGCACTTTGGCGAGGGGGTGCCATCAAGGTGTCCCAGACCTTAGACAGTGTGCCCCTCGTTTGTGTGGACCGGTGAGAACTTGGTTGCCTACTGGAGGAACTGCCCTCCCTGCCGCCAACGTCACATGCTGGAAACATCTCCATCATATTCTGCACCAATTGCCTGTGGCAAGCATTGATGCGATTGGCCCTCCCCTCTACCGGAATAAAAGACGAGATGTTGTTTTTATACCGGGGGTCAAGGATAGCAAAGATCCAGTACTGGTTGTCCTCCATGATTTTGACAATACGCTTGTCGGTTGTAAAGCACCCCAACATGAACTCAGCCATGTCTGCCACAGTGTTAGTTGGCATGACTCCTCTGGCCCCACCGGAAAGTTCAATCTCCATTTCCTCCTCATCCTCCATGTCTACCCATCCGCGCTGCAACAATGGGACGATTCGAAGTTGCCCGGAAGCCTCCTGTATCACCATCACATCATCGGACAACTCTTCTTCCTCCTCCTCCTCCTCCTCCTCCTCCATTAAACGCAGTGAAGCGGACAGATGTGTGGACCTACTCTCCAGCTGTGACGGATCGGATGCTATCCCTAACTCCTCTGTGTGATCTGAGTTATCCCTGATGTCAATCAGGGATTCTCTCAGAACACACAAGAGCGGGATTGTAAGGCTCACCATCGCATCCTCAGAGCTCACCCTCCTTGTGGACTCCTCAAAGACCCGTAGGATGTCACAAAGGTCTCTCATCCATGGCCACTCATGGATGTGAAACTGAGGCAGCTGACTTTGTGGCACCCTAGGGTTTTGTAGCTGGTATTCCATCAAAGGTCTCTGCTGCTCAACCACTCTATTCAACATCTGAAACGTTGAGTTCCAGCGTGTGGGGACGTCGCACAAAAGCCGGTGTTGTGGCACATGCAGGCGTTGCTGGAGAGATTTTAAGCTAGCAGCGGCTACTGTCGACTTGCGAAAGTGGGCGCACATGCGCCGCACTTTCACCAGTAGCTCTGGAACATTGGGGTAGCTCTTTAGGAAACGTTGCACCACTAGGTTGAAGACGTGGGCCAGGCATGGAACATGTTGGAGTCCGGCAAGCTCCAGAGCTGCTACCAGGTTCCGGCCGTTATCACAAACGACCATGCCTGGGCCCAGGTGCAGCGGCTCAAACCATATTGCCGTCTCATCGAGGAGGGCATCCCTCACCTCGGAGGCAGTGTGCTGTCTGTCCCCCAAGCTGATCAGCTTCAGCACAGCCTGCTGACGTCTACCAACGCCAGTGCTGCAACGTTTCCAACTCGTAGCTGGGGTCAATCTAACAGCGGAGGAGGAGGCGGTGGCGGAGGAGGAGGCGGTGGCGGAGGAGGAGGCGGTAGAGGAGGAGGAGGAGGAGGGGGGTGTTCTTCTCGTGTCCCTGCCAGGAATGTTAGGCGGGGAGACGAGGTACACCGGGCCAGTTTGGGAAGCAGTCCCAGCCTCAACTACATTCACCCAGTGTGCCGTCAGTGAAATGTAGCGTCCCTGTCCGCATGCACTTGTCCACGCGTCGGTGGTCAAGTGGACCTTTGTGCAAAGCGCGGAACTAAGGGCCCGCCTGATGTTGAGTGACACGTGCTGGTGCAAGGCGGGGACGGCACACCGGGAGAAGTAGTGACGGCTAGGGACGGCATAGCGAGGTGCCGCAGTTGCCATCAGGTCCAGGAAGGCGGGAGTTTCAACAAGCCGGAACGCCAACATCTCCTGGGCCAGCAGTTTAGCGATGTTGGCGTTCAAGGCTTGCGCGTGTGGGTGGTTAGCAGTGTATTTCTGCCGCCGCTCCAATGTCTGAGAGATGGTGGGTTGTTGTAAAGAAACGCCTGATGGTGCCTTTGATGGTGCAGGAGAAGGAGATAAGACAGGACCAGGGGAGGATGAGGTAGAAGTCAACAAAGTGGCGGAGGCAGATGAAGTGGTGTCCTGGCTCGTCCTCTGGAGTGCATCGCCAGCACAGTCAGCAGTGGCAGTGGCAGAGGCAGAGGCAGAGGCAGTGGCAGTGGCGTGAACGGCAGTCGGCCTTTGTCCTGCCGTTGCTGCCTGCCACTGATTCCAGTGCTTGGATTCCAAATGACGGCGCATTGAAGTGGTGGACAGGTTGCTCTTCTCAGAGCCCCTAATCAATTTCGAGAGGCAAATTGTGCAGACAACACTATATCTGTCCTCGGCGCATTCCTTGAAAAAACTCCACACCTTCGAGAAACGTGCCCTCGAGGTGGGAGTTTTTCGGGGCTGGGTACGAACTGGAACATCTTGGGAGATTCCGGGTGTGGCCTGGCTTCGCCTAAGCTGCTGACCTCTGCCTCTGCCTCTAGCTACCCTTTTTGGTGCTGCACCTGCCTCAACATCCACACTACTTTCCCCGCTTGACATCCCCCCTGTCCAGGTCGGGTCAGTGTCCTCATCATCCACCACTTCCTCTTCCAACTCCTGTCTCATCTCCTCCTCCCGCACAATGCGCCGGTCAACTGGATGCCCTGACGGCAACTGCGTCACATCATCGTCGATGAGGGTGGGTTGCTGGTCATCCACCACCAAATCGAACGGAGATGGAGGAGACTCTAGTGTTTGAGCATCTGGATACAGATGCTCCTCTGTTAGGTTCGTGGAATCGTGACGTGGAGAGGCAGGTTGAGGGACAATGAAAGGAGCGGAGAACAGCTCTGGGGAGCAGGGACAGTTTGGGTTATTGTTCTGTAAAGCTTCGGAATTTTGGGAGGAAGGAAGACAAGACTGTTGGGTAATAGGAGGAGAGGAGGCAGAGTCTGACTGGCTGCTGGACAATGTGCTGTAAGCGTTCTCTGACAGCCATTGCAAGACCTGTTCCTGGTTCTCGGGCCTACTAAGGTTTGTACCCTGCAGTTTAGTTAATGTGGCAAGCAACCCTGGCACTGTGGAGTGGCGCAATGCTTGCTGCCCCACAGGAGTAGGCACGGGACGCCCTGTGGCTTCACTGCTACCTTGCTCCCCAGAACCATTCCCCCGACCTCGCCCACGGCCTCGTCCACGTCCCTTTCCGGGAGCCTTGCGCATTTTGAATTCCTAGTTAGAAATTGGCACTGTATACCAGTAGTAAAAATTGTGGGTGCACGTAACCCCAATATATTCTTTGAATTCCCAGTCAGACACTGGCACTATATGGCAGTAGCAAGAAATGAGGGTATTTGTATTCCCAATATACTCTTTGAATTCCCAGTCAGACAATGGCACTGTATACCAGTAGTAAAAATTGTGGGTGCACGTAACCCCAATATATTCTTTGAATTCCCAGTCAGAAACTGGCACTATATGGCAGTAGCAAGAAATGAGGGTATTTGTATTCCCAATATACTCTTTGAATTCCCAGTCAGACAATGGCACTGTATACCAGTAGTAAAAATTGTGGGTGCACGTAACCCCAATATATTCTTTGAATTCCCAGTCAGACACTGGCACTATATGGCAGTAGCAAGAAATGAGGGTATTTGTATTCCCAATATACTCTTTGAATTCCCAGTCAGACAATGGCACTGTATACCAGTAGTAAAAATTGTGGGTGCACGTAACCCCAATATATTCTTTGAATTACCAGTCAGAAACTGGCACTATATGGCAGTAGCAAGAAATGAGGGTATTTATAACCCCAATATATTCTTTGAATTCCCAGTCAGACAATGGCACTGTATACCAGTAGTAAAAATTGTGGGTGCACGTAACCCCAATATATTCTTTGAATTCCCAGTCAGACACTGGCACTATATGGCAGTAGCAAGAAATGAGGGTATTTGTATTCCCAATATATTCTTTGAATTCCCAGTCAGACAATGGCACTGTATACCAGTAGTAAAAATTGTGGGTGCACGTAACCCCAATATATTCTTTGAATTCCCAGTCAGACACTGGCACTATATGGCAGTAGCAAGAAATGAGGGTATTTGTATTCCCAATATATTCTTTGAATTCCCAGTCAGACAATGGCACTGTATACCAGTAGTAAAAATTGTGGGTGCACGTAACCCCAATATATTCTTTGAATTACCAGTCAGAAACTGGCACTATATGGCAGTAGCAAGAAATGAGGGTATTTATAACCCCAATATATTCTTTGAATTCCCAGTCAGACAATGGCACTGTATACCAGTAGTAAAAATTGTGGGTGCACGTAACCCCAATATATTCTTTGAATTCCCAGTCAGAAACTGGCACTATATGGCAGTAGCAAGAAATGAGGGTATTTATAACCCCAATATATTCTTTGAATTCCCAGTCAGACAATGGCACTGTATACCAGTAGTAAAAATTGTGGGTGCACGTAACCCCAATATATTCTTTGAATTCCCAGTCAGAAACTGGCACTATATGGCAGTAGCAAGAAATGAGGGTATTTGTATTCCCAATATACTCTTTGAATTCCCAGTCAGACAATGGCACTGTATACCAGTAGTAAAAATTGTGGGTGCACGTAACCCCAATATATTCTTTGAATTCCCAGTCAGAAACTGGCACTATATGGCAGTAGCAAGAAATGAGGGTATTTGTATTCCCAATATACTCTTTGAATTCCCAGTCAGACAATGGCACTGTATACCAGTAGTAAAAATTGTGGGTGCACGTAACCCCAATATATTCTTTGAATTCCCAGTCAGACACTGGCACTATATGGCAGTAGCAAGAAATGAGGGTATTTGTATTCCCAATATACTCTTTGAATTCCCAGTCAGACAATGGCACTGTATACCAGTAGTAAAAATTGTGGGTGCACGTAACCCCAATATATTCTTTGAATTACCAGTCAGAAACTGGCACTATATGGCAGTAGCAAGAAATGAGGGTATTTATAACCCCAATATATTCTTTGAATTCCCAGTCAGACAATGGCACTGTATACCAGTAGTAAAAATTGTGGGTGCACGTAACCCCAATATATTCTTTGAATTCCCAGTCAGAAACTGGCACTATATGGCAGTAGCAAGAAATGAGGGTATTTATAACCCCAATATATTCTTTGAATTCCCAGTCAGACAATGGCACTGTATACCAGTAGTAAAAATTGTGGGTGCACGTAACCCCAATATATTCTTTGAATTCCCAGTCAGAAACTGGCACTATATGGCAGTAGCAAGAAATGAGGGTATTTGTATTCCCAATATACTCTTTGAATTCCCAGTCAGACAATGGCACTGTATACCAGTAGTAAAAATTGTGGGTGCACGTAACCCCAATATATTCTTTGAATTCCCAGTCAGAAACTGGCACTATATGGCAGTAGCAAGAAATGAGGGTATTTGTATTCCCAATATACTCTTTGAATTCCCAGTCAGACAATGGCACTGTATACCAGTAGTAAAAATTGTGGGTGCACGTAACCCCAATATATTCTTTGAATTCCCAGTCAGAAACTGGCACTATATGGCAGTAGCAAGAAATGAGGGTATTTGTATTCCCAATATACTCTTTGAATTCCCAGTCAGACAATGGCACTGTATACCAGTAGTAAAAATTGTGGGTGCACGTAACCCCAATATATTCTTTGAATTCCCAGTCAGACACTGGCACTATATGGCAGTAGCAAGAAATGAGGGTATTTGTATTCCCAATATACTCTTTGAATTCCCAGTCAGACAATGGCACTGTATACCAGTAGTAAAAATTGTGGGTGCACGTAACCCCAATATATTCTTTGAATTACCAGTCAGAAACTGGCACTATATGGCAGTAGCAAGAAATGAGGGTATTTATAACCCCAATATATTCTTTGAATTCCCAGTCAGACAATGGCACTGTATACCAGTAGTAAAAATTGTGGGTGCACGTAACCCCAATATATTCTTTGAATTCCCAGTCAGAAACTGGCACTATATGGCAGTAGCAAGAAATGAGGGTATTTGTATTCCCAATATACTCTTTGAATTCCCAGTCAGACAATGGCACTGTATACCAGTAGTAAAAATTGTGGGTGCACGTAACCCCAATATATTCTTTGAATTCCCAGTCAGACACTGGCACTATATGGCAGTAGCAAGAAATGAGGGTATTTGTATTCCCAATATATTCTTTGAATTCCCAGTCAGACAATGGCACTGTATACCAGTAGTAAAAATTGTGGGTGCACGTAACCCCAATATATTCTTTGAATTACCAGTCAGAAACTGGCACTATATGGCAGTAGCAAGAAATGAGGGTATTTGTATTCCCAATATATTCTTTGAATTCCCAGTCAGACAATGGCACTGTATACCAGTAGTAAAAATTGTGGGTGTATATAGCCCCAATTCTATTGCTAGGGGACTTGCAGGGTATTTCTGGGGTGAAGGTGGGGGGGCACACCGTTGGAACGGGTATCGGGGTATATATCGGGTATACGGGAATACACTGACAGTGTATTCCATTCAGGATCCTGGGAAAGCTGGGTTGCGGCGATTGAGCCCGTCAGTGCCACGTTACACTGACAAGCTTCTCCCTGGAATTTAGCTCTTACAAGAGCTGTTGGTTGTCTTCTCCTTCCTATCCTAGCCTGTCCCTGCCTACCCAGAATCTAAGCCCTAGCTAGCTGGACGGAAACCTCCGTCCTCGGTGAATTGCAAGCTCAGAATGACGCGAAGCTGGGCGTCGCTGTTCTTTTAAATTAGAGGTCACATGTTTTCGGCAGCCAATGGGTTTTGCCTACTTTTTTCAACGTCACCGGTGTCGTAGTTCCTGTCCCACCTACCCAGCGCTGTTATTGGAGCAAAAAAGGCGCCAGGGAAGGTGGGAGGGGAATCGAGTAATGGCGCACTTTACCACGCGGTGTTCGATTCGATTCGAACATGCCGAACAGCCTAATATCCGATCGAACATGAGTTCGATAGAACACTGTTCGCTCATCTCTACTGAACACATTAAATGTGGTTAGCAATGAAAACACAAGGACCCCATAGTCTATAATGGGGTCTGTGTGGTGTCTGTACAAATCATGCGGAGAAAAAAGTGCAACTTGAAGTACTTTTCTCTTTGCATAATTCGTGCGAAAACCTCACGGAAAACACATGGACCCCATTTTAGTCTATGAGGTCCATGTGGTTTCATTGCTCATCACTTTTTAATACGTTCAGTATTCTGTTCAGGGGATCTCTGAGCGAACTCCCTGAATGGAATACCAAGTGCAAATATGAACCAGGCCTTAGAAACCCTTAGAATCACTAATACACACTATGAAAACCACTTGATATATGCACCTAACATGTCTGTAGACTTCAATCAACAGACGTTTGCCTAAAGAGTAATTTTTGGATTTGATTTGGCCAGTATTCATAAGGATACCACAGCCTCAATTGATAAGTAATATATACTGTACATCACAAAGTATATTTTTTCAATTGGAGTCCATGACAGACATATGAAATTGTATAGGAATATAGTTGCATACATCTGGGGCATATATATTTGGAAAACCATTTGAAATGATCCCACTAAGCATAGTCTATTAATCCACAATGCAAAAGTTGTAGTCCGTTCAAGTTCCTTCTATATGAGAAATATGAACCTAACTTAATCTAAAACATTTTAAAGACAGGGCTCTACGTAGAGTAAACACCACAAAAATGCAGTGTTTTACAGTCCCTGCAAAGTGGATGGGATTCCGGCTAATCCTATCCGCATATTGCAGAACAAAAATCATTACCAGAAATGCTGTATTTTGAAAAAAGCATTTTTGCACATCACAGCATGTGAATAATACCTACATAAACGTTGGCGATTTCTATGTAAGTATAATGGAAGCAATAAGTCACCCAAATTCTCCATAGGTGGATATACACAAGATCTGAGTACCAAATGATGATGAATATTATTCTGATCCAGTGTATAAAAATGTGTGCAAACATTGGAGTAGTTGTTCATATAAACAAGTTATAAGATTGTTTTCCTTTTATAACCTGCACTTTGCTCTTTTTGTCTGTAAGGTTATAAATGCCTTGCAAAAAATGAACTCCATCATGTAATTCTGTAGTGTAGAGTAGAAAATGATAGCAGGATCCAGATTGTTGGCCATGTTACTTTAATAAAACACATCATTGTTGTTAATTTCTCATGCTAAGATTTTCCCACAAAATTGAGCAATTGACTAGACACCAGACAAGGAAAGTAAAAAATACTGTGCCAGGTTACATTTCATAACGCATGCCCTATCTCTATTGTCTGCATACAGAGTTTTTATAGTTTCTTATAATTTTAGTAAATTCCAATCTACATGTTTTGTTCCAGAATTTACGGCGATTTTTATGATCTTGTTCATGCCTCAGAACAATATGATACTTTTTTATAACATAAAACAAAAATAAAATGATGAGTTAATGGCAGTTCAGGGCAAACTCCTGCATTCTTGTTAGTCTGTGGTGCCAGACTATTTGTTAATACCATTTTCCTTTGTTATTGCCAAGTATGTAGTAAGTATGTAGTAGTGAACCTAACATTATATTACTGGATCCACTCATGTGAAAAAGTAAGGACACCCTTACATATGTGGATATACAGATGTAGGAAAGTGTATCTTATATTTGATGGTTTGCTCCAGTGTGATAACCTAAAACAAAATCCACTGTAACAGTCAATGCAAAGTTTGCGATCAGAGTTTATTTAAGGCTAAAGCCCCTGTGGAAACAACACAGAAAAAAAAAATAAAATAAACATTTACCATTCTCAGAAAAGTGAATGGGAAAAAACGCGTTACCAAAAACACCCACGTTTTTGAAAATTGCAGCATGTCAACTGCACCTGCGGAAATGCTGGTATTTCCTATATAGCTATAATAAGGCAGAAATTTCACAGAGGAAAACACAATGAAAAATGCTGCAGAAAAAAACACGATGCATTTCTGTTGCGTTTATTTCCGCAGCATTTTTTAGCTGCGTTTCTGCAACATGGGGATTTAGGCTTGAAGTGGTTTACTCAATATTGCTGACCTATGCTGAGAATAGAATATCCATAAATAATGGATCAAAGGGAGGGCTGACACCCAGAACCCCCACAATCAGCTGTTTACAGCAATGTTATGCCCTGTTCACGTCTGCTTTTATATTCCATCCGGGGAGAGTCCGCATGCGGGCATTACTCGTGCGAGCAGTGCGTGGCAAGCACACGGACCCCGTTATAGTCTACTAGCTTTTACCCGTGACTTCGTCTGTGGTGATTTGAGAATTGGGCGGACACAGACGTGTGAAACTGTAAAAGTGCTTTAAAAAGTTTGGTGGGATAGCAAATGTGATGTGATGTGTTATATTGTGTATGTAGTGATACAGACAATGTGATGTGTTGTATTGTGTATGTCGTGATACAGACAATGTGATGTGTTGTATTGTGTATGTAGTGATACAGACAATGTGATGTGTTGTATTGTGTATGTAGTGATACAGACAATGTGATGTGTTGTATTGTGTATGTAGTGATACAGACAATGTGATGTGTTGTATTGTGTATGTCGTGATACAGACAATGTGATGTGTTGTATTGTGTATGTCGTGATACAGACAATGTGATGTGTTGTATTGTGTATGTAGTGATACAGACAATGTGATGTGTTGTATTGTGTGTGTCGTGATACAGACAATGTGATGTGTTGTATTGTGTGTGTCGTGATACAGACAATGTGATGTGTTGTATTGTGTATGTCGTGATACAGACAATGTTATGTGTTGTATTGTGTATGTCGTGATACAGACAATGTGATGTGTTGTATTGTGTATGTAGTGATACAGACAATGTGATGTGTTATATAGTGGAAAGCTATATGTAAATGTGAGTGAGTAGAGTGAGGGCTACTCCTGAGGTGACAGTAAGGAGTGTGCAGGCAGGTTGAGGCAGGAAATGCCAGGCAGTGTGTGTGAGTCTATAGCTGGGGCTAGGAGTCCTGCTTTTGTGAGTCTCCTGCTAGGAAGCCATGTTGTTTAGTGGCACCAAAGTAGCCTGTGACTCAATCCTAAGGGAAAACTATGTTTGTGGAAAATTGCACGCAAATCCGTCCAGGCGTTTTAGCGTGATTGAGGAACAAACATCCAAACTCACAAACATCCAAACACACAAACTTTCACACTTATAATATTAGTAGGATAAGGTCCATGTGCTTTTACAGCACAGCACTTGCAATTGCATTTGTACTCCATTCGGGGGTCTCCATGTGGATTCTTCCCGGATGGAATACAAAAGCAGATGTGAACAGCGCATTAGACACCCATACAAAACTACTCTGTACATTCTGCTCAGCACAGTGAATGGAGTTGCCTACTTTTTGTTGGGGGTTCCAGGTGTTAGATCCCTTATTGATCCATTACTGATGACCTATTCTAAGAATATGCCATAAAGAAACTTGGAGAACTCCTTGAAGTGTTAAGTTAAACTTTGCTGCATTTGCACCTTAAGGGTGCATTCACACTGAGTAAACGCTAGCTTATTCTGAACGTAAAACACGTTCAGAATAAGCGGCGTCTAAAGCAGATCCATTCATTTCTATGGGAGCGGGGATACGAGCGCTCCCCATAGAAATGAATGGGCTGCTTCTTTCACTCCGTGCAGTCCCATTGAAGTGAATGGGGAGTGCCGGCGTGTACGCTCCGGCATGAGCAGAGCTTGCCGTATACGCCGGCACTCCCCATTCACTTCAATGGGACTGCACGGAGTGAAAGAAGCAGCCCATTCATTTCTATGGGGAGCGCTCGTATCCTCGCTCCCATAGAAATGAATGGAGCTGCTTTAGACGCCGCTTATTCTGAACGTGTTTTACGTTCAGAATAAGCTAGCGTTTACTCAGTGTGAATGCACCCTTAGGCTCCGTTCCCACGGAGTAACGTGCCGCACATTCAGACACGTATACACATGTCAGAGTGTGAGCACTCAAAACAGATCCCATTCACTTCAATGTGTGCCGGCTTACGGGCGCTACACATTGAAATCAATGGGAGGCTTTTTAACCCATTGATTTCAATGTGTAGCGCCCGTAAGCCAGCACACATTGAAGTGAATGGGATCTGTTTTGAGCGCTCACACTCATGTATATGTGTCTGAATGTGCAGCACGTTACTCCATGGGAACGGAGCCTAATTCACCTAATGTATAAGAGGATGCAGCTGACATGGAACAACAATTACAAACTGATTTTGTAAAATAGGACCTGGCATTGCCACCTCTTGCTGAAATAACCTCCAGAAAACATTTCTTATAATCATATAACATTGTCTGGCTCTGTCATCTACCATTGACTGTGAAACCTGGTTTCCTTCTCCTCCAGGTATAATTTTTTTTACTGTGTAATTTTGGAAGGATTTCTTGTCCATTATCTATCCCCACAGTATTTGAATGAGATGCAGATAATGGCTTTGGACTTTTTGGTTTCGATACTGTCAGACATAAGTAAAAACATAACGCTTTGTACTGCCTAAAAGTACATCGTCTTCTTTCTGTGCTATGTCAATGTCATTTGATTTAAAAAGTGCAATTAGTAAATATTTTGATTTAATTTTATTTATTTACTTATAATAATTCAATATACAGTATAATGATGTTTCATTTAATTTCACCAAAAAAGGGGTTTTTTGTTTGTTTTTGTTTTGTTTTTTTATTAAATCTGTAATGTTATGATAGCTGACTAGATTAATGTCTTCTTATGGTACTGCATAAAAGGAATTCGGCTTTAAAGAGGACTTTTCACCATTAGAGATGAGCGAGTAGTTAAATACTCGATATTCGTTTCGAGTATCCCCTCAATATTTGACTACTCGAATCGAATATCGAATCCTATTATACTCTATGGGGGAAAAATGCTCGTTTCAGGGGTAGGCAACATTCGATCAAACTGAACTTACCAAGTCCATGAGTGAGGGTCTGGCTGGATTCTCCGAGAAGTCTTCTCCGCGTAGCGTCACCACGTCATCATCCGGCAATGAATTCACTGTGCTAGGCATTGGGCCTGGGCAGAAACAACTGTGCATGCCCGCACTACAAGAAAATGGCCGCTTACAATCAAAGCGGCCATTTTCTTGTAGCACGGGCATGCGCAGTCGTCTCTGCCCAGACCCGATGCCTAGCAGAGTGAATTCAGAGCCGGAAGACACTGCGGGGACACAGCGAGGAGAAGACTTTTAAAGGTAGGATAAGAACCAGCGTTTATTGGCTGACTGTATAGCATTCAGCCAATCAATGCTGGTTCTGCATCAAATTTTTCCATTCGAATAGCAAGTGGTACTCAATCAAGTACGAGTATTTTGAATACCGTAGTATTCTATTGAATACCTACTCGATCGAATACTACTCGCTTATCTCTATTCACCATCTTTGCAAAGTCCAACTCTTGGAATTTTTTTCCCTAACCCCCACCATTCCTGAGCAATTAGTGCTCAATTTTGGTACTGTTTAGGCTCTGTACTTTGAGGGTGGGCAGGAGCAGAGAAGAGGTGTGATCCTGAGCCATGACACTGTCTGCCTCTGATTGGAGATCTAAATCATGTACAAAGCCAAAGTAGCATTACTTGGTCAAGAATGGTAAGGGTTAGAGAAACAATTTCAACAACACTGGCAGTGGATTAGCAGATACTAACAGATGCTAAGAATGTTAAATATCCCCATGTGCATATAAGTCTAAACTATCCACCAATATGGTGAACACCATATGCACAAATTAATGTATTTTGGCCACCTTGCTTCCCCCCAAAAAATAGCAATAAAAAGTGATCAAAAAGTTATACATACCAACAATTGGTACCAATAGAATATAGTGACCCCAAGAAAATTGTTCATTCAGTGATGTTTTATTAGTAAATGCAATAAAACATAATAAAACCAATTTAAATATGGTATCGCCAAAATCGCAATGACCCACCAGACAAAATTATAAATGTATTATGTACAGTATCATGATGTATGAAAATGCCCAAACTATTAAAATATAAACATATTTATGAAATAACATTTTTGGATACCTCTGGCCAATAAAAAAAGGAATAAAAAGTGATCAGCACATGGATGACATTTATGAGCCACTTGTGCCTCCATAGTCCCATTTACTGCACTCCGCAACCTCAAAGCCTAAAGGTAACATGATATTTTTTTACTGACCTATCAACATTTGTAAATTAATCCAAAAAGTTGTGGTTAAATTGCAAGCCCTCATACAACTATGTAAACAGAAAAACAAAAAGTTGCTCTTGGAAGCTGGCGAAAGACAAGAATGAAAAAATCCCAATGAGTTAATAGGACTTATATGGACTTTCATGATGACTATGTTCTGATTTAAATTAATTTATTAACCTTTTTTCACATATTATATTTTTTTTACCAATTGACACATTAAAGGTATACTATCACTCAGACACAATTTATTCTAGCTATCACGTCAGAATAGCCTAAAAGGCTATTCCTCTCCTACCTTTCATCATCTTCTCCGTGCCGCCATTTGCCTACAATCCCGGTTTTTCTTGGTATGCAAATGAGTTCTCTCGCAGCACTGGGGTAGGCCCCAGCGCTCAAACAGCGCTGGGGGCGTCCCCAATGCTGCAAGAGAACTCTCTCCAGCACTGCCTCCATCTTCATCAGCGCGTCCTCTTCAGCCTCTTCTTCCGGTGGTGGCTTGTAACTTCTAGGCCTCGGCCCTTGGGCAGAGCAGACTACGCATGCCCACAAGCCACGATAAAATGGCCGCTTACAATACTGTGCAAGTGTCCAATTTCTCATGGCATGTGGCCATGCCCAGTGTGCTCTGCCCAAGGCCTAGAAGTTACAAGCCACCACCGGAAGAAGAGGCTGAAAAGGACGCTGTGACGAAGACGGAGGCGGCACTGGAGAGAGTTCTCTCGCAGCATTGGGGATGCCCCCAGTGCTGTTTGAGCACTGGGGCCCGCCCCCAGTGCTGCGAGAGATCTAATTTGCATACCGACAAGAACCGGGATTGTAGGCGAACAGCGGCGTGAAGAAGACGAGGAAAGGTAAGAGACGAATAGCCTTTCTTATGGCTATTCCGACATAGTAGCTAGAAAAAATTGTGTCTCAGTGATAGGATTCCTTTAATAAGTCTTGTAATCAGTATGATCTCAAGATTGTGCAAAGAATAATGTCACCCTATTCAAATACAGTATTGAGTTAGAGGACAGCAAAAAAAAAAAAAAAAAAACATTTAAGAACCAAATGTCTATTAGAAGAAAAAGTTCTAGCTCTGAAAATAGAAAACAATCTTAGCTTTATTGTACCCAAACCATCACTTTGCCATACATATACCACACTATATAGGTGTATATTGTTGTGTAAAGAGCAGTATGGGGAAAGAAGTGGTTTTCCAGTGTATTTTTGAAAGATAAATTAGACATTTGGGTCTGTTTGAGCCTGCTGGCCGATAAAAGAGTGGTTACCTGGGAACATAAACTATAATGGCTTCCGCTAGGTGTCCGTTGGGTTTCTACGATTTTTATAATGAAATAGTCAGAGAGAAAAGTCCTCTGTGCAGCATTTTTCTCTCAGTTGATTCTTGGTGAAATTTGCGCTGGACTATTTTATGGAGACTTCGACACATATATGGGTTTTTAAAAAATATGTATTATGTTAATTTTAGCTGCAGAATAAGAGTGTTTTTGCTATATATTTATAAAAATGCAACCACAACTTAATGAAAAACACTATGGGAAAAGAAAAACTGATTGTACAGTGAAAAATGACAAAATTTCTGTGAAAAACAATAAAAAAATAATACTGTTAAAATGTAGATTTTACTAATCGGATGATTTTTAGAATGACTATTTTCTAATCAACTCCCTAATTTTGTACTTGAATTATTAGAAATTATTATTCTAATCATGTGCAAAGAATTCAGGACTGTCCAAACAAATTATGGCACATACTTAACTCTAAGGTTATATTTGTAATATTTTAAACGTATATTGATGTATAAATTATTAAGTGAAATTATCTTGTGCCAGGACATGGCAGCTTCTACTGTACTGTATTATATTCTATAACATTATTTTTACATGTTGTATAATTTTATACTTTATTTGTATAGTTTTTTTTCTTAATTAATTTTTGTTATATATTCTTATAGACAAATGTGTCGTAAAAAGTAATTGAAATGTAAATTTTTTTCAGCCTACATTTTCATAAGTCTACAATATTTTCATATATATTTAATATTTTACTACATCCTCTTAGTAAATTGATACTAAATATGGATGAGTTAATATCCTTTTGGCCAAGGCTTATAAGGATTGTTCCAGTGGGAATTTTCCAAATATCATTGGAAAGGTGCATGTTTCATTTCAAAGAGTACTTTTTGGCGTAAAAGAGCGCCAATAAAACACATATTTTCTGAAACAAGGGAAAGAAATGTGGGTATCATGTAAATCTTTCTGGCCTGAACTGGACATTAACAACATTCTGAAGAAAAATATCTAACCCACTTTTTTATATTGTATTCCTTTTAAGTATATTCTATTTGACGTTTGAACAAAGTAACTGGAAAAAAGTAAATTGTAGACATAGTTGTATTAACAGATTTAAACAGTAAAAACTGAAAAAAATTATTAAATTCTTATGAACTCACAGCATTCACCATTCTCATATACTGCAAGAAAGACCTAAAAAGAATGAATGAGGGTCAGCAACAAATGCCACAAATGCTGTAAAGCAAAACTAGATCTGTCATCAGTGTTGGACTGAGGTTCCCTAGTCCCACCAGATAAAATGACCCTGGGGCCCAACCCCAACAATTTCTATGAACAAGAACATAGTACCCTTCATATTTTAGGACTCTTCTGTTGGATGATTATGGTGTTAGAGCCTGGAACCACCATTGAATCCTTCCATGCTCTAGTGAACCAGTCTGACTTTGTCTGTCATTTAGCAATCTGGAAAAGCTGGTTTCCTTTGCAGGAAAACAATGGACAACACACTTGGTACACACATTCTATACACAATACTTCCCAGATTATGCATTCACTTTCGTAAAGTTGCCACAGTGAGGTAGTAAGGACAGTCAGTGAATATAGTATATGTAAGTGTATTCCTGGTGTTAGCATTATTAAAATACATAATTATATATTATATTATATTATATTATATTATATTATATTATATTATATTATATTAGTTAGATTGTTAGGGTCCTCAGTCCTTCTCCCTCCTTTCTGGAATGCAACCAGTAAATTATATGCACAACTCTGTGGGATGTACTGTACAGAAGTGGCAGAGAGATTTGTAAAGCTGATGATATTTTGAACAAGTACATTTTATAAACTGAATCGAATTATATCCAGTACTATGTATAGTATGTATGGGTTTGTTGTACATATGCAAGAGTGTTCTAGAAAATAGAAAGAAATTAAAATTATATTAGAAAGAAAGAAATTAAAATTATATTAGAAAGAAAGAAATTAAAATTATATTAGAAAGCTTTTTGTTTATATAGTCATTTGTATTATTAATAGTATTGAGTGAGTAGTATTCGATCAAATACCTCGCCAGCATAGGAATGCGTGTAATCGGCCGAACACCAAGGGGTTAAATGCTTCGAATATTCAATGCATAAGTATACAGTAAGTATTAACTATACAATGGAAAACCATTCAGTATTTTGTTAAAGGTTACCTGAATTTTATTGAAAAGTTAAATATGCAGAGTCTTGCTAAGCAGATTGTTCTCTGACTGTATAAACCTTCAGACATGATACCCTATTAGTTTTTCTGCTGCTAATAGTCACATTATAGCTGCAGCACACTTTACATTCCTATCCAAGGCGAAAGGTGTATATAATAAGAAGCAATCTTCCCCATCTCCCCTATCAATTACTACTACTACTGGGTTAAGGGGATATCATCACTCTTAGGGAGAGACCACCATGTAGGTGTGTGGAGTCTTATTAAGCCATATGCGCTCCACTGTGAGGGATCATGGGAAGAATATGAAAATCTGTCTTCTATGATGTAAATAGGAAGACAGTGCCTCAGTTATGCAGTCCACTAGGGGCAGATTCAGCGTGAAACTAATTCAGAGGTGTGTGGAGGCTGAAAGGAAAATAGCCCTCCCCGCTATGTTCACTGTTTGAAGAGAATATAGATCCTCCTCCTCCATTCACTGCAAACTTTTCTTGTTTTACAGTGATCACTAAGGACAACAATTCCCTAGTACCAGGGAGTTTACAGCAAATTAGCTAGAAGGGAAACATATAGTGGTGGGAATATCAGAGAGGTTTTTTGCACAGAGAACAGCAATATTTTTAAATAAAGTACATAACATTTTTGTCCAGAATCACATGCTCTATGAAGTAAGACTAAGTTGGCTGAAAAGTTAGTAAATATGAACAAGACCATGATGAAGTAAGACTAAGTTGTCTGAAAAGTTAGTGACCATTTAAATAAGTTAAGAGATTATTAATACTTACATAACACTGTAATATCTAAATGAGTGGTTCTCAACCTGTGGTATGTGTACCCATGGGGGCACGCCATGTTATCTTTAGGAGTACGTAACACAGTGAGAGCTCTCCCTCCTCAGAGTATAATTGGAAGAGGCCCAGGTGAGTTGAGTGAATATAACAGTGATACTCATCTCCTCTAGTTCCTAGTGTGAGACCCGCCTTCTTTGGACTATGTGTCACAACAACAGGTTTCAACAGTCCCTGATGTCACTTGTGAGGCAGGAAGAGGACCAAAGAGGATTTGGGTCCATGACAGATGTTTCTAATGTTCATTCTCCTCCCCTGGACCTCTGCTAACCATACTCTGAGGGTCTGAAAAGACCCCAGAGTAAAATAGTAGCTTGTCGGTGATGAACTCACAAAATTTCAGGTTTGACTCAACCCCAGAAAATGCAGATTAATCTGAACCCAAAATTTTTATTCTGGTTCTTCTGGGATATTATAATGTGTGTAGGGACACTATGGGGCATTATACTTTGTGAGGGACCACGATGAGACATTTGCTTATCGAGGGCATTATAATACATGTGGGGACACTGTGAGGGCCATTCTACGTAGTGTGAAGGCCATTATACTACATGTGTAGGCACTGACAGGGACAACCTACTATGTGTGGGGTTACTGAAGTGGTCATTTTACTACATGTGGGGCACTGAGGGGGCCATTACCTACTGGTTGACAAAGGCTCCAAACTAAGCTTCATTTTACTAACATTTATAAGTGCTCGCTACTTTGGGGGTATTTGGTTGAAATTTTTTCTCACTAGAGGGTATTAAACTTGTAAAGGTTGAGAACCAGTGATCTAGATGAATAATACAGATTCAGTCACATTAACTTGATTAAAGTGCATCACCAAAGCCTGATCTATATTGTTGCAATGAAACGGTGCAAATGTGGTGGATTTGATAAAAAAAAAAAAAAACTGAAGTAGGATGCAGAAGAACAGATATTGCACGCAACTATGAAATCAGACTTAGGGGAAACTTAAAGAAGACCCTTCATGACTTTGGGCACAGGCAGTTCTATATACTGCTGGAAAGCCGACAGTGCGCTGAATTCTGTACTATGGACGAGTACTGTGAGCAGAGGGAGGGGTGTTCCTCCCCGCTCACACTGTACTGCGCGATAGGCGATGCTGTGAAGAAGGACGTTCCTGGCAGACTGTCAGGAACGCCCTTCTGAATGTAAAGAGCTACTGTACCAGGACCGATAGCTCTTTACCCGCGGCGCAGATCGGGAAAGCCGAGTGCGCTGAATTCGGCTCACTGTCGGCTTTCTAGCAGTATATAGAACTGCCTGTGCCCCAAACCATGAAAGATCCTCTTTAAGTTTTTCCCCTTTAATCTTTTCACACTCAATGTCATAGTGTCATCATATGACACAACAAAAAACATTGAAAGTGTACAGTAGTCAAAGCATATCAAAACTTATTTTTGTTATGCTTTGTTTTATACATCAATAATATAGGTGAACTTTGTAGTATATTTTATTTTTAAAAAGTGCATGTTTCTTCACTTATTTCCCTCCTTCCAGATCAAGTCATTACATAGAAGTCTGTACAGCTTTAAGCAGCAGGCAAAAGAAATCTATAAATAGGGGAGCAGGAGGAGGAGGACAGAGAGAGAGATGACAAGGAAATAAGGAAATGCTTCTATATTATACAGCGACTGTTTCATTAAAAAAAAAAAAGTAGCTGAATTATCAGGTAAATTGTTATCCAGCTGATTTGTGAGAAATGATTTATTATTTGCTGTAACATAGTTAATAAGGATGGATGAAGACACAAGTCCATCAAGTTCAAACTATAAACCTTATATGTTGATCCCTCAAGAGATGGTTTATAAAATAAAAAAAAGTTTTAAAACTGTAAGTGCACTTTAATATATGCGTCAATATATACTTTGCTATATCTGTACATCACAGTTTATGAAGCAGCATAGTTGGTTGATATCCAACTATAATGGCCAGGACTGAAGATATCGCCAATTCTGACAGTTCCAGAGCTCTCTCTGTCACCATATTTTACCCCACAACATGATTGCAGGATGCTAATGAGGTGTCATGGAACCTGGGGCCTAAACAAAAGCACCCTGGTCTGCCATGTGTATTTGCAATAAAGGCCTGGGTCTGTTAAATTGGCCATCAGTAAAACAATAGCAAGCCATAACACATTGCAGTATCAGAGTATTAGGGTAAATTCACATGGCGGAAACCTTTTCTGCCGCGTGGCTTTTTGGCAGTGCATCGGCATTCTGTCATGGCATGCCGCTCCTGATTAGGCCCAGATGAATGGGTCTAATCAGGACTGTGTCTTGAGCTGCGGACGCTGAGGCTGAGTCAGCCGCAGAATTCATAGGAAGATAGGGCATGCTGGTTTTATTACCGGCTAGCTGAAAAAAAACGAGTGACTCCCATTTGAAATCAATGGGAGATGTTTTTGCAGGCAGATTTTTTTTTTCAATGTAGATTGTGAGCCCCACATAGAGATCACAATGCACATTTTTTTTCCCTATCAGTATGTCTTTGTAAGAGCACCAATTGAGGGCGCTGCATACTTGAGGCACTGACATCCTAATTACATCATGGAAGTCAGATTTGCATATTCTTCCCATGTTCCTTTGCAAAGTGGAGCGCTCATGGCTTAATAAGACTCCACACACCTTAATGGTGGTTCTCTTCTTATGGAGTGACAATATCCCCTCAACCCTGTCTAAGCATCTCACCTCTGCCAGATCAGTCCTCTCTGCGCCAAAATGATGAGATGCAAATACATCAAAATGGCTGTCCTTGGCTGAGAAGACTGTATCTGGCATAATCCCAAAATCATTGCAAACAAAGGCCTCTGAGAAGGTCGGCATGACGTTAAAGGGAGCGCCCTCTATAGGTGTGTTTGACTGAGACTCTGTCTTCCTAATTACATCATGGAAGATAGACTTGCACATTCTCAGTCAGTGCCCTCTATTGGTGTGACATCCTAATTACATCATGGAAGTCAGATTTGCATATTTTTCCCATATATCTTTGTAGTATGGTAGGAAATCCAGGCAAACACAGAGAGAACATAAAAACTCCTTGCAGATGTTGTTCCTGGTGGGATTCAGACCCAGGACTCCAGTGCTGCAAGGCTGCAGTGCTAACCACCGGGCCACCTTGTTGCCCCTACAGGTGCATTTTAAGGCAGATTCTGCGGCAGAATCCGCCTGCAAAAAACTCCATGTGAACATACCCTTACAAGGTATTATTGAAGTGATTGTAAGTACAGAGGAGCGAATATGCTCGATCGAATACTTCAGCCGCATAGCTCCCGGAAGGGAAGGTGGGAGGCACAGTAAAAATTTGAACCCCCAGAAGTGTTTTTGCACCAGGAGCTATGCGGCCGAGGTATTTGATCGAGCATATTCGATCATCTCTAATCGTAAGTATTCTACACTGAAGTCTCATAGTGTGGCCTGTGCGGGTCAGCGTGCCCCCTGGCCTCCGTCTTGTTAGCCCCACACGTTGGGCGCCAGATTGTCGGGGTCGTAAAGCGACAATATCGGGTCAATCAGTCAGTCCGAATTAATGATCATGTGTGCACGGCACTAAGAAGGACACAGACATTCAGTTCTGTTTCACATCCAGCTCATGCTCCTGCCCTTGTCCGATCAGCACTACCGATGTTCATTCAAAGCTCAAGCGTTTGTACAGGAAAGGAAAGGGACATGGTTAAGGCGTGATTAGCATTACAGTACATCAGACATCACAGTGTTGGCAGTTCTTCATTGGCTCAAGTTTCCTACAGTATACCCAGTTGCATCTGGGTGCAGTACACAGGATGTCGGCGCCATCTTTAGATAACATAACTTGTTTCACAACTGATAGTTTAGTAGCAAGGGAAAAATAGTATTTGCAACATACAAAAATAGAAAGGTATAAAAGTACAAAAATATTGATCCATGACCTGAGACCTGACAACAGATAGGAAAAAAATGAAAATAAAAGCCCTTTTACCATTAAAAATCCACATATATTTCAGAAAAAAAGGAAAAAAGTTGATATATAGTATTGTTGCATTAAAAATATATATGATAACGTAAAATGTTATTTACACTGTGCAGAAAGTCCACAGAACATTCCAAATTGTTTTTTTTTTTTTCTATTAAACCCTCTAAACAAATTAACCTCTACAAAAAGTTCTAGTTAATTAACACATCAAACTAATTAAGTTTGGTGACAATGAAGTCACTTAAATAAACAAGCCTGCAACAAGATGGTATGTCTAAAATATGTAAATTGTCAAGACGTCACTATCTGCACATGTATGACACAAAAACAAGTCAACATAAGTGCACATTTTTAATTATGTTTTCTCTAAAATCTCAGAAGACATTTTACATAAAGTTAAAACATCCTGGAAAAAAATTAAGTTGTGCCCCTGGTTTCAATTATTTTCAAATTTGAGGCACAAACACTGCATTTAGAGATATGTGGCTCAAGTGCCAAATAGGGATCTTTTGATTTTTTTTAATACATGTGGTTGAAATTGGAGTAATGCTGATTGCCAGACCACAGTACTTCGCATTGGGATTTGGCACAGGAAAATAAGCCATTGTTCACAGTACAATTTAGCAGGGACACTCTTCAAGGAAAATATCTCAATTCAAATGCATCAGTTTATGTTTGTGTGAAAGTCCTAGATTATGGTATAACCGCTAGTATAAGGTAAACAGAAGATCATTAGTCTGATAAATGTCAGATTCCTTTCACTTAAGATCATTTGGATTTGCCTGTTTCATAAAAAGAAAACCATGAATACAAACACTGATTATGGAAAAACTTAAAATTGTTAGTTTGGAGAAAGACTTTTGTAAATGCATACATAATACAGTGATGTAATACCAATTATTCCTTAGAAATATGTATTTGTTTTTGGATAACTTTGTTTAGTTGCTTCCATTCATTGTGAATGAATGAAATTATTACAAGAGTAAACACGTATTAGAACTTAAGTCAAGCATTATTGGGGTTGTTGCATTACATCACTAGCATGTGGATTACGGGATCACCTCCCTTATAGTTAATCGTGTTAGACCTATATTATTTTACAGATGTAATAGATACAGCAAAATGTTTGCTTATATTTGATCTCTAATTTACTTGGTCCAATACTAATCATAGCACAATTTCTGTATATGATAATATAGTGTAGGAAAGAGCTTATTGGTTACTGATATTTGAACACCTTCTAATAATCCTTTTGTGACCTATTAATCATCTCATTGTCAGGTTTGACCTTGCTGTGATCATGGTTGGCATATCACCAGGACAGAAGTCTGAACGTTCCTCTGTGTGGAAATGCTCATAGTCTCACCAGGAGTTTGTGAAGTCTCTTACTGAGAGTCTGCAGCCACTACCCGATCCTGTGCACAGTAGATAACGATAGCAACTCCTACATCCCTGTCCTTGACATACAATGTGGTCTTAAAGAAAGGACTTCATTGCTGAATTTTTTACACTCAGCCAGATCATAACTTATAGACTGCAGAAGTCCTCACAGCTTGCCTCTTCCTCCTCGAAGGCCCAAAGAGGCCAGAAGATGCCTGGAAAGGAGCAATGAACAGTGTAAAGAAGCCCAAGAGAGGTGAAGAAATGCACCTCACCTGGGCCTCCAATTATTATAATCCTGGAAGAGCCCCCAATGTATAATAATAGCACTTCCAGTTCAGTTTGAAACTTGTGGATGAAGCTCACAGATATTTAGAAAGCAAATCTCACAAGGTTGTATGGACTTCATGTTCTATGTATCTGCTAAAGAGCAAAAACTTCCAGACTTAGAGGCAACTAATTCCAATATTAGTTGAAGGCCCAGTATATGTATGGGTTTTGCCAATCTTTGCTGTATCTAAACCAAAGAACCTAATAAAATAATATTATGCATGGACATGTGACATGTCAATTGGGTGACACTATTTAAAGATAAAGGCACATCACACCACATTCCTCTAATGGTACAACTGTACTTTACAATAGAGCTTTGCTCATCAATCTTTCAAGTGTTCTGGCAATTCCTGTTGTTGTTAGCAATGAAGATATATGTAGATAAGGGGCAAGAAATTCTGAAAACATTTGAATGTAAGGGTAAACAACTTGGTTCTGGTCGGAAGGCTGACACCTTGTGACAAAGTATCATTCAATACTACCCTGAATCCATCCAAATGACACAGGTCAAAGGTACAATGATAACTGCTCAAAGTCATGGTCATCCTAACAAAAGAAACATGCTTAATTTCCAAAAGCTTTGCATCTATGAAGTTCAGACGTAACCAGTACAGAAGAGTTATTTGGTCCCAAGTACATCTATTGACTTGACGTTTGGTCTTTCTTCTGCTGCGCCAACACAACCACATTTGAGAACTCACAGACTTCTGGTAATGAGATGGTTCAGTTTTATCCAAAGCGAACAAGTCAAAACCCAAAAAAACACCTCATGGATTATGTTCTTCCGTGAAACTTTCCAAATTACGTGAACTTTGGATTTATAGCCAATTTTAAAAGTTCCACTTCATTTTTTGTAAGGAGAGAAGGGGTGTGATATTATTATAAATTCTGACTGTTCTGCAATTGTGCTGTTATGACAGTTTTGCAGTTGTGTTTGTTGTTCATTCATTTCCATGTTTTGCCCATTGACAAGAGGTATTGGGGAGGAGATGCAGACCAAGTTACACAGTATGGTTGGAAGAATATATACATAATACACTTCTCTCTAACCCTGTGTTTCTTTCATATCAACTGTTTCTCTACCATACCTACCTTTCCATACATGTGAGAATGTTGAATTGCAGGTGTCCAATACTCACTGCGAACGTCGAACGTCTCACTGTGCAGACACAGGCCTTCGCCTATTTCAACCCAATAATGATTTCATAATTCAGTAAAAAAAGCACAATAAATAATATATTTTGCTTCCCATAAAAGCGATTTACAAACTTGTTGCATGTGCACTGTGAAATTAATACCATATATAATTAATATTTGGCAATTCTGTTATTGTTATTTACCTCAGAATTTGAAGCCATGCCACAACAGTGTTATGAGAAAGTTTTGTATTTAGCTTTTAATAAGTTTTCCATGGCAGTAAAGAAACCATTTTATATTTCAGAGCGAAAGCAAATTATGCACTTAATAACTGCAAAGACTAGGGTATATTATTTTAAAGAGGTACTTTGAAATTCCTTTGGAACCAAGGTTTGGGTGGTCTTTCTATTCGACCTACAGTGTTTGTCTGTAAAATATACTGTTTCTCTATGGTAAATTTTACATAAATGTAGCGGCTTATTTATATCCCTATAAAAAGAATTCTTGTTTATGATGTCTAAACTATCACAGTAGAGCGCTGCATAGTAGTCTAGCTATTACCACAATGCAGTTTACACAAGCTTTACTTACTCTTAATAGGGTACTTTCTTCCAGAAATATGTAGCAATGCCACAGGGAATTGCTAGTCTACCAAGTAAACCTTTAAGATCTAACAATCCAATTTTGTTGTTATACTGTAAATCTTCCTCTGTGATGGCTTCTTCTCAGTTGCACATACTTTTATACCCACAACACTAAGTCTTCTTGCAGTATAAGGATAGATAGATAGATAGATAGATAGATAGATAGATAGATAGATAGATAGACAGATAGATAGATAAAGTAAGACATATACTTTCTCCTAAACTCTCAATAAGGAATGTCTTAAATACTGTTTCACTGGTGGTGACATTATTGGTTATTTACCAAATTCTTCCAGATGGTGACAGTCCAATTTTTCCTACATAGTTTAATATATGAAAAATCAAAGAAAAGAACATAATCCCACTGAGATGAAAAGTATAATTTATTGAATGATTTAAAAAAATGACATATACATCAATAATAGAGATGAGCGAACACTAAAGTGTCCGAGGTTCGAAATCCGATTCGAACAGCCGCACACTGTTCGACTGTTCAAACAGATTTCGAACCCCATTATAGTCTATGGGGGGAAATGCTCGTTTCAGGGGTAGGCAACATTCAATAAAATCATACTTACCAAGTCCACGAGTGACGGTCGGGCTGCATTCCCCTTGAAGTCTTCTCCCGGCGCAGGGTCCCTGCGTCCTCTTCCGGGTGGAATTCACTCTGCCTAGGCATCCGACCTAGGCAGAGCCGACTGCGCATGCGCGTGCGGCTCTGCCCAGGCCCGACGCCTGAGCAGAGCCGACTGCGCATGCGCGTGTATGCACGTGCATGCCCGCGCATGCGCAGTCGGCTTTGCCTAGGCCGGATGCCTAGGCAGAGTGAATTCCACACGGAAGAAGACGCGGGGATGCAGCGCGGAGAAGACTTCGGAAAGGTAAGAGAAGAACCAGCGTTCTGCATCGAACATTACACTTCGAACAGCTAGTAGTGTTCGATCGAGTACGAGTATTTCGAATACCGTAGTATTCGATCGAACACTACTCGCTCATCTCTAATCAATAACAAATAAATGCATAATATGGAAAAACATGAGCATACATACGCAAAAAGGGGGAGCACATGAAGTTCTACTACTGATAATGGGTATAACAGGCAAAAGCAATGTACAATGTATAATGAAAATGCAGGAATATGCACCTACTCAGGAGTAATAAGATGAAGGGTGTATATAACTCACTATCAAGTGAAGGCAATGTACAATATATAATGCAAATGCAGGAATATGCACCTACTCAGGAGTAGTAAGATGGAGGGTTTATGTAACTCACTGTCAAGTAAAGGCAAGCAGGTCAGACATGATAATCATACATATAAGGCCATAAAGCAGAGAGAAAACATAACACCAACTGACATTGAAGGACATAGCGCTGACACCTGACGCTTCGCCCCACAATGGGGCTTTGTCAGGGGCGTAACTACCGTGGTAGCAGCAGTAGCAGCTGCCACAGGGCCCGGGCCATTAGGGGGCCCGGTGACAGCCGCTACCGCTGCGTTTTTTTTTTTTAAAAGTCCGTTACGGGCCCCATTCACTTGCCGATCCTGGCTGGGCCGGGATCGGCAAGTGACACTGCGGGGCCCACAGAGGCTATCATTATACTCGGGGGTCTTTGCAGACCCCCGAGTATAATGATCGGCGCACCGGGAGGGGTAAGGTAACATAAAAAACAGTGTTACTTACCTCTCCGCGATCCTGCCAGGCCTCCGTCATTCGTGTCTGACGTCACATGACCCAGGCCAGCTTCCCGGGTCATGTGACGTCTGACGTCATTAAAGCTGGACAAGAGCGGACAGGACAGCCGACAGGAACAGGTAAGCAACTGTCTCTGTTCTTTTAATGGTTTTAATCCCCCGGGTCTCCGATTATTATACTCTGGGGTCTTTTCAGACCCCAGAGTATAATAAATGTTTATAGGTGTCCACAGTGGGACATATGGGGACACTATGGGGGATAATACTGTGTGTGCAGGGGCACTATAGGGGTTAATACTGTGTGTACATTGGACACTATAGGGGTTAATAATACTGTGTGCATTGGACACTATAGGGGTTAATAATACTGTGTGCATTTCACACTATAGGGGTTAATACTGTGTGTGCATTGGACACTATAGGGGTTAATAATACTGTGTGTGCAGGGGACACTAGGGGTAAATACTGTGTGTGCAGGGGACACTATGGGGGATAATACTGTGTGCATTGGACACTATAGGGGTTAATACTGTGTGTGCAGGGGACACTATAGGGGTTAATAATACTGTGTGTGCAGGGGACACTAGGGGTAAATACTGTGTGTGCAGGGGACACTATGGGGGATAATACTGTGTGCATTGGACACTATAGGGGTTAATACTGTGTGTGCAGGGGACACTATTGGGGATAATACTGTGTGCAGGGCTTACTAAGGGACATAATAGAGTGCGGAGGAGGGGGTCAGTCGAGGTCTTCGGCATCGGTTTGGGGAGGGGGGGCCCCATGTCAAAAGTTCGCCACGGGGCCCCGCCATTCCTAGTTACGCCACTGGGCTTTGTCAAGGTCAAATGGGATGGCTTAATATGTGACTCAGTATGCCAATTAATAAATCAAAATTTTGAATATAATCATTTCTCTAAATGAAGGCCCTGGAAACGGACCTGCTTAGTGATACACCTCTAAAGGAGAAAATGTTGGTGATTGCCATTCCTAGACAGGGGAATGAAGACTGGATAGGACCAGTAATTTGTATATTGTTCGTTTTTTTTTTTTTTTATTTAGCATGAGACCCATAGAAATGATACACCAAGGTGTGGTCTCTCCTGTTGTTGACATTAGAGTTACCAAGTCAAAATGAACGTGGGAGCTTTGCCTGAAAAGTGCTATTATAGGGAAGTTAGGAGAATTAATCAGTCCTCTTTGGAACCATATTAATGCCAGACCTATAATTGCATCTCATTGGTGATACAATTTCCTGTTGTGCTACAGATCCCACATATCTTTCACCTTTAGCTCTTTATTATATTATACTGAAGCCGTCAACAATGTGGCTTTAATGGAATACTCTGTAGACCTCCTGCTGATGTTTCATTTCGCTGTGACTCATTTAAAAGCTTCACCGATCAGGGATAATGTGAAAGGTAATTTGTGCTTGAGAAGTTGCAGGAATACTTGGGAGTTTCCCTGTCATGAGGATTGTGCAAATACTGGATTATTTGTCATAAGATGGCAGAAAATGTATTGGGTCCAAGTCTAACATGTTCTACTCTTTAGACTTGTCATACAGCCTAATTTCTATAGGTCTGTGCCCAGAACTTAGCAAGGCATCGCTCGGTCACTGTAAAATAGGGTTTCGCTGTCAAGCTGAAAAATAGCTGGTACAAAAATAGACACAGCATGGCACAGACAAGCTATATATAGAAAATTATATTATTACAGCATAATATCACTTCATTATGTGCATGAATGATTAAAGATGTGTCTGAATATATGAAGACCCAGGGATCCAATGTAGTAACTACTAACTGAAAGTACTGTCTGTAATATTACTAGTGCTGTCCTTTTCCATTATAAGTGTAAAATATTTCATGGAACAGTTTGTTTATGGGTGACATTGAATAGCTAGGTAACAGCCAACAATGGTTACAACTGCTACAAAGTACACCAGTTCTTCACAGAACCCTTTAATATCTGGAGAAACCAGGGAACACTGTGAGAATAATGTTCTTTGATTTCTCCAGTGCGTTCAACACCATTCAGTCAGGGCTACTGAGGGACAAACTGGACCTTGTTGGAGAGGACCATCACCTGTCCAAATGGATCCTAGACTACCTCACAAACCGACTTCAGTATGTGAGAGCCCAGGACTGTGTGTCTGACACTGTGATCTGTAGTACGAGGGAACCACAAGATACGTTTTTTTTTCTCCTTTCCTCTTCACACTGTACACTGCTGACTTTAGGTGCAACTCATTGTTGCGGTTCTGTGTATATATATAAAAATAATATTTTTTAACTACAGAACTGCTAGACTGCAAGACACTGCAGTGAGGCCCACAGTCCCAGGTGGGTGGCCGTATGTCTGAATGCAGACTACCAGTTAACTTAACTGGCAGATGCATTAATGAAGTTCAAGCTGCCAAGGGTTAAATGTCACCTCTGGTCAGCAACACAAAAAAACTCCTTAAACAACCAGGAGTTACAATGGAAGTAGACAGTACAAATAGGCTAACTCTGAGACCAAACCTGCTGGCAGCGCCACGGCTGGAACAGAGACCACTGCTCCAAGCCCTAGTATATAGACCTGACAGTTTAGGAGATTACTGGTCCTGACTAACAGTGCCCAGATTGAGGCTGAGGTATCCTCACACAGAGGCCTAGTCATGCAACCTGCCTGAATACAGGAATCTAGCCCTGAACTACTGTCATTGACCAATTTTCAGTCAAAGGGTGAGCACCCGGCAGGCGTCGGTTCACACCATATAAAGGCAAGTCTCCGCCCAACAGGGGCACTGACAATGACCTCACCGATCATGCTCAGTATGGCCAAAACGGGACTTAGCCTCTGAGCGGCTCCAAAAAGTCCGAGCACGCTCAGTAGGGGAAAAACTGGACTTAGACTCCAGTCGCCTCACTGCATGAGGCCAAGGGCGAGAGTCGGATTGACCCGCAGGTGGCGCTGTGCACTGGGACAGAAACCTGCGAAATCCGATCCTAAAACTCATCTAGTTGCTATTTGCAAAAGTACTTAGATGACTCTGCAATAGTAGGGCTCATCAAGAGACGACAGGGCGTATAAGATAAGATAATCATTTAATAGCGCCACAGTGGGGAAATTTCAGCATGGTACAGCAGCATAGTAATACAGTTACAGGATAATACACAGTAACATATTATGGAAATAGACATACATATGCTGGAACTACTTCCCTACTAGGGAAGTATACTAGGAGTCCATAGCAGATAACGAAGAGAAGAGAGAAAGAAGGAAGACTTCAGAATCATTTAAAATCAATTAGTTTTTTGTGTGGAGTGATCTTCGCTTGGTCTGATGTAGATTATACAGCCTGATTGCGGTTGGGAGGAAGGACCTACGATAGTGCTCCCTCTCACACTTGGGGTGAAGCAGTCGGTCACTTACAGTGCCGCCAAATGCCATCAAGGTCTCATACATTGGATGGGATTTGTTCTCCCAATGGAGATCCAAGGCATATGGATTGAGATAGTCAAGACCTATAAGTACCTGGATGTGCTCCTCAATAATAAGCTGGACTGGGATGATCACATGAATGTGCTGCACAGAAAGGGTCACAGCAGGCTCTACCTGCTCAGGAGGCTGAGGGCCTTTGGAGTCCAGGGGGCACTTCTTAGGGCCTTTTTTCAACTCTGTGATAGCATAAGCCATCTTCATTGAAGTGGCCTGCTGGGGGAATAGCACACTAGCCAGGGATAGAAATAGGCTTGACAGGCTGATTAGAAGGGCCAGCTCTGTGCGGGTGTGCCCTCTGGACCCAGTACAGGTGGTGGGTGACAGAAGGATACTGTTCGTGGTAAGCTCTATACTGGATAACAACTCCCATTCCATGTATGAGACCGTGAAAGCACATTGAAGCACTGTCAGCAGGTTAACCTGTGGAGCCCAACTGTATTGAAAACTTTAGTTTTGTGTTCACAAACACACTAACAGCTTATCTGTTACCTTTCAGGTGTTTGCCTTAGCAATATAAATCTAATGAATTACCTTCAAGGACATATATGTCATGTATTTCTTCATTTGATTCTTTTCTGGTATATTATATCTAAAATAAGAGCAATCGCCTCAAAAAAAGACATGAGTAATAGAGAAAAAAGAAATGTATTCCACTGGATAATCATAATGATAGTCACAAAATACTATATTATTGGATACTAGAGGGAGGACCCGGCTTCGCACGGGTTTATTACAATTTATGTTTGTGTACTGGCCCCATAAGAATTGTCCAATTTTGCACTGGTGTATTTTGTATGTGGTATGTGTGTATGTCCATAAGCGTAATGTGATTATGTGTATCTCATTTTGGATGTCAGTGAAAAACCTGTGATCAGTTGTTATGGATACCTGGAGTAAAGCTGTATCTAATCCTTCCCCGTGTAGTACTGTGTTTAGATGCAAGTGTCTAATTCTTGTTGGTGTGGTACTTTGTGCAGATGCACATATCTAATCCTCCCCATGTGATATTGTGTGAAGAGGCGCGTATCTAATCCTCCAGTAAGTGAAACTGTGTGCAGACGCGTGTATCTAATGACTCTGGCGTGTGGTACTGTGTGCAGATGTGCATATCTAATCCTCCCCCATGTGGAACTGTGTGCTGAGACGCGTATCTAATTCTCTGGCATGTGGTACTGTATGCAGAGGCCTGTATCTAATCCTCCCGTGTGGTACTGTGTTCAGATGCACGTATCTAATCCTCCCCTGTGTGGTATTGTGTGAAGAGGCGCGTATCTAATCCTCCCCCGTGTGATACTGTGTGCTGAGACGCGTATCTAATTCTCTGGCTTGTGGTACTGTGTGCAGAGGCATGTATCTAATCCTCCAAAGTGTGATACTGTGTGCACACACGTATCTAATCCTCTCCTGTGTGGTACTGTGTGAAGAGTCGCGTATCTAATCCTACTGCATGTGGTACTGTGTGCAGACGCGTGTATCTAATTCTATGGCGTGTACAACTGTGTGCAGATGCGCGTATCTAATCCTCTGGAGTGTGGAACTGTGTGTAGACGTGTGTATCTAATCCTACGGCATGTGGTACTCTGCAGATGTGTGTATCTAATCCTATGGTGTGTACAACTGTGTGCAGATGCGCGTATCTAATCCTCTGGAGTGTGGAACTGTGTGTAGACGTGTGTATCTAATCCTACTGCATGTGGTACTGTGTGAAGACGCGTGTATCTAATCCTATGGCGTGTACAACTGTGTGCAGACGCGCGTATCTAATCCTCTGGAGTGTGGAACTGTGTGTAGACGTGTGTATCTAATTCTACGGCATGTGGTACTGTGTGCAGATGCACGTATCTAATCCTCCCCCATGTGGTACTGTGTGCAGATGCGTGTATCTAATCCTCCCCTGTGTGGTATTGTGTGAAGAGGTGCGTATCTAATCCTACAGTGTGTGGAACTGTGTGTAGAAGCATGTATCCAATCCCCCGGCATGTGGTACTGCGTGCAGACGTGCGTATATAATCCTATGGCATGTGGTACTGTGTGTAGACGCGCGTATCTAATCCTCCCCCATGTGGTACTGTGTGCTGAGACACGTATCTAATTCTCTGGCTTGTGGTGCTGTGTGCAGAGGCATGTATCTAATCCTCCAAAGTGTGATACTATGTGCACACACACATATCTAATCCTCCCCTGTGTGGTATTGTGTGAAGAGGCGCGTATCTAATCCTTCGGCGTGTGGAACTGTGTGTAGACACACGTATCTAATCCTACTGCATGTGGTACTGTGTGAAGACGCGTGTATCTAATCCTATGGCGTGTACAACTGTGTGAAGACACGTGTATCTAATCCTCCCCTGTGTGGTATTGTGTGAAGAGGTGCGTATCTAATCCTACAGTGTGTGGAACTGTGTGTAGACGCATGTATCCAATCCCCCAGCATGTGGTACTGTGTGCAGACGTGCGTATATAATCCTATGGCATGTGGTACTGTGTGTAGACGCGCGTATCTAATCCTCCCCCATGTGGTACTGTGTGCTGAGACGCGTATCTAATTCTCTGGCTTGTGGTACTGTGTGCAGAGGCATGTATCTAATCCTCCAAAGTGTGGTACTGTGTGCACACACACGTATCTAATCTTTCCCTGTGTGGTATTGTGTGAAGAGGCGCGTATCTAATCCTTCAGCGTGTGGAACTGTGTGTAGACGCACGTATCTAATCCTACTGCATGTGGTACTGTGTGAAGACGCGTGTATCTAATCCTATGGCGTGTACAACTGTGTGCAGACGCGCGTATCTAATCCTCTGGAGTGTGGAACTGTGTGTAGACGCGTGTATCTAATCCTAAGGCATGTGGTACTCTGTGCAGATGCGTGTATCTAATCCTATGGCGTGTACAAATGTGTGCAGACGCGCATATCTAATCCTCTGGAGTGTGGAACTGTGTGTAGACGCCTGTATCTAATCCTTCGGTATGTGGAACCGTGTGCAGATGTACGTATGAAATCCTTCAGTGTGTGGAACTGTGTGCAGAAGTGCGTATTTAATTCTCTGGTTTGTGGGACTGTGTGCAGACCCGTGTATCTAATCCTCTGGTGTGTGATACTATGTGCTGATCTGTGTATCTAATCCTCTGATGTGTGTATCTCAGTTTGGATATCAGTGTTGTATTGTACATGTGGAGTGACCATGTGTATTGCAGTTGGAATATGAGTGAAAGTCTTGCAGGTTTGTATTGGCTAAGGGGGGGGGGCACTGTGTTTGAAATGCTGTATCTCAGCAATGGTACGTCCGAGCGAGTTGGAGTCTCGTCTTAAACCTTCCCGGATATCTGAAGTGTCTCTGTACCAAATTTGGTGAAGATCGGTCCAGTCGTTTGGTTCGCATTAGAGCACAGACAGACAGACAGACAGACAGAAATTCATTTTTATAATATAGGGAGATTATACTATATTGCTTCTGTGCCATATTAGAGATGCATCCACGGTTACTTTATGCTGAGGATACAGGGAGTCTGTCAGCATACAGCCTGATACTAAGATAGGATGAGTTTTCGCTGTGTTATCTCTCCTCTTTGCCATATAGGGTCCTTTTTCTTCATTTGTATAGGACCCTATGGATAGCATTTTTGCAGAGTAGAAGACTTTTGTGGGAGTTCATTGAGCCTATCTCTATCTACACAGTCCAGTTACATTAATGTGACAACCTGTCGAAATCCAGAATAACCACCTTTCGCAGAGTGGACTGCTGCAAGACGTGCAGGAAGAGAGGGGATGTTGTGATGATGTTCACTGGGACGTTGAGCCATGCCCACTCCAGTGCCATGGCCAGGTGTGCTAGGTTACGCAGTTGAGCATCCATGGAGCAAAAAACCCGATTGAGGTGGTCCCACAGATTCTCGATTGGGTTCAAGTCCAGGGAATTTGCTGGCCAAGGGAGTATGGTAAACTCATCCTGGTGCTCCTCAAACCAGGCACGTACACTGTGAGCTTTATGGCACGTCGCATTGTCCTGCTGGTAGATGCCATCATCCTGAGGAAAAACAATTGACATGTAGGGGTGAACATGGTCCACAAGGATAGATGCATACTTGTGTTGACCCATCGTGCCTTCCACAATGATGAGTGCACCCAGATGGCTGATGACTTTTGCGATTGGTTATTTAACATTGACGTCAAAGTAGGCGGTGGTCACATTAATATGACTGGACTGTGTATATCTACCTACTCTGCCCTGTGCAATATTATTATTATTATTATTATTATTATTATTATTATTATTATTATATACACCTTCTTGATGCACCTGTTTTAGGTCAAATGTTTTGAAGGATTTAGGTGTTTTGAGGAGTTAGGGAATACGCACTATATTTTCGCTAAATTTTAAGCGGAAAATAATTACATATCCTACATTACCACTTGTTGTTGACCTCAGTGACACTTGGTTTATTATAACCATATTTTATCCTTATCACTATTTGGAGACCATTTTTATTAGTTTAGAAATAAAAGTAATATTTTATCCAATATTTACTCCTTCCAGTGACATGATATGTTTCCTGAATAAATTTCAGTAAATTAGACAGTAAATTACGATAGCAAATTTAATGGAATACGATATTGTTTCATGCTAGCAAAAGCTTTGACAGGTTGCAGTTCCCAACATACATAGAAACATATAGAATACAATAAAAATCTGAGGACAGAATATCATCAATTCTTGTTGTTTTGAAAAGCTGAACATTTCATGAAAACATATCTGGACATATCTGCCCAAAAAGTTAGGGAAAGCCAAATCAGTATGGGTCTATACAACTATATAACATAGTCCTAAAAACCTATATAACATTAGTCATTTCTTATTTTTTAGCCCCATTTACATAGGATTTTTTCATTTGTTATCATTCATAATACTACGGCCAATTAATCATGAACACTATTTCAAAAAAAGAACATGAATATAAGCAAAATTTTCCCCAAAAATATAAATATATGCAATTACAATTGAATCCCCTACGTTTTCATTATCCAATCATTTAATCATATGGAAATGTGGAAACTTCATTAAAACACAACACATGCTAAGTGTCCCTCGAGGCTTTAGCCAATGGAAAATGATCTAATCCACTATGACTCCATTTAAAAGCATATTAATATTGTACCGCAAGACCACAGCAAAGCATCTAACTGTATGTTAGGTGTAATGTAATGCCGAGAATTTCTTTTGCAACCTAAAAAGACAAATTGCCCTTCTCTGCTTCTGGAGCTGTGAAGTCAAAGTTAAACACATTGGTAATATGAGGCTAGCCTCATATCCAGGCACATTTTGTGTAGACATAACAAGCACAATCAGGACGTGTTGGATTTTTGGTTTGCACAGTCGCCCCCTTTTTTTTTTTCTTTCCATTCGCGCCTCACAGACAAAGGTAATACTCATTTATATAAGTACTCTATCTTATATTGCACTCAACAGCACCTTCTACCAGGAGACATACAGCGGGAAAAGTGCTACAAATCATGTTACTTCTTTTCACATTTTCCCTATGAAAAGCAAAGTTGTGGTCACATTGAATTAAGGTTTCCTCACACATTATCCAATGCTGACCACATACTGTAAGTTCTCAAATAAAAATATAAAACATTACAATAATTTTATATACCATACAGTCTTCGATATTTAAGTATTTTTGGTTTATTGTACATAAATATTAGTGAGTAGATAGATCCTATACATCAGCCATTAACAAAGGTCTACTCTTAATACCATCAGTAAATACAGGGGTATAACTACAAGGGTAGCAGTGGTAGTGGCTGCCACAAGTCCCAGAACATTAGGCAGCCTGGCGGCAGCCGTTACCACTTTGGATTTTTTTTTTTTAAATATTCTGTTACCTACTGTAACAAGTATAATGATCGGAGTTGTAGGAAAGATGAGAGAACATAAAAACCACTTACCTCTCCTGGATCCAGAAGGCTTCAGGCCTACTTGGTGACGTCTCAGATGTCACGTGGACTGGGCTTGCGTCCTTAAGCGTGGCGACGCAAGCCCCTGCTCACGTGATATCCCATACATCATTGAAGATAGCTGACATCCGCGCCGGAGCACAGGATAGGTAAGTAGCAGTGTTTTTTATGTTTTATTGTCCCCTGGGTCTCCAATTATTATACTCTGGGGTCTGAAAAGACCGCAGAATATAATAATTGTTCATGGGTGTCCACAATGTGGCATAATACTGTGTGCAAGGGCCACTATGGGGCATAATTCTTTGTGCAGGGGCCCACTATGGGTCATAACTCTTTGTGGAGGGACTCATGTGAAATGTTCACCTTGGGGCCCTGCTATTCCTAGTTACGCCACTGAGTATATATGTATACTATACATATCAAAGATATCTAAAAGCGCTTGATGTACAATAATCCATAGCACTTAGATTGATCCTTTATGATCTATCACATGTGTAATAGTATAAATTCTATTCAGAACTAAGAAAAGGCTTGATTTTTCATTCTCCTCATTCTATAAATGTCTTATGTTTCATATTGTTATGCAATAAAAATATTTTTTGAGCAAATATGAAATATGTTGATGTTATTTTTTGATACTGCCGTAAAGGTGCCATAGATTAGGCTTTGGAGTGTACATGAGTTCTGATGCACCTAATTTGTTAGGTTTGCAATAAGGTAATTTCAGCCAAAAAGAAATATAATACACTGCTACTAGACGTGTCTCTCAGCAGCCTACACCTTCAGCTCAGCTGAATCAAGAGTGGATATATAGTGGCTAAGGGAGGAATAAATTGTTGTGTATGGATATCTTTAGGTCAGCTTGATGCCTCATTTTTTAAAAAGCAGCTTTACTGCTGTTCTTTATTCTGCAATGTGGGCATCAGAGTAACTAAAATCTAACTCACTTTGTTGGTACTGTAAAATGCAACATTTTTTCAACTGCGTATCCAAGGCTAAGGTCCCATGCTGCGGAAATGCCAAGCGAAAACAAACTCTAAACCAGGTTTTTGCATAATAATTTGGAATTTGGTGTAGCGTTTGTTTTCACTTGTCACACCTCACATCCCTCCTTAAGCTAAGGTCACACATAACAAATCGCAGCTAAAAAATCCACATTAAATACGGTGTTTTTCATTGCGTTTTTTGCTGCGTTTTTCCATATGTTTTTTCTGTCTGAGTTTTTTACAAAAAGACATGCATTTTTGAGAAAACAGCTTTTCTGCAGCATTTTTTCCGTTGTAGGGGATTGGATTAACCAAAATCTCATTCATTTTGCTGAAATTTTTCTCTGATTTCTTAAATAGTTGATGCAAATGACAGTATAATGTTCATACCTTCAACCTTTAGAGTATATATAAAATTTTATTAATAGAGTGAGGAGACAACACTTATAATATTAGAGTCCCAAAATTTACCCGACAAAACTACCAATCAAATCAGCAAAGGGTAATGACATATAAATTAAAAGTTAACATTTAATGTGATATGTTAAATTCAGTGTACAGGTTCACAGATGTGGTCTTACCCACAAAAGAAATAAAAGGAACAGTCTTATTCCGGGTTAGAAGAGCAGATACTCAAAAGGCTGCTATCTGGTCAGGAGTCTCTGTTAGTAAGCAGATCTGGCAGGAACATGTCCCTATGGTCATCCTACTGACTCACAAAAGTAAGGACGGCCCCAAAACAAGTCCTATTCTAACCCTAAAGGTAGACATCAATGATCAAATTTTACTAATCAGACCTTCCATTGATAACAGTTTTGTTTCACAAATTAAAAAATTTAAATCCTCTGTTCCAAATTATTATGCACAACAAAGTTTCTAAACATTTTATAGATTTGTAAAGAACTGGAAATGTTCATTTGACTTCCAGCCTTAAGAGGTCACACTAGTGTTCGTGTCTCCATTGTTCAGAGCCGCGTGGAGATCTTAACGCACGTATCACATTGAAAGCTATAGGTAAAAAAGCCTCCCATTGATTTCAATGGGGAGCGCAAGTATGCCGGCACCCATAGAAATCAATGGGATCTGTTTTAACGCCGCTCATTCTGAACGAATTTACGTTCAGAATGAGCGGAGAGTAAACTCCGTGTGAAGGCCCCATAAGGTGGTGAAAAATCCTGTAAACCAACAATGAGGGCAATTTTTTCTATTGTTACTTTTTTATTTATTTTCAGTGTTCCTTAAGTTTCTATCAGCTTGCACTATTTTATTTGTGTGTGTTTGTGTATAGTGTCAACAATGTAAATTTTTTTCTTTTTTGGATCTGAACAAAATAACATAAAACAGCAGCTAAATATGTTTAGAAATGAGTTACATATTGTTAGAAATATAAAGATGTGAATTGGCTTTGTGAAAATGGGATGTGTGAATAGTGGGACAAAAAAAATATTTTCTGATCCTCATGGTACAGAAATTATTTAGCTATGGAAACATTTGTGCTACTTCAGTGTGCTTGGATTGGTACAAATCCAACATAAAGCATTATGGTTTCAAAATTCAGGTTGATTTGTGTCTAATGTAAAAATATCCAATCTATATTTGGGATGATTTTTAGCAAGTTGAATTGTCTAATGAATTGTCTTTCTTGGGTTTTGAGAGATAGCATGATCACCTCATAACATCATCTGAGGCAAACTTAAAGTATATAGAATATTCAAACAGTATTCTTGACACTCAAAAAAATGTATTGTATTTCAATTACTTTATCCTGGAAATACTTCAATTTCATTTAGGACAAATGCAGGATCCCAAATTTCAAGTAATCTGCCACTATCATCTCTATACAGTTCCAGAAGCTGCGACAACTGGTGTCAATGCTGGACTCCTGAACTTCCACCACTCTTGTTGTTACGTTACCGGTATACGCAGCCGGAATCTGGTGGCCAGATGGAATTAGTCAGGAGCAAATAGGTACTGAAGAGTAGATTGCAAGGGTAATAGAGAAAGTTGTAGAAACAGTCTGGGAAAGACAGTTCTGAGAAGCAGGAGACTGGAACAAGTCACAATACTCAAGCAAAGGCTGGACTGCCTCATGGGTATAAATAGGCCCAAATGGAAAACAAGATGGCTTCACCTTGGTACAGATTGGTCATCTATGTTAAAGGAAATTACAACAGTCTCCAGTGGTGAGGAGTGGAAGTGCAATACAATAGTTTAGAGCAGAATTTCCCAAACTTTTTGAGTCGAGGAGCACTATTCAGGACAGAAATTCTGTAGGGAGCACTTAACATATTTTACCTAAAACCTACATAGGTGCGAAAGATAACGCCCGATATTAATGATGGGGGATTTCTAAGGAATTAATACTAGATATTACATTTTCACTCGTTGATTACTTCTGGCACATTTGGCGTCACTAAGGGCGGGTTCACACCTGCGCCCGTGCGAGCTTTAGCCAATCCAGCAGGTGTCCGTCTTCTGCCCTGAGAAACTGGACAAGGGATGGAAACCCGTCGGTTAGTTTTCAAACCCATTCAAGTGAATGGGTTTGAAAATTGACCGCCGGGTTTCTGTCCCCTGTCCAGTTTCTCGGGGCAGAAGACGGAAACCCAGCAGGATTGACTAAAGCAGAGACTGGGTACAGGTGTGAACCCGCCTTAACACTTCCACAAACTCTTCAGCCTGTCGAATTATTTCAACATCAGAAATCTCTTCAACACTGCAATTGAAAAGTCGTATCATCCAAATCTGGTTCTAGATAATCAGATAATATTTGAACATACCTGTTCAATGTTGAAGCCACGGCTCCTACTGGAGGGTCTGTGTCAGTGGTAATAACTGCTCTTCTGAAGGATCCAGCCTTCACCCAGCGATCCTTGCTGAACAACCAAATTAGGAATGTTTTCTGAATAACACGTGGTGAATAACTGCAAATACTGCGCAAACTGAACTGACACAGCAAGGATTGAGTGACCACACAATACGAGTGTGAAAGATGACTAAAGCACTTCCGTCCATAGGTACAGTTTGTTCGGTGAATATATGAGACTGGCGTATTAAGCCGGAAAGGGCAGTCTGTGACCAGTTTGCAAGTGCTGTCTGATTGTGAAACGTTAATCCGCCAGCCTCGTATATTTGCCGAAGAGACCATAGTGCTGTGCCAGTAGAATATTAGGAGTGCATGTGAACCAGTATTTTAATTTTGAAACCCTTCACATTTACCTTTTCTTTTATTATTGTTAACCGTTTTTTATCGCCATATCGCAGAGCACCTGTAAATGGTTCACGGAGCATTTGGTGCTCCCCGGAGCACAATTTGGGAAGCAATGGTTTAGAGTGAGAAAGAGTGGCCACTGGTGGTAGAATTGCAAACTACACCAAGATTCTGATCACTTGTATTGATGAAAGGTACTAAGGATAGGTCATCAATATCTAAAGGATGGACAATACCGGTATATTGGTTGTGATCACAGCTTATCTCTGAACTAATATAAAGTATTATACAGATAACAAGAAGCAATGTTGCATAGCATTAATTAAAATACATTAGATATATGAATATACCAAGTCCTCCAGAGCCAAAAATAGTCTTTATAGCTACTCTGTTTGACCGATCTATTAACACAGAATTCTCTAATAAAGAATATATTTAAATCCGACAACTTTAGGCAACGAAAGCACTTTAAAATATACAGTACGATATATTATGTCCTTAGTAGCAGCACTACTGTACCAACACATCCTTATTCACAGTTCTTATTATATAGATCATATAGTTTTTTGGCTCTCTCTGCAGAATTTGGCACTGTACCTCTACAACTTCTCCTTAGTGTGCTCCACTCTACTGGCTTTGAGGATACTGCTGTCTCTTGAGATACTGCTTTGTCTCCCTTTTTTTATCTACCTTTATGACAGCTCATTCAATACATTATTTGCCAGCTCAACTTCTGTTCTTCTCCTGCAAATGTTTTTTTTTTTTTTTAGGGATCTGTCCTAAGTCTTTGTTGCTCTCTCTACAGTTTCAATTAGACAAACTACTGTATTTGACTTTCATTGTCATCTCTGAGAAAAGGGCCCTTATTGAGAGAAAATAAAGTTTTGAGATAAAACAGAAGTTTTATTATAAAAAGCGAATAAAAAAGTTTTAGAAACAGTACTACCCTCAAAAGCTCAGCTTACAGGGACAGCCATTATACCCAGTAGCTATTGCGGCTGTTCAGGTTCTGAACTGCTGTCAAAGTTATATACTGACATCTGCCATACTTTTATGGTGGATGTCTTGAAGGGGTTAAAAGCTCACAGGCAGTAAGCATAGGCAACTAGTAAATTCCATCCCAAATGGTCATAATTAGAGATGAGCGAGTACTATCCGAAACTCCAGTTTCCAATAGTACGCACCCATAGGAATGAATGGACATAGCCGGCATGCAGACTTTGCCGGCGGCCGGCTGCTTAACCCCCTGCCGCTTCCATTCATTCCTATGAGTGTGTGCTATTCGAAACAGCTGTTTTGAATAGTACTCGCTCATCTCTAGTCATAATATTGACCTTACTCAATGAGAATAAGATGTAAGATGTAATTAATAAGGGTACATATAATATATAATTGACAGAGAAAATGATGCTAAGTCATGCATATTAGAGATGAGCGAGTAGTGAAATATTCGAAAATTCGAAATTCGATTCGAGTAGACCTCAATACTCGACTATTCGTTCGAATATCGAATCCATTATAGTCTATGGGAAAAATATGCTCCTTTCAGGGAAACCAAAAATAGACCAATTGGAATCACCAAGTCCACAATGACACCTCAGGAAATGATGCCAACACTTCTGGAATGCAACTAGGACAGCAGTACAACTGCGGTACATTAGGGCTTAAAAAGGAGGCTAACCTGAATATGAAATAAGAGGAAAGCCTACTACTGTCAGGAGTTTCTGGATCTGACCAGACCACCGGACATATAGCAACAAACAACAAAAAAGATAAGTATGACATCTGGTTTGGTAAGGACATATTTTTGTAGGGCCTTTAACAAATATAGGGGATATACGCATGTGTCTATATATGTATGGTCTCCTTTTTTGCTTTGTGTTTTGTTTTCTCACCGGACATATAGGTTTAAGTTGCATAGGCGTTACACCAGCTGTCGGGACTAGAAGTGACATTGCTGTGGAGTGAATATGTGTTCTGCACACAATGTGTAGGATACATCTAAATAGAATAAATGCGTGGAACGCATATGCATTGCACTCATGATTCTGGGAACTAGATATTTATGTAAGAGCCCCTAATAATGGCAGAGGACCTGGGGAAAAAAGAAAGAGCAGGTTGGCAAACAGAAGGGTATCAGGAGTGAGTGGATCAAAATATTGGGACACTGTATAAGAGGTATAATGAAATAGGGTGCAAGTAAATCAAATAATGCACAAATAATGACAATAATTATATATCAAAAGTGAGAAAAAAAATACATGAAAGTGAGAACAAAAACGAATAACATGAAAAAATAATGGAAAAAATATTATTGAAAAAAAAGAAAAATGCTCATAAATTATAAAGAAGACAATACTGAGGAACACAAAAATATATCAAGGAATGGGAATATGAACCTTGAATGATAAAAAAAGGAGAGGATTGGAGTAAGCCTAAATGAGAATAGAGAAGAAATTAGTGAAGAACTAAAAATAAGAGGGGAGACAGGGAGAGGAGTATGGGAGAGCAGAAAAAGAAAAAGAAAGACAATATAGTGAAAAGGAACAGACTACATGCAGAATCTAGAAATCATCCTATGGGAGAAACAAGTACTAACAAGTGTTGGTACAATTATATCTTTATATGACAATCACATTCTCAATTTAAGCCCCTGGGGGTTAGGCGGTCCATGCGATGTATCCAAAAAGACTTGCGTTATTTTAACAAATGCACTGAGTGTCCACCTCATCAGCATAGTGATACTTGCTCCAAGACTTGATATCGCAGATGTGGGACTCTATATCCTATTTGTGATTTCTCCTATTGAAAAGATACATGACGTAGGATGAGTCACCTGTTATATAACAATTGATATTAAATCGTTGGCCCATGGGTAGTTGTATCACGTATTCTTCTTTTGTCACATTGGAGCATTGGGTGCAACTTAAACATAGAAATGTCCTGTAATGTGGTTTTCTCCAGAATTATTGAATTGGAGTTTTGGTCAGTGGACCTATGTCAGCCTTAACAATTTTGATCTGTATGTTGGGTGACCATTTGTAGCACGGTAAATGGGGTTCTTTGAATTCTGTTACCTGAGGATAAGCTCTGGTTAAGAGGTTCCAATGTTTTCAGAAACTCTGGTATATCTTGGGAATCTAAGGATAGTTTGTAGTCACCCATGTTGTGCGTGGTGGTTTCAGTTGGTTGTGGTGTATGGTATAAGATCGAATTAGTCTCCTTTCTCTAGAGAGTATTTTGTGAAGGTAACCCTTAATCCTAAATTTTGCCTCCATCTTATTAAGTCTTAAGTTACGCTGTATGTTGTTCAAGACGATATGTTTCACTCTCGTGAACTGTGAACATGGTAGTGAATTATTTAGTGGCTTGAGGATGGCAACTGGGCTATTACGATCAGTTGGTTTATGAAAGAGAAAAAATGATAATGTCCCATCCAGTTGGTTAATTACTGTAGTGTCCAGTAGTACAGTTCTTTTGGTTGTGATGAATCGTGCAAAAGTTCACTATTATGACCAAAACATTTGGGATGGCATGTACTAGTTGACTATGCTTACTGCCTGAGAGCTTTTAGCTCACATTGTGTTACTTAAATAAAGAACTAATTCTTGCATCAAATACCAGGATTGAGTGTCTTCAATACAATCATGCGTTGAGGTTTCCAGAGGGGAATTAGGTTGACTGTGTCGAAGATGCAGTCTGGGAGTCAGTTGAAGTGGTTTTCTTCTGACAGAGGTCCAGATGGGTTACAGAGGGAGGTGTCTGAATTGAAAAGTGCAATGGTGGTGGGGTTGGAACATTATCCTTGAGGCCTAGATGTGCAAGCAGACACCTACCTGCCTCTAAGGTGGATATATTATAAGATGTGCAATTGTGGAGAAAGAAAAGATTAAAAGAGAATCCCCATTTGTATCATATTCCAGAAGTGCTTTCAGCTGTCTTCATCACTCTAACACTGCTAGAGCCACATCTGCGAAAACTTGGATAGATATACATTGGGAAGAGATTGGTGTTTGTTCATGTGCTGCTCTAAGAAAATCTTCTTTACTGGTAAAGTAGTGCATGCAAAATATGACATCTCTAATACATTCACCTTCAGGGGATTTTGATCTTAGAGTGTAATGAATATGGTCCATTGTGAATTCGGAAATGAAGTAGTCTGGGAGCAGGTGGAAACTAGTTGAATGGTGTAGTTCCTGAGATCAGTAATGGATTCAGGGATGCCACGTAACTATAAATTGTTTCCCTGTAAGCAGTTTTCAAGGTCTTCCAGATGGTGGTGAACTGATTCTTGTAAAGACTAGAGATGAGCGAACACTAAAATGTTCGAGGTTCGAAATTCGATTCGAACAGCCGCTCACTGTTTGAGTGTTCGAATGGGTTTCGAACCCCATTATAGTCTATGGGGAACATAAACTCGTTAAGGGGGAAACCCAAATTCGTGTCTGGAGGGTCACCAAGTCCACTATGACACCCCAGGAAATGATACCAACACCCTGGAATGACACTGGGACAGCAGGGGAAGCATGTCTGGGGGCATAAAAGTCACTTTATTTCATGGAAATCCCTGTCAGTTTGCGATTTTCGCAAGCTAACTTTTCCCCATAGAAATGCATTGGCCAGTGCTGATTGGCCAGAGTACGGAACTCGACCAATCAGCGCTGGCTCTGCTGGAGGAGGCGGAGTCTAAGATCGCTCCACACCAGTCTCCATTCAGGTCCGACCTTAGACTCCGCCTCCTCCGGCAGAGCCAGCGCTGATTGGCCGAAGGCTGGCCAATGCATTCCTATGCGAATGCAGAGACTTAGCAGTGCTGAGTCAGTTTTGCTCAACTACACATCTGATGCACACTCGGCACTGCTACATCAGATGTAGCAATCTGATGTAGCAGAGCCGAGGGTGCACTAGAACCCCTGTGCAAACTCAGTTCACGCTAATAGAATGCATTGGCCAGCGCTGATTGGCCAATGCATTCTATTAGCCCGATGAAGTAGAGCTGAATGTGTGTGTTAAGCACACACATTCAGCACTGCTTCATCACGCCAATACAATGCATTAGCCAGTGCTGATTGGCCAGAGTACGGAATTCGGCCAATCAGCGCTGGCTCTGCTGGAGGAGGCGGAGTCTAAGGTCGGACCTGAATGGAGACTGGTGTGGAGCGATCTTAGACTCCGCCTCCTCCAGCAGAGCCAGCGCTGATTGGCCGAATTCCGTACTCTGGCCAATCAGCGCTGGCCAATGCATTCTATTAGCCCGATGAAGTAGAGCTGAATGTGTGTGCTAAGCACACACATTCAGCACTGCTTCATCACGCCAATACAATGCATTAGCCAGTGCTGATTGGCCAGAGTACGGAATTCGGCCAATCAGCGCTGGCTCTGCTGGAGGAGGCGGAGTCTAAGGTCGGACCTGAATGGAGACTGGTGTGGAGCGATCTTAGACTCCGCCTCCTCCAGCAGAGCCAGCGCTGATTGGCCGAATTCCGTACTCTGGCCAATCAGCGCTGGCCAATGCATTCTATTAGCCCGATGAAGTAGAGCTGAATGTGTGTGCTAAGCACACACATTCAGCTCTACTTCATCGGGCTAATAGAATGCATTGGCCAATCAGCGCTGGCCAATGCATTCTATTAGCTTGATGAAGCAGAGTGTGCACAAGGGTTCAAGCGCACCCTCGGCTCTGATGTAGCAGAGCCGAGGGTGCACAAGGGTTCAAGTGCACCCTCGGCTCTCCTACATCAGAGCCGAGGGTGCGCTTGAACCCTTGTGCAGCCTCAGCTCTGCTACATCAGAGCCGAGGGTGCGCTTGAACCCTTGTGCACACTCTGCTTCATCAAGCTAATAGAATGCATTGGCCAGCACTGATTGGCCAGAGTACGGAATTCGGCCAATCAGCGCTGGCCAATGCATCCCTATGGGAAAAAGTTTATCTCACAAAAATCACAATTACACACCCGATAGAGCCCCAAAAAGTTATTTTTAATAACATTCCCCCCTAAATAAAGGTTATCCCTAGCTATCCCTGCCTGTACAGCTATCCCTGTCTCATAGTCACAAAGTTCACATTCTCATATGACCCGGATTTGAAATCCACTATTCGTCTAAAATGGAGGTCACCTGATTTCGGCAGCCAATGACTTTTTCCAATTTTTTTCAATGCCCCCAGTGTCGTAGTTCCTGTCCCACCTCCCCTGCGCTGTTATTGGTGCAAAAAAGGCGCCAGGGAAGGTGGGAGGGGAATCGAATTTTGGCGCACTTTACCACGCGGTGTTCGATTCGATTCGAACATGGCGAACACCCTGATATCCGATCGAACATGTGTTCGATAGAACACTGTTCGCTCATCTCTAGTAAAGACTTCAAGAGTTCAAGGTACGATTTTAGCTGTTCAGGTGCTTTAAGTAAGTCATCATATTTGGACTCTAAGGGCCCCTTCACACGGAGGATACTCTGGCTGATAAACGTTCCGAATCAGCAGCGTTTAAAGCAGGTCCCATTGCTTTCTATGGGAACCGGCATGCGCGTGCTCCCCATAGAAATGAATGGGAAATAGCAGCCAATTTATTTCTATGGGAACGCACGTATGCCGGCTCCCATAGAAAGCAATGGGACCTGCTTTAAACACTGCTGATTCGAAACGTTTACACGTTCTGAATCAGCCAGAGTATCCTCCGTGTGAAGGGGCCCTAACAGTCTCATGTATGCTCCGATAGCAGATACAGTATTTCTGCCGAGAGTTCATGAGATGCTTGTAGTTCCTTGTGAAAGCATGCGTTTACAATATAGGTCTTTCATGCAATCTGTAAGGTGTGCTTTTGTAAGGTGGTGTTGGGTAAATATATCTACCAGAGCTTTATGAGGACCTTTCTAAGGAGTACGTTCAGATAGGGGGCTCTGCTTCATACATGAGAGAAGCTTGAAAGGCTGAGAGATCTGAGTCTGCATCAGAAGAGGAGCAGACATAGAGTTCCACTGGAACAGTGTAGGGATTGAAGCTAGACGGTTTAGGTGTTTTACATTTCTTGAGTATACAGTCGCTATGTGGAGACCTAGGTAATAGCTTATAATCAGTATAGGCAAATGGGTCTGGAGAAGGTGGCCTACATAGCTATCACATTTATCTTGTGATAAATAAATAACAATTTTTATATGAAAGATAATGCACTGGAGAGAGAGTTGTACTTAATGGGATTCTACCACTAAAACACTTTTTTTTCTAGTTACCACGTCGGAATAGCCTTTAAAAAGGCTATTCGTCTCTTACCTGTGGAAGTGCTCTCCGCCGCGCCGTTCGTTCCAAATACCGGTTTGTACCGGTATGCTAATGAGTTCTCTCGCAGCGATGGGAGCGTCCCCATCGCAGGAGCAGCGATGGGGGCGTCCCCATTGCAGCTCGAAAACTCATCGCAGCGCCGCCTCTCTGGTCTTCGGTGTCCTCCCCTTGCCTCTTCAGCGTCTGTCGGACGCCTGTGCAGTATGCTCTCTGTTCGGCGAAGATTGCCGAACGTACTGCGCATGCGCGAAAGTGCGGTGCCCGCACTATGGCTGGGATCGCAATTTCGCGCATGCGCAGTATGTTCGGCAATCTTCGTCGAACAGAGCGTACTGCGCAGGCGTCCGACAGTACGCTGAAGAAGCAAGGGGAGGACACCGAAGACCAGAGAGGCGGCGCTGCGGTCAGTTTTCGAGCTGCGATGGGGACGCCCCCATCGCTGCGAGAGAACTCATTAGCATACCGGTACAAACCGGTATTTGGAACGAACGGTGCGGCGGAGAGCACTTCCACAGGTAAGAGACGAATAGCCTTTTTAAAGGCTATTCCGACGTGGTAACTAGAAAAAAAAGTGTTTTAGTGGCAGAATCCCTTTAACTGTTGGTTTGCAGGTAAGCAGTTGGCTTTAACTGGATTCTTTTTCAATCCAAGGGGAAATGCAGGGATCTGTGGGTGGTTTCTCAGTTTATATTTCCCAGAGGGTCCCAGAACTTAAAGATAGTCTAATGAAGAGTCTCCCTGATGGTTGTGTAGAGTCTCTACACTCCCTGTAGTTTATCTAGGGATTTCCGCTGCGGAAAATGAATCCCCATAACATCTGGACTGCAGTGGGACCTGGTGAAGGGTCCCAAGGTGTTATAAAGTTCAGGCTGCCGAGTGTGAAGGGAGAACAGACTGCAATGAAGCTCTTAGGCTTTACTTCCATTCCCTCTCAAGGTAAGCCACACCTACTTCTTGGGGTTATGTTTGACACAGTCATTTGCTATGTATATTCAGTTATGTGCATACACATACTACCTGCATCTCACAACTTTCTTCAGAATCCACTCCGGCCTTCTCTTTCCAAAAACTCACACTGTATTGTTTCCTTATTCACTTTAAGAACAAAATTCACACATATTAGTTTCACCCAAAAAGCTCTACACAATGCTGTGTCTCTAATCTCCCCCTACTCTCTGTGTACCACCCCAATTGTACTCTGTGTTCTGCCAGTGATCTAAGACTAACCACCTCTATAATCTGAATTTATCAGTCCTGTCTCCAATACGTATTTATGCTGCACAAGTTCTCTGTTCTTAATTTACAATAACCAAATTTCTTACTTTGTTTTATTTTTTTTATACTTTCCGCCCTCTTAACTACATTATTCCACATAAATAGTGAGAAATACCTTCATTCCTAAAATGTCTGATTTTGTCTGTACAATACAGGTATGCACTGACTTATAAAGTAATGTATATTATTATTATTATAATTATTATTATTATTATTATTATTATTATTATTATTATTATTTATGTAGCACCATTAATTCCATGGTGCTTTATATTTGAGGGTTTACATACAGTACACAAAATATACAAAAAGATATGATACCAACAATGACGTCTGGTACAGTAGGATAGAGGGCCCTGCCCGCGAGGGCTTACAGTCTATAATATTATGCTGGAACTATGTTTGTCCATCTGTCTCATAATACATCTTTAAAGCTTTGATATTAGATGCATGTTATAACTCTCACAATCTTATCAAATAATAACAAGCAAAGAAGACAAAAATAATTAATGTGCGTTAGCTAAAAAGTACAAGAAGGAAACCAATGTCTGTTACATAAAGCTTCCCTGACTAGTACTTTATACAGTTCATAACTTACTTTGTAGCAGATGAAGTGATTTGGTGCTGTGAATTATAGTATATTGCAGAATTTGCAGTCTTGTCACAGCATATATACCATATAGTTTGTGGCATTTTGCGTATATTTCTTAAAGCTTTTAATAATTAGATCTTGTAATAAATATAGGCTGTTATTAAGAATGTACAAACTTCTTGTAAAACATTTCTAAATGGTTTCTCTGGGCATTTTCTACACATTATTTATTAGCGCACAGGGTAAGCTAAGTCTTTGTAATATACAGCAGAGTTAGAGGTAACAGAGCTAAACCCCTAATGTAGGCAATGCAGCAATGACAGAATGGATATCTATTATAAAGCAGCAATGACTTGTGCTGTCATACTTTAATCAGATGCTACATTTTCCCTATATAACTGATTCTAACAAAAACAGGTATTTTTCCTAACCATACAAGCCCAACTAATAAAATATCTATCCCTCATGAATATCTGTTATGGGATTGATATATGATTTTTCATTTTCCATTGAAACAATACCCCTCTGTCTTGTGAAACTTTGCAGTGAGCGACATCTTTTCTTAAGGCCATATATCTGATCATGTGCCTTGTTTATTTAGTTCGTCTATGTTTGCCTTCCATGAGATCATCTTTGGAGACAAGTAACGTGGAACATTCATTGTCTGCTATGAATAGATTTTCTTTTTTTCAATTAGTTCCTATAAAATTGTAGATGTTCATCTTGTCCTGGAACACAGTTTATTTGTATGATGCGGCCATTTTCGGTTTAGCTCCAGAATAATTCATTATGTCAGCTAAAATAATACAGTATTCTCTCTTTGTTTATAACTCTCGGCTTACTTATAAAAATTTTACTGAATTAAATATTATGTGAAAGGGCAGCTCTGATAGGAAAATGTAGAGACATGCGTTTAATTGCTTAGTTCAGAGGTTTATGTCTGTATCAGTCCAAAAATAAGCTTCTCTTAGTTCGGTAACCTAGTCAAAAAAATGTCAAACAAGTGTATTTTTTATATTTTTTAAAACTTTAAAAAAAAATTTAAATATTTTATTAGCCTCTTTAGTGGGCTTGAACCTGATTTTAAGTCCCATAGACTTCAACACAACTATATTGTATTCCATGGGAGATTTGTTACATTACTATTAATGCTGGCCATAGACCAGTATTAATAGTAATATTCAGATGACAAGCCAGGGAACAGGTCAGCTCCCGCGTTCTTACCACTTAGAACCTGGCCTGTAATGGGGACAATTTCTAACCTTTGGGAGAGGCTCCATGAACAGAATGGACCCTGATCACAGTCATTAGCTCTGGGTCTCCACTCATTACAGTAGAGACCTTGTAGTTATGGCGGCTTCTCTGCAGAAGAGTATCCACCAAATTTAAAGATTGAGCATCTGCCATAATAGTACAATAGTACAATGTTGGTAAGGGGTTAAAGGATCTAGGGGTTAAAGGATTCCACTTCTCTGGAATACTCTACCCCGGACAATCAGATTAACTCCCAATTTCTACAGTTTCAAATGCAAACTAAAGGCGCATCTTTTCAGACAGGCCTATCACAATTTCTAACGTAAACCCTTCTGTACTATAATTAGAATCCCCAAAATGTAACCTTCCTCTGTCCCCGCTCCCACATTACCCCACATGATATGATGTCTTTTCATGCTAACTTTATCTGTCCAAGCTCCATCCACATGTTACAGGACACCACTAGTGATGGCTCATAAAGTTTTGTTTGTGTAACGACAATAACCTCTATTACAAAATTGCCTGAATACTGTATAAGCAATGCCGCCCCTCCTACCTCTTGTGTCACCCCCTCTACCTCATAGATTGTAAGCTCTTGCGAGCAGGGCCCTCAGTCCCATTGTGTGAAATGACGTTCTTTGTTATGTATCTGTCTGTATTTGAACCCTACAAATTGTACAGTGCTGCAGAATATGTTGGCGCTATATAAATAAAATTTATTATTATATTATTATTATTATTATTATTATAGTGGCAGTGATTGGCATTTGGATAGTAAAATAGCTCAGAGTGACTATAAAGTTTTCATCTATGGCAAACTCGATTCATGGATACCGCCTATGATAGTAGCCTTTCTCCTATTTCATGTTCACCATTCAGCAATTATAATAATGTATGAATGCATAGGATAAAAGAACGCCTCCAAAAGTAATAATGCTCCTCCAAGATACTCTATTTGTAATAGTCCTCACAGTGCACCTAGCAGAATAGTAATAATGCTTTAACGGCATGTCTTTATTAGTAAAAGTGTCCCCGCAATGCCCACAATTGTAATAACGCTCCACTCACCATAGCCGCATTGGTCATAGTCCTCTACATAGTGCCCCATTGCCACCAGTAGCAATAATGTTTTCCTAGAATAACAGCATTTGTAACAGTCACCCACAGTGCACCAATAAAAATGAATGCTCCCCCAGGCTATGCCTATTAGTAACAGTGACTCCTAAACGGGATGTGGTACAGGCCTCAGGCTTCATCCAACTTTTGACACGAGCTGTCACAATCAGCTGCATATATTACATTATTGGGCCATATTTTCCATTGATTTTCTCCCTTTGAAGCCACAGGCCTATAGTGGTTTATAAGGGTGAGCTGCCGAGGAAGGGAGTCATAGAGTATGTTTGAAAGAATTATCTACAAAGTATCCATCAAATGTAATCCCTGAATTTGGTATTAATTGGTTTTACTTACATTGGCTTTATTATGGCAACTTCGGGTCTGCTGACAAAAGATTTGACTTAAAACAAAAAATTCTATTTTACTATTGATAGACAATATTACATAGTTTTATTCATATGATCAGTGGCTCTATAATGAGGCTAATACATCTATTAGTCTTGTCGGATCGAAATGCATGGAGTATAGTAATATGACCACAGATTATACAAACAGAGCAGTTATAAAGGTATGTAAATTGCAGGGTCATATCATGCCAGCTACATGTCCTGTAATGTTTATCTGCTTCAACATTGGTTTTCATAAGATGGTCAAGTCATCCAGAAGCAGTTAAAGCAAAATTTTTCAGAATATGAAATTACAATTTGTAGTAATTTTTAATTACAGGAAGCAAAAGCCAATACTTGAAGATGTTGTACAATTACTACAGACTTTACTCAGGAGGCCCCTATGGGAACTGTCTAATGAAGGGGAGACAGACTTTTAACTATGTCCTAAAAGCCCCAATTAACTATAATTACAGTATCTCCCTACCATGGAATAGTCCCCAGCGCATACAGTAGATGCCATATGGAATTACTACTGTGCTAGCATGGAAAACCAGTAAAATTAAAACTAAATATTTTATAGTAAAATCTATAACTTTTAAAACTTATTGTCCTTATATTTCTAAATCTGGTATATGTTGATTTTATGAATAGCTAAAGAACACCTTTCATGTCCTCATGCATATGCAGTGTTATACTCCACTCGAAAGCTGACAGTGTGCTGAATTCAGCACATTGTCGGCTTTCCAGTTATGTGCCACCTTGGCTGGAGATATTGATGCCACTAATTTTGGCACTCATCTCTCCCCACTGTCAGAATGGAGTTCCTGAGAGTCTAGCGTCACCTCTGGGCTGTGAGGAATGCCTTCCCTCCCAACAGTACTCTAATATAGCCTCGTACTGACAGAGGGGGCGTTCCTCAAAGCTCAGCATCATGGCTGGGTGGTAAGGAATATCCCCTCTGACAGTACAAGGTTATGTTAGAGTACTGTTGGGGTGGGTATTTCTCAGCCCAGCGATGACACTAGACTGTTAGAAATGCCCTTCTGACAGTGGGGAGAGATCAGTGCTGAAATTAAGAGCACCAATATCTCCAGCTTCAGGCACATAACAGTAAAGTCGTCGGCTTTCTAGCGGTATATAAAACTGCATATGCATGAAGACATGAAAGGTCCTCCTTAAGTATTTCAATAAACTGCCATGTATATGGAGACTGTAAAATGAAAGACTTATAGGGGGAATTCCAAGAATTGGGCAACTCAGGGATGGGGCTCAGGTAGGTGAAACATAAAAGAAACATCATACCTGTGCCTGGTGCTCCGGTGTCCACCGTTGTATGTTACGAAAGGAACTGGTGAAATATTTGAGTGACATCATTAGTTACATCCCTGTGACCGTTGAGCCCACTGATTGGCCTCAGAGGTGACCTGTACAGCAAATCTTTCGGTGGTAACTTCACGAAGTACAATAGAAAGAACAGAGGTGACGGACACTGCCAGGAATAGGTGAGTTTGATTTTTTTTTTTATGTTTCACCTTCCCCAGAATCCATCCTGAGTTGTCCAATTCCTGAACAACCCCTTAAGTATAGCTAAAGTATAACTAAACATCCAAACAACTATTTTTTTTTTTTTACATTACATGTGACAAACACATTTTATATTATACTTCATTAACTAATATTGGCTAATTCCTGTGAAATTCAGAAAATCTATTATGGTTTTGATGCAAAAACTCATAAAAAGCAACAGCAGGAGTTTGGCTAATAATTGCGAGCAGTAAAGATATCTATTGATAACTAGCACAGTTCTGTGAGCCGAGACAGACCCCAGACGCCTTCACCAGATCCTGCTGCGAGGCTGGATGGACTTTTGCTGATTCTGGTACAGGCACGAATCAGAAGAGGATGTCAAAGACCAAATCAGAAGCAAACACAAAATTCGGAAACAGGCCAAGGGTCAAAAATACAAACAGGATTGTCACAAGCAGAATCAGTAGACAATAGAGAATCCATAAACAAGCCAAGATCTCAATATGAAGCTAATAGACACAATAGGACACAGAGCCAAACCAGGAGTAATACAACAATTAGTCGGCAACCAAGGAGAAGTCTTATGTAGGCATCCTCCACCACTAATTGGCCAAACCAAGAACCTCTGAGCTACAGAAGCATCCCCAGATTGACACGGCAACCTTAAAGATGAAGTAGCAGAACTGACACTCCTTACATCATCTTTATTATTTTCCTTGTTGTACAGCCTTCACGTATAGGCACTTATATAAGGCTGATAAGCTAAGGTTGGGGGGGGGGGACAATTTCAAGGAGCAATATCTCAGACATTATAAAGATAGAACAGTTCTGTTATATGAGATTTTCAGCTTTAATATGACACCAAGATAGAAGCTCTATAATTATTATTTCCTGACATGTTACTAGTTGTAATCAGTATCGGACTTATGTAGTAATTATTTCTGGAGATAATTTCAAAATATCTGAGATAAAAGTTGTAAGTTCAAGATTTCGCAGGAGGGAGACAAAATGAAATATTACAAAACGTATTAATGACACAAATGTCATTCCAAGAAAACGAAGAGCTTTTTGACAGTTTGATTACATTTTAAGGGAAGGGGAACTACAGAAATGAGAAGGAAAGCTCTTGATGTACAGACAGAGAGACCTTCCGTTGGGCGAGGTGTTGCTAGACATAGGGTCAGTCATCCAGCGAAAAATATCAGTCTAGGCCAAGGCTGTTTGGAGCAAAGTTTTATGGAAACTCTGTTGAATCTTTTATCTTGTGAATTTGATGAGACTTTTGCCTTTCCTAAGTGAAGGAAATAATGCATAACTAGATGCGTTTTTATTGTATTATAAGTACAGAGACATCTGTTACTTGGAAAATACTGATATAAACAGAGGATATGAAAATCAATTATTCCACCAAATGAACCTATTTTATGTAAGCCTGTAAATCACATTGCCAATTCTTCTGCGAGTTTATGATATCTATTAATATTATATATTTAATTACTATCCAATGTAACATTGTATATAGTGCAAAGTTTTAACAAACTGCTCTCAATATATTGTAGTGCCAGTTTTAGAAAAGCCTTAATAAATTTAAAAATAATAAAAATATTCTATCCTATCTTCCCAACAATGTTCAGGCTAAGGACAGTGAACCTCCTTGAATGACTTTGTTTATATAACGTGGGAGTAGATAATATGGTGTAAGAGTTTCTGCTTTCATAATCCAAAAATGTCTGAAAAATGATAAATGCACACTGCCTGGTTACTATAAGAAACTTCACCACGTTTAACATGCACAGGTTTTGACACATAGTAAAGCTACATTCATATTTCATATTCTGGCCTTAAAAGTATAAACCAAAACTTTAAAAAATGTCAAATATTCAGCTTACTCGTAAAATCAGGTGAGAAAAATAATGTAGAATGTGCAATAAAGAAAATCTGTACATTTTTCTGAATCAGGTTATATGCTTTATATAGAAAAGTGGTGGTATATTCAACAGAATTGAGCAACTTAACAATCTTTATAGATTTTATAGAATTTATAGGGGATTATTGTCATGAGAAATGTCCCTTAGGTTGAAGCCCCCTTCCTGTATCAGAAATGTTGCGGCAAAAAACACTGCCTTTTACAGTACCTGCAAAGTGGATGAATTCTGGCTAGTCCCATCCACACATGTAAGAAAAAAGTCTGCAGCAGAAAAGCTGCAGCATGTCAATTATACCTGCGTAAATGCTATTGTTTACTGCATAGGTGTAATAGGGGTAGAAAGTCCGCAGAGGGACACTGCAAAAACACTTTCGCTGCTTTTTTTCAAAAGCATTTATTTGCTGCGTTTTTACTACCTGCTGCAACTATGCCCTGTGTGGCCCAGGCTTTCGACTCTCTGACTTGTTAACTATACACATATATTTTCTAACTTTTCAGTGTGGCAATTTTGTGCCTCATTTATACAAACCTTCATCCACTGCCCATAATATTTTATGCCAACAATGTTCACCATTCACCAAGTCTCTTGTACTTTAGAAGGCCTATTCTGAATATTTATTATTTTTCTAATTGGGAAACAAAGAAGGATTCTATAATGGGTTCTTCTGTAATCTGTCAAAGCCTATATTTGCATTACATAAGAATTAGCTCACTTTAAAACTAATACCTATAATTGAGCAGGTCTTATTTTTATTAGACTTCATGTAAAGACATAGTAAATTTCACTATGACACATAATGAGTACAGATTTTGCTGAATTACACTACTTCACTGTGTAGTGTAGAAAAAATCCCATGACAAGGGATATACACAAATGAATGGCTCATTTCCTTCAGAGTAAAAGCAGTCAGATTAAATGGAGTTCTGTGTGAATAGATCAGTGTTAGGCTATGAATATTTTTGCAATTCAAGTCAAAATCACACTCACTACTGGGACTCCTTCTGGGGATATATATATATATATATATATATATATATATATATATATATATATATATATATATATACACTAGCAGGAGGACCCGGCTTCGCACGGGTATATTACATTTTCTGTTTGTGTAGTGGCCCCATAAGAGTTGTCCAATTTTGCACTGGTGTATTTTGTATGTTGTTTGTGTGTATGTCCATAAGCGTCATGTGATTATGTGTATCTCATTTTAGTTATCAGTGAAAAACCTGTGATCAGTTGTTATGGATACCTGGAGTAAAGCTGTATCTAATCCTTCCCCGTGTAGTACTGTGTTGAGATGCAAGTATCTAATCCTTGTTGGTGTGGTACTGTGTGCAGATGCACATATCTAATCCTCCGGCGTGTGGTATTGTGTGAAGAGGCACGTATCTAATCCTCTGGCAAGTGAAACTGTGCAAATGTGCGTATCTAATCTTACGGCATGTGGTACTGTGTGCAGACGCGCGTATCTAATCCTCTGGCGTGTGGTACTGTGTGCTGAGATGCGTATGTAATTCTCTGGCGTGTGGTATTGTGTGCAGAGGCATGTATCTAATCCTGACCCATGTGGTACTGTGTGCAGACGCAGGTATCTAATCCTCACCTATGTGGTATTGTGTGCAGTGGCGCGTATCTAATCCTCCAGGATGTGGTATTGTGTGGAGAGGCGCATATATAATCCTCTGGCATGTGGTACTGTGTACAGAGGCACATATCTAATCCTCCCCCGTGTGGTATTGTTTGCAGTGGCGTGTATGTAATCCTCCGGTGTGTGGCATTGTGTGAAGACGCATGTATTTAATCCTCTGGCATGTAGAACTGTGTGCAGATGCGCGTATCTAATCTTCTGACATGTGGTACTGTGTGCAGATGCACGTATCTAATCCTCCCCCGTGTGGTACTGTGTGCTGAGATGCGTATCTAATTCTCTGGTGTGTGGTACTGTGTGCAGAGGCATGTATCTAATCCTCCAAATTGTGGTACTGTGTGCAGACGCATGTATCTAATCCTCCCCTGTGTGGTATTGTGTGAAGAGGCGCGTATCTAATCCTATGGCGCGTAGAACTGTGTTTAGACACACGTATCTAGTCCTACGCCATGTGGTACTGTTTGCCATAATCCTATGGCATGTGGAACTGTGTGAAGATGCGCGTAGCCAATCCTCTGGCATGTGATACTGTGTGCAGGCGCATGTATCCAATCCCCGGCGTATAGTACTGTGTGCAGACACGCATATCTAATCCTCCCCCATGTGGTATTGTGTGAAGAGGCACGTATCTAATCCTCCGGCAAGTGAAACTGTGTGCAGACGGGCGTATCTAATCTTACAGCATAGGGTACTGTGTGCAGGTGCGCGTATCTAATCCTCTGGCGTGTGGTACTGTGTGCTGAGATGCGTATGTAATTTTCTGGCGTGTGGTATTGTGTGCAGAGGCATGTATCTAATCCTTCCCCATGTGTGCAGACGCGTGTATCTAATCCTCTGGTGTGTGGAATTGTGTGAAGATGCATGTATCCAATCCTCTGGCATGTGATACTGTGTGCAGACGCGTGTATCCAATCCCCCGGCGTATGGTACTGTGTGCAGATGCGCGTATCTAATCCTCTAGCATGTGAAACTGTGTGTAGACGCTCATATCTAATACTACGGCATGTGGTACTGTGTGCAGATGTGCGTTTCTAATCCTCTGGTGTGTGGAACTGTGTGCAGATGTGCATATCCAATCCTCTGGCATGTGGTACTGTGTGCAGATGCACATATTTAATCCTCCCCTGTGTGGTACTGTGTGTAGATGCACGTATGTAATCCTCTGGCAGTGGTATTATGTAAAGAGGTGCATATCTAATCCTCCCCCGTGTGGTACTTTGTGCAGACACACACATCTAATCCTTCGGTGTGTGGAACTGTGTACAGATGTGCATATCTAACCCTCGGTCGTGTGGTACTGTGTGCAGATGCACGTATCTAATCCTCCCCTGTGTGGTATTGTGTGAAAAGGTGCATATCTAATCCTATGGCATGTGGAACTGTGTTTAGACAAGCATATCTAATCCTCTGGTGTGTGGTACTGTCTGCAGACGCGCGTATCTAATAATCCCCCGTGTGGTACTGTGTGCTGAGACGCGTATCTAATTCTCTGGCTTGTGGTACTGTGTGCAGAGACATGTATCTAATCCTCCAAAGTGTGGTACCGTGTGCAGACAAACGTATCTAATCCTTCCCCGTGTGGTATTGTGTGAAGAGGCAAATATCTAATCCTACAGCGTATGGAACTGTGTGTAGAAGTGCATATCTAATCCTGCGGCATGTGGTACTGTGTGCAGACGCGTGTATCTAATCCTCCCCGTGTGGTACTGTGTGCAGGCGCATATATCTAATCCTCCCCCGTGTGGTATTGTGTGAAAAGGCGCGTATCTAATCCTACGGCGTGTGGAACTGTGTGTAGACGCGTGTTTCTAATCCTCTGGCGTGTACAACTGTGTGCAGACGTGCGTATCTAATCCTTTGGAGTGTGGAACTGTGTGTAGAAGCGCGTATCTAATCCTACGGTGTATGGTACTGTGTGCAGACGTGTATATCTTATGTTCTGGTGTGTGGAACTGTGTGCAGATGCGTGTATCCAATCCTTTGGCATGTGGTACCGTGTGGATGGATAGGGAGGATAGGAAGAAAACACCCCTGTTCTCAATGTGGGTATTAGATTCCCATTGATCATCTATTTATTCGCTTTCCTATAGATAGAGGAGGAATATGCTATATGCCATAACCCCTTAAAAACAATTCTCATAATTGCCACCACAAGCCCATCTCCCTCCTGGCCCTCGACATTGAAAAGGCCTTTCATAGTATATCCAAGACCTACCTATCCCATGTTCTAAAGTTCATGTGCATTATTGGTCACATTTAGAGATGAGCGAACACTAAAATGTTCGAGGTTCGAAATTCGATTCGAACAGCCGCTCAATGTTCGTGTGTTCGAACGGGTTTCGAACCCCATTATAGTCTATGGGGAACAGATACTCGTTAAGGGGGAAACCCAAATCCGTGTCTGGAGGGTCACCAAGTCCACTATGACACCCCAGGAAATGATGCCAACACCTCTGGAATGACACTGGGACAGCAGGGGAAGCATGTCTGGGGGCATCTAACACACCAAAGACCCTCTATTACCCCAACATCACTGCCTAACAACTACACACTTTACACACTCAATACCACCTCTCTGACAGTAGGAAAACACCTTGAAACATGTGTATTTGGCACTTGCAGTGAGGAGAGCTTGTCACCAGCAGTGAATTTGGCCCTTGTAGTAAGTTGTGGTTGGCACCAACATTTGTTTTGAAAATCAGGGTGGATTGAGCCTCTAACCAGCAGAGTTTGGGCAAATTCATGGTGGAGGGAGCCTCTAAACACCCCAGTTTGGGCAAATTCATGGTGGAGGGAGCCTCTAAAAACCCCAGTTTGGACCAATTCATGGTGGAGGGAGCCTCTAACCAGCCCAGTGTGGGCAAATTCATGGTGGAGGGAGCCTCTAAAAAACCCAGTTTGGACCAATTCATGGTGGAGGGAGCCTCTAAACAGCCCAGTTTGGGCAAATTCATGGTGGAGGGAGCCTCTAACCAGCCCAGTTTGGACCAATTAATGGTGGAGGGAGCCTCTAAACAGCCAAGTTTGGACCAATTCATGGTGGAGGGAGCCTCTAACCAGCCCAGTTTGGACCAATTAATGGTGGAGGGAGCCTCTAAACAGCCAAGTTTGGACCAATTCATGGTGGAGGGAGCCTCTAAAAACCCCAGTTTGGACCAATTCATGGTGGAGGGAGCCTCTAAACAGCCCAGTTTGGGCAAATTCATGGTGGAGGGAGCCTCTAAACAGCCCAGTTTGGGCACATTCATGGTGGAGGGAGCCTCTAACCAGCCCAGTTTGGACCAATTAATGGTGGAGGGAGCCGCTAAACAGCCCAGTTTGGACCAATTCATGGTGGAGGGAGCCTCTAAAAACCCCAGTTTGGACCAATTCATGGTGGAGGGAGCCTCTAAAAAACCCAGTTTGGACCAATTCATGGTGGAGGGAGCCTCTAACCAGCCCAGTTTGGACCAATTAATGGTGGAGGGAGCCTCTAAACAGCCAAGTTTGGACCAATTCATGGTGGAGGGAGCCTCTAAAAACCCCAGTTTGGACCAATTCATGGTGGAGGGAGCCTCTAAACAGCCCAGTTTGGGCAAATTCATGGTGGAGTGAGCCTCTAACCAGCCCAGTTTGGACCAATTAATGGTGGAGGGAGCCTCTAAACAGCCAAGTTTGGACCAATTCATGGTGGAGGGAGCCTCTAACCAGCCCAGTTTGGACCAATTAATGGTGGAGGGAGCCTCTAAACAGCCAAGTTTTGGGAAATTCATGGTGGAGGGAGCCTCTAACCAGCCCCGTGTGGGCAAATTCATGGTGGAGGGAGCCTCTAAAAAACCCAGTTTGGACCAATTCATGGTGGAGGGAGCCTCTAACCAGCCCAGTGTGGGCAAATTCATGGTGGAGGGAGCCTCTAACCAGCCCAGTTTGGGCAAATTCATGGTGGAGGGAGCCTCTAAACAGCCCAGTTTGGGCAAATTCATGGTGGAGGGAGCCTCTAAACAGCCCAGTTTGGGCAAATTCATGGTGGAGGGAGCCTCTAACCAGCCCAGTTTGGACCAATTAATGGTGGAGGGAGCCTCTAACCAGCCCAGTTTGGGCAAATTCATGGTGGAGGGAGCCTCTAAACAGCCCAGTTTGGACCAATTCATGGTGGAGGGAGCCTCTAACCAGCCCAGTTTGGACCAATTAATGGTGGAGGGAGCCTCTAAACAGCCCAGTTTGGGCAAATTCATGGTGGAGGGAGCCTCTAACCAGCCCAGTTTGGACCAATTCATGGTGGAGGGAGCCTCTAACCAGCCCAGTTTGGGCAAATTCATGGTGGAGGGAGCCTCTAAACAGCCCAGTTTGGACCAATTCATGGTGGAGGGAGCCTCTAAAAAACCCAGTTTGGACCAATTCATGGTGGAGGGAGCCTCTAAACAGCCCAGTTTGGGCAAATTCATGGTGGAGGGAGCCTCTAACCAGCCCAGTTTGGACCAATTAATGGTGGAGGGAGCCTCTAAACAGCCAAGTTTGGACCAATTCATGGTGGAGGGAGCCTCTAACCAGCCCAGTTTGGACCAATTAATGGTGGAGGGAGCCTCTAAACAGCCAAGTTTTGGGAAATTCATGGTGGAGGGAGCCTCTAACCAGCCCAGTGTGGGCAAATTCATGGTGGAGGGAGCCTCTAAAAACCCCAGTTTGGACCAATTCATGGTGGAGGGAGCCTCTAACCAGCCCAGTGTGGGTAAATTCATGGTGGAGGGAGCCTCTAAAAAACCCAGTTTGGACCAATTCATGGTGGAGGGAGCCTCTAAACAGCCCAGTTTGGGCAAATTCATGGTGGAGGGAGCCTCTAACCAGCCCAGTTTGGACCAATTAATGGTGGAGGGAGCCTCTAAACAGCCAAGTTTGGACCAATTCATGGTGGAGGGAGCCTCTAACCAGCCCAGTTTGGACCAATTAATGGTGGAGGGAGCCTCTAAACAGCCAAGTTTTGGGAAATTCATGGTGGAGGGAGCCTCTAACCAGCCCAGTGTGGGCAAATTCATGGTGGAGGGAGCCTCTAACCAGCCCAGTTTGGACCAATTAATGGTGGAGAGAGCCTCTAAACAGCCAAGTTTGGACCAATTCATGGTGGAGGGAGCCTCTAAAAACCCCAGTTTGGACCAATTCATGGTGGAGGGAGCCTCTAAACAGCCCAGTTTGGGCAAATTCATGGTGGAGGGAGCCTCTAACCAGCCCAGTTTGGACCAATTAATGGTGGAGGGAGCCTCTAAACAGCCAAGTTTGGACCAATTCATGGTGGAGGGAGCCTCTAACCAGCCCAGTTTGGACCAATTAATGGTGGAGGGAGCCTCTAAACAGCCAAGTTTTGGGAAATTCATGGTGGAGGGAGCCTCTAACCAGCCCAGTTTGGACAAATTCATGGTGGAGGGAGCCTCTAAACAGCCCAGTTTGGGCAAATTCATGGTGGAGGGAGCCTCTAAAAAACCCAGTTTGGACCAATTCATGGTGGAGGGAGCCTCTAACCAGCCCAGTTTGGACCAATTAATGGTGGAGGGAGCCGCTAAACAGCCCAGTTTGGACCAATTCATGGTGGAGGGAGCCTCTAAAAACCCCAGTTTGGACCAATTCATGGTGGAGGGAGCCTCTAACCAGCCCAGTTTGGGCAAATTCATGGTGGAGGGAGCCTCTAAACAGCCCAGTTTGGACCAATTCATGGTGGAGGGAGCCTCAAAAAAACCCAGTTTGGACCAATTCATGGTGGAGGGAGCCTCTAAACAGCCCAGTTTGGGCAAATTCATGGTGGAGGGAGCCTCTAACCAGCCCAGTTTGGACCAATTCATGGTGGAGGGAGCCTCTAACCAGCCCAGTTTGGGCAAATTCATGGTGGAGGGAGCCTCTAAACAGCCCAGTTTGGACCAATTCATGGTGGAGGGAGCCTCTAAAAAACCCAGTTTGGACCAATTCATGGTGGAGGGAGCCTCTAAACAGCCCAGTTTGGGCAAATTCATGGTGGAGGGAGCCTCTAACCAGCCCAGTTTGGACCAATTAATGGTGGAGGGAGCCTCTAAACAGCCAAGTTTGGACCAATTCATGGTGGAGGGAGCCTCTAACCAGCCCAGTTTGGACCAATTAATGGTGGAGGGAGCCTCTAAACAGCAAAGTTTTGGGAAATTCATGGTGGAGGGAGCCTCTAACCAGCCCAGTGTGGGCAAATTCATGGTGGAGGGAGCCTCTAAAAACCCCAGTTTGGACCAATTCATGGTGGAGGGAGCCTCTAACCAGCCCAGTGTGGGCAAATTCATGGTGGAGGGAGCCTCTAAAAAACCCAGTTTGGACCAATTCATGGTGGAGGGAGCCTCTAAACAGCCCAGTTTGGGCAAATTCATGGTGGAGGGAGCCTCTAACCAGCCCAGTTTGGACCAATTAATGGTGGAGGGAGCCTCTAAACAGCCAAGTTTGGACCAATTCATGGTGGAGGGAGCCTCTAACCAGCCCAGTTTGGACCAATTAATGGTGGAGGGAGCCTCTAAACAGCCAAGTTTTGGGAAATTCATGGTGGAGGGAGCCTCTAACCAGCCCAGTGTGGGCAAATTCATGGTGGAGGGAGCCTCTAACCAGCCCAGTTTGGACCAATTAATGGTGGAGAGAGCCTCTAAACAGCCAAGTTTGGACCAATTCATGGTGGAGGGAGCCTCTAAAAACCCCAGTTTGGACCAATTCATGGTGGAGGGAGCCTCTAACCAGCCCAGTTTGGGCAAATTCATGGTGGAGGGAGCCTCTAACCAGCCCAGTTTGGACCAATTAATGGTGGAGGGAGCCTCTAAACAGCCAAGTTTGGACCAATTCATGGTGGAGGGAGCCTCTAACCAGCCCAGTTTGGACCAATTAATGGTGGAGGGAGCCTCTAAACAGCCAAGTTTTGGGAAATTCATGGTGGAGGGAGCCTCTAACCAGCCCAGTTTGGACCAATTCATGGTGGAGGGAGCCTCTAAACAGCCCAGTTTGGGCAAATTCATGGTGGAGGGAGCCTCTAAAAAACCCAGTTTGGACCAATTCATGGTGGAGGGAGCCTCTAACCAGCCCAGTTTGGACCAATTAATGGTGGAGGGAGCCGCTAAACAGCCCAGTTTGGACCAATTCATGGTGGAGGGAGCCTCTAAAAACCCCAGTTTGGACCAATTCATGGTGGAGGGAGCCTCTAAACAGCCCAGTTTGGGCAAATTCATGGTGGAGGGAGCCTCTAACCAGCAGAGTTGGTGGAAATCAGGGTGGAGGGAGCCTAGTATTAGCAGAATTGTGCAACGCTTATGGTGGATGAGTATGAGGATGCGGAGGAATTGGAGAGGTTGAGTACAGACATGGAGTTTCATGTTGGGGTGCTTTACACAGGTGGGCCCAAAAATGAAGGCTCTATCCAGTGGTGGTTCATTTTTATCAAAGTGAGCCGGTCGGCACTCTCAGCTGACAGACGGGTGCGCTTGTCAGTGATGATGCCACCGGCTGCACTGAACACCCTCTCAGATAGGACGCTGGCGGCAGGACAGGACAGCACCTCCAAGGCATATAGGGCAAGTTCAAGCCACAGGTCCAACTTCGACACCCAATACGTGTAGGGCGCAGAGGGGTCGGAGAGGACAGGGCTGTGGTCGGAAAGGTATTCCCGCAACATGCGCCTATACTTCTCACGCCTGGTGACACTAGGACCCTCCGTGGCGGCACTTTGGCGAGGGGGTGCCATCAAGGTGTCCCAGACCTTAGACAGTGTGCCCCTCGTTTGTGTGGACCGGTGAGAACTTGGTTGCCTACTGGAGGAACTGCCCTCCCTGCCGCCAACGTCACATGCTGGAAACATCTCCATCATATTCTGCACCAATTGCCTGTGGCAAGCATTGATGCGATTGGCCCTCCCCTCTACCGGAATAAAAGACGAGATGTTGTTTTTATACCGGGGGTCAAGGATAGCAAAGATCCAGTACTGGTTGTCCTCCATGATTTTGACAATACGCTTGTCGGTTGTAAAGCACCCCAACATGAACTCAGCCATGTCTGCCACAGTGTTAGTTGGCATGACTCCTCTGGCCCCACCGGAAAGTTCAATCTCCATTTCCTCCTCATCCTCCATGTCTACCCATCCGCGCTGCAACAATGGGACGATTCGAAGTTGCCCGGAAGCCTCCTGTATCACCATCACATCATCGGACAACTCTTCTTCCTCCTCCTCCTCCTCCTCCTCCTCCTCCTCCTCCATTAAACGCAGTGAAGCGGACAGATGTGTGGACCTACTCTCCAGCTGTGACGGATCGGATGCTATCCCTAACTCCTCTGTGTGATCTGAGTTATCCCTGATGTCAATCAGGGATTCTCTCAGAACACACAAGAGCGGGATTGTAAGGCTCACCATCGCATCCTCAGAGCTCACCCTCCTTGTGGACTCCTCAAAGACCCGTAGGATGTCACAAAGGTCTCTCATCCATGGCCACTCATGGATGTGAAACTGAGGCAGCTGACTTTGTGGCACCCTAGGGTTTTGTAGCTGGTATTCCATCAAAGGTCTCTGCTGCTCAACCACTCTATTCAACATCTGAAACGTTGAGTTCCAGCGTGTGGGGACGTCGCACAAAAGCCGGTGTTGTGGCACATGCAGGCGTTGCTGGAGAGATTTTAAGCTAGCAGCGGCTACTGTCGACTTGCGAAAGTGGGCGCACATGCGCCGCACTTTCACCAGTAGCTCTGGAACATTGGGGTAGCTCTTTAGGAAACGTTGCACCACTAGGTTGAAGACGTGGGCCAGGCATGGAACATGTTGGAGTCCGGCAAGCTCCAGAGCTGCTACCAGGTTCCGGCCGTTATCACAAACGACCATGCCTGGGCCCAGGTGCAGCGGCTCAAACCATATTGCCGTCTCATCGAGGAGGGCATCCCTCACCTCGGAGGCAGTGTGCTGTCTGTCCCCCAAGCTGATCAGCTTCAGCACAGCCTGCTGACGTCTACCAACGCCAGTGCTGCAACGTTTCCAACTCGTAGCTGGGGTCAATCTAACAGCGGAGGAGGAGGCGGTGGCGGAGGAGGAGGCGGTGGCGGAGGAGGAGGCGGTAGAGGAGGAGGAGGAGGGGGGTGTTCTTCTCGTGTCCCTGCCAGGAATGTTAGGCGGGGAGACGAGGTACACCGGGCCAGTTTGGGAAGCAGTCCCAGCCTCAACTACATTCACCCAGTGTGCCGTCAGTGAAATGTAGCGTCCCTGTCCGCATGCACTTGTCCACGCGTCGGTGGTCAAGTGGACCTTTGTGCAAAGCGCGGAACTAAGGGCCCGCCTGATGTTGAGTGACACGTGCTGGTGCAAGGCGGGGACGGCACACCGGGAGAAGTAGTGACGGCTAGGGACGGCATAGCGAGGTGCCGCAGTTGCCATCAGATCCAGGAAGGCGGGAGTTTCAACAAGCCGGAACGCCAACATCTCCTGGGCCAGCAGTTTAGCGATGTTGGCGTTCAAGGCTTGCGCGTGTGGGTGGTTAGCAGTGTATTTCTGCCGCCGCTCCAATGTCTGAGAGATGGTGGGTTGTTGTAAAGAAACGCCTGATGGTGCCTTTGATGGTGCAGGAGAAGGAGATAAGACAGGACCAGGGGAGGATGAGGTAGAAGTCAACAAAGTGGCGGAGGCAGATGAAGTGGTGTCCTGGCTCGTCCTCTGGAGTGCATCGCCAGCACAGTCAGCAGTGGCAGTGGCAGAGGCAGAGGCAGTGGCAGAGGCAGTGGCAGTGGCGTGAACGGCAGGCGGCCTTTGTCCTGCCGTTGCTGCCTGCCACTGATTCCAGTGCTTGGATTCCAAATGACGGCGCATTGAAGTGGTGGACAGGTTGCTCTTCTCAGAGCCCCTAATCAATTTCGAGAGGCAAATTGTGCAGACAACACTATATCTGTCCTCGGCGCATTCCTTGAAAAAACTCCACACCTTCGAGAAACGTGCCCTCGAGGTGGGAGTTTTTCGGGGCTGGGTACGAACTGGAACATCTTGGGAGATTCCGGGTGTGGCCTGGCTTCGCCTAAGCTGCTGACCTCTGCCTCTGCCTCTAGCTACCCTTTTTGGTGCTGCACCTGCCTCAACATCCACACTACTTTCCCCGCTTGACATCCCCCCTGTCCAGGTCGGGTCAGTGTCCTCATCATCCACCACTTCCTCTTCCAACTCCTGTCTCATCTCCTCCTCCCGCACAATGCGCCGGTCAACTGGATGCCCTGACGGCAACTGCGTCACATCATCGTCGATGAGGGTGGGTTGCTGGTCATCCACCACCAAATCGAACGGAGATGGAGGAGACTCTAGTGTTTGAGCATCTGGACACAGATGCTCCTCTGTTAGGTTCGTGGAATCGTGACGTGGAGAGGCAGGTTGAGGGACAATGAAAGGAGCGGAGAACAGCTCTGGGGAGCAGGGACAGTTTGGGTTATTGTTCTGTAAAGCTTCGGAATTTTGGGAGGAAGGAAGACAAGACTGTTGGGTAATAGGAGGAGAGGAGGCAGAGTCTGACTGGCTGCTGGACAATGTGCTGTAAGCGTTCTCTGACAGCCATTGCAAGACCTGTTCCTGGTTCTCGGGCCTACTAAGGTTTGTACCCTGCAGTTTAGTTAATGTGGCAAGCAACCCTGGCACTGTGGAGTGGCGCAATGCTTGCTGCCCCACAGGAGTAGGCACGGGACGCCCTGTGGCTTCACTGCTACCTTGCTCCCCAGAACCATTCCCCCGACCTCGCCCACGGCCTCGTCCACGTCCCTTTCCGGGAGCCTTGCGCATTTTGAATTCCTAGTTAGAAATTGGCACTGTATACCAGTAGTAAAAATTGTGGGTGCACGTAACCCCAATATATTCTTTGAATTCCCAGTCAGACACTGGCACTATATGGCAGTAGCAAGAAATGAGGGTATTTATAACCCCAATATATTCTTTGAATTCCCAGTCAGACAATGGCACTGTATACCAGTAGTAAAAATTGTGGGTGCACGTAACCACAATATATTCTTTGAATTACCAGTCAAAAACTGGCACTATATGGCAGTAGCAAGAAATGAGGGTATTTATAACCCCAATATATTCTTTGAATTCCCAGTCAGACAATGGCACTGTATACCAGTAGTAAAAATTGTGGGTGCACGTAACCCCAATATATTCTTTGAATTCCCAGTCAGACACTGGCACTATACGGCAGTAGCAAGAAATGAGGGTATTTGTATTCCCAATATATTCTTTGAATTCCCAGTCAGACAATGGCACTGTATACCAGTAGTAAAAATTGTGGGTGCACGTAACCACAATATATTCTTTGAATTACCAGTCAGAAACTGGCACTATATGGCAGTAGCAAGAAATGAGGGTATTTGTATTCCCAATATATTCTTTGAATTCCCAGTCAGACAATGGCACTGTATACCAGTAGTAAAAATTGTGGGTGCACGTAACCCCAATATATTCTTTGAATTCCCAGTCAGAAACTGGCACTATATGGCAGTAGCAAGAAATGAGGGTATTTATAACCCCAATATATTCTTTGAATTCCCAGTCAGACAATGGCACTGTATACCAGTAGTAAAAATTGTGGGTGCACGTAACCACAATATATTCTTTGAATTACCAGTCAGAAACTGGCACTATATGGCAGTAGCAAGAAATGAGGGTATTTATAACCCCAATATATTCTTTGAATTCCCAGTCAGACAATGGCACTGTATACCAGTAGTAAAAATTGTGGGTGCACGTAACCCCAATATATTCTTTGAATTCCCAGTCAGAAACTGGCACTATATGGCAGTAGCAAGAAATGAGGGTATTTATAACCCCAATATATTCTTTGAATTCCCAGTCAGACAATGGCACTGTATACCAGTAGTAAAAATTGTGGGTGCACGTAACCACAATATATTCTTTGAATTACCAGTCAGAAACTGGCACTATATGGCAGTAGCAAGAAATGAGGGTATTTATAACCCCAATATATTCTTTGAATTCCCAGTCAGACAATGGCACTGTATACCAGTAGTAAAAATTGTGGGTGCACGTAACCCCAATATATTCTTTGAATTCCCAGTCAGAAACTGGCACTATATGGCAGTAGCAAGAAATGAGGGTATTTATAACCCCAATATATTCTTTGAATTCCCAGTCAGACAATGGCACTGTATACCAGTAGTAAAAATTGTGGGTGCACGTAACCCCAATATATTCTTTGAATTCCCAGTCAGAAACTGGCACTATATGGCAGTAGCAAGAAATGAGGGTATTTATAACCCCAATATATTCTTTGAATTCCCAGTCAGACAATGGCACTGTATACCAGTAGTAAAAATTGTGGGTGCACGTAACCACATTATATTCTTTGAATTACCAGTCAGAAACTGGCACTATATGGCAGTAGCAAGAAATGAGGGTATTTATAACCCCAATATATTCTTTGAATTCCCAGTCAGACAATGGCACTGTATACCAGTAGTAAAAATTGTGGGTGCACATAACCCCAATATATTCTTTGAATTCCCAGTCAGAAACTGGCACTATATGGCAGTAGCAAGAAATGAGGGTATTTATAACCCCAATATATTCTTTGAATTCCCAGTCAGACAATGGCACTGTATACCAGTAGTAAAAATTGTGGGTGCACGTAACCCCAATATATTCTTTGAATTCCCAGTCAGAAACTGGCACTATATGGCAGTAGCAAGAAATGAGGGTATTTATAACCCCAATATATTCTTTGAATTCCCAGTCAGACAATGGCACTGTATACCAGTAGTAAAAATTGTGGGTGCACGTAACCCCAATATATTCTTTGAATTCCCAGTCAGAAACTGGCACTATATGGCAGTAGCAAGAAATGAGGGTATTTATAACCCCAATATATTCTTTGAATTCCCAGTCAGACAATGGCACTGTATACCAGTAGTAAAAATTGTGGGTGCACGTAACCACAATATATTCTTTGAATTACCAGTCAGAAACTGGCACTATATGGCAGTAGCAAGAAATGAGGGTATTTGTATTCCCAATATATTCTTTGAATTCCCAGTCAGACAATGGCACTGTATACCAGTAGTAAAAATTGTGGGTGTATATAGCCCCAATTCTATTGCTAGGGGACTTGCAGGGTATTTCTGGGGTGAAGGTGGGGGGGCACACTGTTGGAACGGGTATCGGGGTATATATCGGGTATACGGGAATACACTGACAGTGTATTCCATTCAGGATCCTGGGAAAGCTGGGTTGCGGCGATTGAGCCCGTCAGTGCCACGTTACACTGACAAGCTTCTCCCTGGAATTTAGCTCTTACAAGAGCTGTTGGTTGTCTTCTCCTTCCTATCTAGCCTGTCCCTGCCTACCCAGAATCTAACCCCTAGCTAACTGGACGGAAACCTCCGTCCCCGGTGAATTGCAAGCTCAGAATGACGCGAAGCTGGGCGTCGCTGTTCTTTTAAATTAGAGGTCACATGTTTTCGGCAGCCAATGGGTTTTGCCTACTTTTTTCAACGTCACCGGTGTCGTAGTTCCTGTCCCACCTACCCTGCGCTGTTATTGGAGCAAAAAAGGCGCCAGGGAAGGTGGGAGGGGAATCGAGTAATGGCGCACTTTACCACGCGGTGTTCGATTCGATTCGAACATGCCGAACAGCCTAATATCCGATCGAACATGAGTTCGATAGAACACTGTTCGCTCATCTCTAGTCACATTCAATTCTCTCTATTGTGACCCCATTGCATATCTGAAGCTCCCTGATGATTCCTGCAGATAGAATAAGCCATATAACATACTGTATATACTTACCTGTGAAATAGGATGACTGCCACCTGGTGATTCCCATAGTAACACTATACGCAGCAATACTATGTGTATGCGGTGAGCAGGTCTAATACACATGATGAGTATCACAGTGTCACAGTATAGCATTCACCAACTAAGAGGAAGTTGAGACTCCATGGACTGTTATACCCCAAATCAGCCACTCCCCCCCCCCCCATACTCTCCCCCTCGACTCCAACTCTCCCCCCCCCACACACACACACACACACACTTTACGCAATGCCAAATATCCATTCGGACGTGCCAATAAAGCCTATTTGATTTGATTTGATTTGTATCACTATCACTGTATGTTTGGATAGGAGAGCATGCACATGGAGTACTATGTGTGCTACTCTCGCTTGCTACTTGGAGACGCTCTACGTAGATTATCCTTGATGGATAACATACATGTGTTGTTTTAACAGCAATCCATCAGAGTCAGGGACAGCTGAGATTTAGCTATCAACTGGCAGGTATAGAGTAAGGGGGCAATAGTTATAGATCAATAAACCTTATTATCACAGTACTCCACTTACCCCACCACCTGCCAGCTGATCTATGGACTACTGCTATGAGACTAATACATGCAGTCATTACAATGCCTTGATAGATCTATGTAGCTACCAATTGGCAGTTTTAAAAGACTGGGGATACGGGAGGAGATAAATAAATGCTGTTGTAACAGTGCTCCACGTACCCCACTACCTTGCCAGTTTCTTTTTCGTTTTGGGCTACTGCCATGAGACAAATATATACTGCGATCCCAGTGCTTCAATGTACTCATATATGTCCAAACAGGCAGCTTATAACGTTGGGGATATAGTAATAGATGAATTAATGCTGATATTACAGCACTCAGCTTTACCCCACTTACTTGACAGTCTATTCTGATGGGTTCTATGTGAAATAAATGTAAACAGAGTTCCGATATATCCATTTAAGTATCATCTAAACTGCAGGGATTGCTAGAGCATTAGTATGGAGCATAGAATCAGTTTTTGCACCCAGCACATCAACTAAAAATATCTTTATCTTTACCTATGATGAACCAGGGTAATCTGTACACTCTGGGGAAACCAGCCAGGTATCCATGGAATACATGGTAGCCAGAGAGGATGCTAAGAAAGAGACACATACTCCTGAGATATCTTCTGGACTCTGTTTTGGCTCACATAGTGATAGGACATCAATAGTAAAAATCAGGCTACAATCTTAATCGCATTAGCTTGACCATGTCGATACATACATATCAGTAATAGTGACTAACACTAAATGAAAAGGTTGTGTTTTGATTTTTACACTATAATAACTTCTTTGGCAATTGTGACTTATTAAAATATCTTTATTATATTATATATTATATATTATATTATCCTTTTTAATCTCTACTAATGGTCACATTTATATTATACCATAGTGGCACAGCCTTATATATATACAGTGGGGCAAAAAAGTATTTAGTCAGTCACCAATAGTGCAAGTTCCACCACTTAAAAAGATGAGAGGCGTCTGTAATTTACATCATAGGTAGACCTCAACTATGAGAGACAAAATGAGAAAACAAATCCAGAAAATCACATTGTCTGATTTTGTAAGAATTTATTTGCAAATTATGGTGGAAAATAAGTATTTGGTCACCTACAAACAATCCAGATTTCTGGCTCTCACAGACCTGTAACTTCTTCTTTAAGAGTCTCCTCTTTCCTCCACTCATTACCTGTAGTAATGGCTCCTGTTTAAACTTGTTATCAGTATAAAAAGACACCTGTGCACACCCTCAAACAGTCAGACTCCAAACTCCACTATGGTGAAGACCAAAGAGCTGTCAAAGGACACCAGAAACAAAATTGTAGCCCTGCACCAGGCTGGGAAGACTGAATCTGCAATAGGCAACCAGCTTGGATTGAAGAAATCAACTGTGGGAGCAATAATTAGAAAATGGAAGACATACAAGACCACTGATAATCTCCCTCGATCTGGGGCTCCACGCAAAATCTCACCCCATGGGGTCAAAATGATCACAAGAACGGTGAGCAAAAATCCCAGAACAACGCGGGGGGACTGACTAAATACTTTTTTGCCCCACTGTATAGAGTGAACACAGTAAAATAGTACTTTAGGAAGGTAGCCTGATATACCGCCTATCTCTTTATAGGTAGATGAATTATTCTTTTTTACTTATGCTAATAAAATACATGTTTTTAATATTGTCTGTATCAGGCAGATTTACTACTCACTGTTGATTCCCCTAAGCCCAATCGTGTTTGTGGCGGCACCCACCAGAGCTGCCCCCTATCCCCTGTTGGCTATAGAGCTATTAGTTCACACCCTGATGTTTGGGGTTTGCAGAGTGGAGACCATCACCAACTAGAGATGAGCGAACAGTGTTCTATCGAACACATGTTCGATCGGATATCAGGGTGTTCGCCATGTTCGAACACCGCGTGGTAAAGTGCGCCAAAATTCGATTCCCCTCCCACCTTCCCTGGCGCCTTTTTTGCACCAATAACAGCGCAGGGGAGGTGGGACAGGAACTACGACACCGGGGGCATTGAAAAAAATTGGAAAAAGTCATTGGCTGCCGAAATCAGGTGACCTCCATTTTAGACGAATAGTGGATTTCAAATCCGGGTCATATGAGAATGTGAACTTTGTGACTATGAGACAGGGATAGCTGTACAGGCAGGGATAGCTAGGGATAACCTTTATTTAGGGGGGAATGTTATTAAAAATAACTTTTTGGGGCTCTATCGGGTGTGTAATTGTGATTTTTGTGAGATAAACTTTTTCCCATAGGGATGCATTGGCCAGCGCTGATTGGCCGAATTCCGTACTTTGGCCAATCAGCGCTGGCTCTGCTGGAGGAGGCGGAGTCTAAGATCGCTCCACACCAGTCTCCATTCTGGGCCGACCTTAGACTCCGCCTCCTCCAGCAGAGCCAGCGCTGATTCGCCGAATTCCGTACTCTGGCCAATCAGCGCTGGCCAGTGCATTCTATTGGCGTGATGAAGCAGTGCTCAATGTGTGTGTTTAGCTCAACTACTCCACCGGCGTAGTTGAGCTAAACACACACATTCAGCACTGCTTCATCACGCCAATAGAATGCATTGGCCAGCGCTGATTGAAGCAGAGCTGAATCTGTGTGCTTAGCTCAACTACTCCACCGGCGTAGTTGAGCTAAGCATACACATTCAGCACTGCTTCATCACGCCAATAGAATGCATTAGCCAGCGCTGATTGAAGCAGAGCTGAATCTGTGTGCTTAGCTCAACTACTCCACCGGCGTAGTTGAGCTAAACACACACATTCGGCACTGCTTCATCACGCCAATAGAATGCATTGGCCAGTGCTGATTGAAGCAGAGCTGAATCTGTGTGCTTAGCTCAACTACTCCACCGGCGTAGTTGAGCTAAACACACACATTCAGCACTGCTTCATCACGCCAATAGAATGCATTGGCCAGTGCTGATTGAAGCAGAGCTGAATCTGTGTGCTTAGCTAAACTACTCCACCGGCGTAGTTGAGCTAAACACACACATTCAGCACTGCTTCATCACGCCAATAAAATGCACTGGCCAGCGCTGATTGGCCAGAGTACGGAATTCGGCCAATCAGCGCTGGCTCTGCTGGAGGAGGCGGAGTCTAAGATTGCTCCACACCAGTCTCCATTCTGGTCCAACCTTAGACTCTGCCTCCTCCAGCCGAGCCAGCGCTGATTGGCCGAATTCCGTACTCTGGCCAATCAGCACTGGCTAATGCATTGTATTGGCGTGATGAAGCAGTGCTGAATGTGTGTGTTTAGCTCAACTACACCGGTGGAGTAGTTGAGCTAAGCACACAGATTCAGCTCTGCTTCAATCAGCGCTGGCCAATGCATTCTATTAGCTTGATGAAGCAGAGTGTGCACAAGGGTTCAAGCGCACCATCAACTCTGATGTAGCAGAGCCAAGTGTGCACAAGGGTTCAAGTGCACCCTTGGCTCTGATGTAGCAGAGCCGAGGGTGCACAAGGGTTCAAGTGCACCCTCGGCTCTGCTACATCAGAGCCGAGGGTGCGCTTGAACCCTTGTGCACACTCTGCTTCATCAAGCTAATAGAATGCATTGGCCAGCGCTGATTGAAGCAGAGCTGAATCTGTGTGCTTAGCTCAACTACTCCACCGGTGTAGTTGAGCTAAACACACACATTCAGCACTGCTTCATCACGCCAATAGAATGCATTGGCCAGCACTGATTGGCCAGAGTACGGAATTCGGCCAATCAGCGCTGGCTCTGCTGGAGGAGGCGGAGTCTAAGGTCGGACCAGAATGGAGACTGGTGTGGAGCGATCTTAGACTCCGCCTCCTCCAGCAGAGCCAGCGCTGATTGGTCGAGTTCCGTACTCTGGCCAATCAGCGCTGGCCAATGCATTCTATTAGCCCGATGAAGTAGAGCTGAATGTGTGTGCTTAGCACACACATTCAGCTCTACTTCATCGGGCTAATAGAATGCATTGGCCAATCAGCGCTGGCCAATGCATTCTATTAGCGTGAACTGAGTTTGCACAGGGGTTCTAGTGCACCCTCGGCTCTGCTACATCAGATTGCTACATCTGATGTAGCAGTGCCGAGTGTGCATCAGATGTGTAGTTGAGCAGAACTGGCTCAGCACTGCTAAGTCTCTGCATTCGCATAGGAATGCATTGGCCAGCCTTCGGCCAATCAGCGCTGGCTCTGCCAGAGGAGGCGGAGTCTAAGGTCGGACCTGAATGGAGACTGGTGTGGAGCGATCTTAGACTCCGCCTCCTCCAGCAGAGCCAGCGCTGATTGGTCGAGTTCCGTACTCTGGCCAATCAGCACTGGCCAATGCATTTCTATGGGGAAAAGTTAGCTTGCGAAAATCGCAAACTGACAGGGATTTCCATGAAATAAAGTGACTTTTATGCCCCCAGACATGCTTCCCCTGCTGTCCCAGTGTCATTCCAGGGTGTTGGTATCATTTCCTGGGGTGTCATAGTGGACTTGGTGACCCTCCAGACACGGATTTGGGTTTCCCCCTTAACGAGTATCTGTTCCCCATAGACTATAATGGGGTTCGAAACCCATTCGAACACTTGAACAGTGAGCGGCTGTTCGAATCGAATTTCGAACCTCGAACATTTTAGTGTTCGCTCATCTCTATCACCAACCCCTTAGCCTCTCTCCCGAACTTAATTAATGTTCTCTCCCATTTTATGAGACTATCAGAACTTAGACTTAATACGTCCAAATCAGAAATCCTGCACTGTAACGTCCCCTCAGCTACTGTTAAGCTCATTTCCCTGAATTTTGGCTTTCAGACCAGAGATAAATATCTCCTTTATCTAGGCGTTAACCTTTGCAACTCATTGGACGAACATTTTAAATGGAATTTCACTATATTCATACTGAAGCTCTTAAAAGACCTGGTTCCATGGCATTGCCCTACTATTTCTTGGATAGGACATGTCCACTTGGTCAAAATGGTTACCCTACCTTGAATTCTGTAGTTTTTTCGCACCCTCCCATCTCTGGTGTCCTCTGCTTCCTTGACTACCCTACACTGAGAGCTTTAACTTTATTTGGGCCTACATGTGTCCATGTATGCACAGACGTATGATGCATAGGAGATTAGGAGGACTATCGGTCCCTCATGTTTATAAATACTATATCGCCACTTGGCTTTTCCAACTCAGCTCTATCCATCATGAACATGGGTCACATTAGAATCTGCACTATTGTGGGTCCCCTTGTCCATTACCCGCAGTCTTCCTGTTGCTGCTACAGTGACCAACTACATGCTTTAATTGTGGTGAAGGGTCTGTATTCAGTATGGATTTAAAACCCAATCTCAACTTTATTACCAATATACTCTAACCTTCAATCTTGATACCCGCTCAATCTTTGATAAGGTCTGGGCACTTTGCGTCCACAGGTCTCACATCCCAGGTCTTCCATACTTTCTTAAACATTAGCCATATGACTGAATTGAGTTCCCTCTACCACCCCCTCAGGTGACTCCTTGGACATTGCTTTTTGCTGCCCATGTGCACTATAGTGCTACTTCTCCCTCTTTCTCTCTCCGACCCAGCTTTGTTTCAGTATTTTTATTCTATCCTTCTCTCGCCCCTATATTTTATGTTTGCTGATTTCGGTTATATAATGCTGTCTTTGACATTCATTGACATCCCTTCATCCACTTATAGCTGTATTTTGTTTACCATGTTGTTTACAATGTTTTCTGTTGTTGCCATAATTTAATAGATATCTTTGAAACTAAAAATAATTCCCATATTTTTTTTTATTTATTGCGAATTCTTTATGGTATTCTTAATAAACACTATGGACTACATTTCTGTCAGTATCTTACGCCAGTATAACAATGGAAATAGTTCGAATGATTTTCAATGGAAAGCTGCATGACTCATAATAACTTTACTTCATTTGGGACAGTTTAAAACTAAATTTATAAACTGTATTGTATACTTGCTTTGAGCAGGTGGAGATTTGCACAAAAATTTGTGCCATTTTCAAGCTTACATTTGAATTTTTCTGACAAAAATTTGGACACCATAATCATCCTATGTATAGACCACAACCGCTTGCTGTCATATTTTGAAATCTGGAAATGAACGTAAAAATCTCACAAATTTCCACATTATGATTTTCTCTTGTCCATCATTATGTAAAATTCTATATTTTAAATCTTAATAAATGTTATATAATATTTATTTAACACAAAGCCATTCATTTTATATACAATGGGGCCAAAGTCATTCTTTCTAGCACACATTCCAGTTTTTTGTTCAAAGATTGTGACTGATTCAATTTTGTGCCCTCCTACAGGACGTTCCGTGTTGCGCTTCTCAATAATTCTAAAGCATCTCATGCCAATGTAAAAAAGTGATTAAGACAAATGCACAATTTATGTGTAAGTATAGGTGTTTGTTAGTTTGTCTGTCATCATGGTGTATATATGAGATTTATATACAAAATGGTAAAATGTTTTATCAATACTATCTACAAAGTTGTCTAATAACAAAATATTTGAGTTATAGAAGGTGATCTTAGTGTTAAGTGTATATATATATATATATATATATATATATATATATATATATATATATATATATCTTTTGTCCTTAATATAAGATGATCGGTCTGGTAGGTTTCTCATATCTTAGGTCTTATAGGTTTCAACCTCTATCAGTCTTTACATACACATTGCTTATCGTACATAGTGATTGGCCAGTTTTGTCATGATCCCATTTCCTAGTCATATTGTGTCTGATCAGGAACCCAGATGTAGTAAATGTTACAGGTCATTAGCTAAATATATTGATTTAATCTTGGTACATTAACATGACATTTAACAGGGCACCCTTAAAAATATAATGTGTGTGTTTTCTTTCCGTAATCCATGGCCCATTTAACATGCAATTTGGGGTGTTATTTCGTGTTAACAAGGATTGTAACACCTGTTAAATGCATATCAGCATAAATCTTGACTGAAATTATAACAAGATGACAACAGACATCTGTCTTCTCCTTGGCTTTTGCCTACTTCAGCCTACTTGGCTGATCTCCAAATTCAGACAGAACTGGAATGAGTTATCACATTCTCAACACTGACTGCAGCATTGTATCACCAGGCAGTATACATAACATTTGTGTCTTCACCAGTCAAATGATTTTATTATATTATAGTGCAATTCTTCTTATTAATAAAATCTATTGGACCTGTGAGCGCCGTCCTGCCCTTTTCCTCTGCTGTTTCCCCGGTTGACACAACTGGTGCCTTTGAGACGTGCTGCTCCCCATACCTGGTATCATATACACCTTAGTACGGAGTTGTGAACGCTGTCACAACCAAACCAGGTGAGAGGCCACCAGGTCTGATACATTTATTACAATTATCCAAAAAGGTGAATCGACTATCTACACTATAAAGTGTGCTCGGTGTTTTTCTATCTTTTGCAAATGATTTTATTGTTTATTTTAGAAAATTACAATTGGATTTTTATGTATTATATATTCATTTTATCTTGAAAAATACACCTAATTCACTGAGGCTTTGTTATCTAGAAATCTATAAACTTTTTTTTTTTTATAATTAAAAAATAAAAAAAGAAACAATTATAGTTTACACTCGTTTTTATAACTCTTGAATGGTTCTTTATGCTCTAAGCAGTCTGTGAGGAACGCCCCACCTGCCAGTAGAGTCCATAGCACTGTACTGTTAGAGGGGGCATTCCTTAGCACACAGCCATGTTGCTGAGTGGTGAGGAACGCTCCCCCCCCCCATACTAGTCTATGGATGAGTACTGTAGGGAGGGAGGGACGTTCCTCATTGCTCAGCATCATGGCTAGGTGGTAAGGAATGCCCCCTCTAACAGTACAGTGCTATTGTTATCATGAGGTGTAAGCAAAGTTCGAGAAACAAGTCAAGGGACACATATCCAAAATAGCAAGTCTATGTAGAATCTGGAGGCAAATAGGGTATCCAGGGAGGAAAACAAACAGGTACACACATATACAATGGGGAGCCAAACTAGGAATAGAAAATTAAATTAGTCAACCCTTGTGTCAGGAGGATGAAAACTGCAATAACAGTAGTTTGGGAACCATTCACTGCCCAACCCCTGTCCAGTTACATTGCTCATGTGCCTGGCTGAATGGAGAGGTGAGTATGCAGAGTTTGTTCAACATCTGTAATGGAAAAGAATAACTTGAAACAGCCCTTTAATGATTGCAAAATTCAACATTGCACTTCATCTCATTCACCTGATAGACCACGATACAAAACATATCCTCGCTTTCTACAGGAAAAAGGCTATAATTGGACTTATCACAGAGAAAAATACTGTAGCTACAGTAGTCCACAGGGAAATTCAACAGGGTTCTGCTCTGTAAATCAGGTCTTCTTTGCTGTGGCTTGTCTGCAGTTTATTCTGCAGTGTTCCCCTCCCCCCTTTACTCCCACAGTTACCAAAAAATCCAGAGACTTCTAATGCAGGCTTTTCATGCAGTATGTGGGTCAGTATTGTTTAAATCCCATTCACTATACTGCAACTGTAAATCTCTAATGGTTAGCCGCCAGCAAATTTGGTCAGTTCGTCTCCAGCCTTAAGCGGAATGGACATTTATTATTATCATTATTATTATTATTCGGATTTTTTTTTTTTTTTTTTTTTTATAAACTAGATTATAATGTACTGTACTTTTACAAAGTATGTTACTATTGGATGAAAACAGATGTGACTTTTCGCTTAGTTATTATTACATTTTAGTTACATGGAGGAACATCCAAAACCAATGCCAAACAAAAATGCTGACATCACATCACACTGAACGTCTTAGTCTACTCAGTGATATGTAATGCTGATCGCCTTGTGAACACAGCAGTGACATTGGGAAACTAAAGAAAGATTTCTGTGTCGATGAAATTATAGAAATTGTTATTATCGGCTACACAAGTACGAGCTATGTCTCCCAACTGTTCCATACACAAGCATGTCCAAGAATGCATTTATATTGAGTGCCAGACTCCACTGAGGTCACTTATTTTCCCAAGGACAAAGGCCATGTTGAAATTTAACTGTTCCATTTTTATCTACGCCAATGTCTGAAATTCAGGGAGATTCAGGTATCCCCCATACACATTAGATGGTTAGCTGATCCCAATGAAATTGGTGGGTTTAGCTAACATTAATCTAGCTATAGGATTAACCCTTAAACTTTTACTAACTATTGTACATCTAAATAATAATGCCATATTAGAGGGTTAAGGGGATATTGTCACTCCTTGGGGAGAGACCACCATATAGGTGTGTGGAGGCTTATTAAGCCTTTAGCACTGTGACTGTCAACCATGTTAGTTTAGAGTGGATACAATTTTTACAGCTGGCAAGTGGACTAGGCGGCTAGACAGGTAAGTAAAACTGGTTTGGCCTTCTTACATTCCCTTCACATATGTCTTATGAATTAGATTTTTTTAGTTACACTGTTAATAAATTACATTGCAAATCTAGAGTAACCGTATTGACAAACAAAGAAACGTTTTCACTTGATTCTAAAGTCAGGGTGCTATCCATGAAGACTGTAATACGCCATTTACTTTTGATAATAGGATTCAGGGGCAGGCATTATATAGTTTGTAAACTACTAGGATCTGAAAAACTAAGTTTCTTTGTCTATTCAGTCTGGTTAATCTGTATTGATTATATAGCAACATTTCCGTAGTAAGTTTTCTTCTCCACATTTGTAGTAATCTGATATAGATGATAATGTTTTTAACCCTGTATTATTTTTTGGTAAAACGACTGTACCGATCGTCACCAAATTTGGTACAGAGATACTTCAGGTATCTGAGAAGGTTTAAGATGAGACTCCAACTTGCTCGAACGTACCGTTGCTGAGATACAGCATTCCAAAAACAATGCCCCCCCCCCCTTAGCCAATACAAACCTGCAAGTCTTTCACTCATATTCCAACTGCAATACACACGGTCACTCCGCATGCACATTACAACACTGATATCCAAACTGAGATACACGTATCAGAGGATTAGATACACAGATCAGCACACAGTATCACACACCAGAGGATTAGATACACGCGTCTGCACACAGTCCCACACACCAGAGCATTAAATATGTTTGGTTTGCAATAGAGAACAGACAGAAATTCATTTTTATTATATATATATATATATATATATATATATATATATATATATATATATATATTTTATTAAATCATTTTACCAAAAAATAATACATTTGTAAATAGATGAATCAGCATGTATATCACAAAAAGAACTTTCAAAAGCTACAATCTAATTCTGTATGGCAAACAGTTATCACAATGTATTCAATGAATAGATTCTACTTGATATGTCCAAAAATATATCCCACGCAAAATGACTATGTCCAACACAAATATCTCAATTCTGGTTGAGTAAACTTACGTATTGACAATCTGTCACTTTGATGAAAGTAAAAGGTGCAATAAATACAATTGCATGTACAGCTATAAAAGCCAATGTGTGATTGTGGTTGACAGACTGATGAGCCTCTATAAATATAAACACACTTGAAGGAAAAATGACATTACCACTGACATTATTCTAATAAAAAAATAGTTGTTTAAAATGGTCTTTAAATGAAGAAACTTACAACTAATTCTATCTCTCTTATTAAATATTAGGCACTATATGTCTCCAAATTATGCCATGTTTCACCCGGGTTACACAAATAATAAAATGCTTAATTACTTGCTGATCAGTAGAATAATATATACAGTATGACTGGATTAGTTAAGGTGCTGGTGAGGATTCTGTACAAAAGGTAAAAAAAAGTAAAAAAAAAAAAAAAAAAAGATAATATAAGCAATAAAAAAAAAAAAATTAAAATAAAGCCTAAGTGTGAAGCCTAAGTATACGCTGAGCTGATTCTGAACGTTAAATACGTTCAGAATCATCGTGTACAAAGCAGATCCCATTCATTTCAATAGGAGTCGGCATAAGTGCACTCCCCATTGAAATGAATGGGCTGCTTTTTTTCCTATTGGTTTCAATGTGATACCTTCTCAAGCCAGATAAGGACCCATTGGACTGTGGATCTTACAGGCCCATCTCTCTCCTCAATATTGATCACAAACTGCTCATCAAAATATTATCAAACACGTTGAATAATGTTATTTTGAACTTGATTCATCCATATCAAGTAAATTTTATGCCTTGTAAATTTTTGCCAGAAAATCTCAGACGAAGCCAGATGATTACTCAAATCGGGGCTACCCTTAAACAGAATTGGGCTAAATTCAAAGTTTGGGGAGCTCTACCCCTTTTCGTTGCAGAAAGACTTACTTAAATGTTTATACATTTTAGTACACTTTTTTGACAGCTTTACTCATTACTTATTCCCTTTATATGTGGGAGCTCGAACTCTAAATTATGACTCTCAACATTGCAACACCCAAAGAAAATGGGGAGTGGCCCTCCCTGACTTCCTTTTATACTACTTAGCAGGCTAACTCTGTTACTGTTACTCTGTAGCTGATCTCTGATCTACTACCAACCCCAGAGCACATTTAGCACACTATCTAAAATTCCCTGATCTTAGAGAATACTCACTTATATAGAGGCAAACCTATCCATAGACTGGCAAGACAAGTCTGGCAATAAGCAACACGAGTAGAGGCATATACGGATATCCCTACCGAGACCCAACTATGGTGTAACTCGGGTTTAATGAAACCTCTTACCCTTCCTGATGCCCAGTCTTGAGAACAATATAAGATTTTGTCCCAAGGAGACTTCCAAGTCCTTAGAATCTCCAAGTATAGTATATAAGTATACAGTATATATAACATTTTAGAACTCAGTTCTTTAGGTTCCTTCAAATCAGACACGTACTGTCCATCTACTTTACGCAACCAATCTTAAGCATTTCTAATTACGCTCTTGGTATATTCAGATCCTAAGGTCCATAAGGTTTGACATCAGGCTTATATGGTTAAGGGATCTCACTTAGATGCACCTGCCTTGGAAAGATGGCACACCCTCATTCCCAATCTTACCAACGAAACACATTAGGAAATTCTGGAATCTGCATAATATGTTTCCCCATCTGCTAACAATAAGTAGATTCAGATTTATTTGTTACACCAAAGTTATCTGATACCTGTCTGTCTGTATGAAATGGGGTGCCTACTTCATCCCGGATGTCTCAGATGTCCTGGTACTTATTCAGACTTTTCACATATGATGAGACTGCCCTATCGTAAAAACTTTTTGGAAAAAGGTTGTGGGTCTCCTTTCTAAAATACTGAATACACCTATTCCACTGAACCCTCAGATACAACTGTTTGACATCTTAGATGAAGATATATGGTTACATCATAACAGAATTTTCTTACGTGAATCAAATTTCTTGTCCAGAAAAACCATTGCACTAGGATGTAAGGCTCCCCACCTACCCTCTTTGTCCTGGTCGAGAAAAATGGTTAATTCTATTCTGTCACGTAACCATCTGGTGTACAAGGGGAGAGGCTGCCATCAAATTCCAAAAAGGCCATGGTTCCCTTATTGTTTAATCAAGTATAACCAAGCTTCTGCATTATCTTTGCTTCTGTGATATTTACAGTATACCATATTATATTGTTTGGTTAGGATATCGTTTTGTATACTTATTTGTTGAATAGCATCCTGCAGCTTGCTATGTAGTGTATATACTTACTAGCTGTAGTAGCCAAAACAAAGAAAATCTAGTGGTAGGTTCAGGCAGCCACAACAAACAAGTTTTACAGCTATCTCCATTCAAAGAATTTATCATAAAAAGGATACCAACTTCTATTTAAAAATATTAACAAAAAATACCAAATTTCTAGAGCCTATTTAAATGGAAAATTGGTGTTCAAGGGTAAATAACATTCAATGGCCACAAACTCTGGAAAAGGTAATGAAATATTTAATGAAATCATCACCAAATTTCTTATACATCCCCAAATGTTGGTTAAGATGTCATAAATTTCCTGCTGTATAATATAACTTCGGAATTGTCTAGTTGCCATTGCTTTCATCTTGAGGATTGCAACTTTGGTATCAACCTTCCCTTCAATAGACTATTTTAGTAATATGTTATTAGAAGTCAACTTCAAGTACTGGACCTACCATCTTCATAATATTTCATTCTTTCATATTAATTTATTCCTTGTATTCAGCTATCTTATACACTAGGGAAAACTAGGATGTTGTAAGGGAATTGCCAGGGGTCCTGTAACAGTTGAGCAATGCAGTACATAATCAAAATCCAAGAGAGTATTCAAAGGAAAAGCCAGAGGTCAGCAATACAATACTAGCAGAAGAGGAGCTTAGCAGGGACAAAGTCACAATAGCCTGAAAGACTATGAGGGCTGATCTCCAGTATATAGGAAGCTCAAGGCCCATCCTAGGCTTGATTGAAAGACAGGCTGTCAATCATATGGTGAAGGCTAGAATGAACTATTTGATGGACATAGGGAACAAGGTGCAGGAGATGGGTGTGTTGGAAATTCAATTACAGAGATACATAGAGCAGTGTTCACACAGTGCAACGAAAAACACTAAGCAAGCACTCAAACTGAACTCACCTCCTACTCCTCAGCATGAGAGCGGAGGGTGGCGCAGAGATCCGAACAGGCAGAGACGTTACAGATGTGTAATACAACCATAAAATCAGGTTTCCAGTAAATGTATATTTAGCATATTTAACAAAATATCCATACATACAATTCATAGAAAATGCAATTCTATACTCTCATTACTTGAATGCAGTATGTTATGGCTTCACATAAGTATAACAGGTAATTGTGTATTTAAAATATTTAAGATATAGAAAGTGAGAGAAGTAATATATACCATAAATCCCTGTCATGTGCCATTTAAGCCAGGAAAGAAACTTGACATGCTTTGAAAATTTCTAAAAAGACACTCTCAATTACATACTCACTTGGAAATCAAAGCGCATTTGCTGGATCCCTCAAGACTTACAAAAACAATCCTTGCAATTATGTAGCAGTAATTACACGTGCTGTCTGGCTGGAGCCAGGAACTGGGGATATGGGCTTGCATTTTCTTGATTATGAAATAAATTATATCAAAACCCAAAGTGCTTGTTTTTTAACCAAAATACTTGCTATGTGAAAAAGATGTAAACAGTCGAAGAGGGAGAAGAAAGCGAACAGTCAGCCTATAAGATATAGTAATAATGTTTTCATAGTCAGATAAAGCATTTCATCATGGATTGAGTCATCTTTTTTGTACTCATTAAGGTCCAGGACAATAATACTGGCTGAATATATTGTTCGGGCTCTGTAATATTCTCATAATTGAAAAAAATGCCTTACATTACCTATTCTATGTTGATACAATAAAATAGCTAAGGATTTTGTATAATATAGCTTTATGTAATTGGATGGATAGATACAAAATAAAAAGAAAGATAGAGATAGATGAATAGATAGATAGATAGATAGATAGATAGATAGATAGATAGATAGATAGATAGATAGATAGATAGATAGATAGATAGATAGATAGATCAGTGGTGTGACTTGAACCTCCTTGGTCCCAGTATAAACCTATAATAGAGCCTCCAAATTATCACATGATGTTAAAGGGACTCTGTCAACTTGGAAGTAACCACCAAACTGCAGTAATCAGTGGTTAGAATGAAGTGCTCGGCTCGGTTCACATCCGTTCGAAATCAGTATTTGACACGTTCAAAAACTGATTTCAAACTGTCTGGATGAAAACCCATTGATTTCAATGGGTTTTAAAAGTAATCCGCATGTGTCAGCTTTTGCCATCTCCATCTGGTTTCAACTTTTTTGTGAGGAGAGAAAATTAGAACTTGCAGGACTTTGTCTCCGTACTGAAAATAAGGATTCCAGATGGACAGCAAACAATCCATTTTGTTTTAACATTGAGGTCTATGGAAAATGGATTACTGATAGCAATAAGTTTGTGTCCTTTTTGAGCATGCTTAGGCCTGGTTCACATAATACTGAACATATTAAAAAGCGGTGAGCAGTGAAAGCACAAGAACCCTGTAGACTGTAATAGGTGTCCACACGAATCATGCAGAGAAAAAAGTAGGGGTTGGAGTACTTTTGTCTCTGCATGATTCGTGCAGACACCGTACAGAGAACACACAGATCCTATTACAGTCTAAGGGGTCCATGTGCTTTCACTGCTCACCACTTTTTAATGTATTCGGTATCCCGTTCGGGGGGGTCCTCAAGCAGACTCCCCGAATGGATTACCAAACGCAGATGTGAACCAAGCCTCAGAATGAAGGAGGAGGAAGAAAAAAAACTGATTGGTCAAAAATTGATTACAAACTGACACAGTTTTAATCTGGACAGTTTGAAATCAGTTTTTGAAGATGTTAAATACTGATTTCAAACAGATTTCCCAAACACAAATGTGATCCGGGCCTTAGGCCTGGTTCACATCTGCATTCGGTAGTCTTTTGGGTAGTCCGCATGAGGACCCCCCAAATGGGATACCAAATGCATTGACAAGTGGTGATCAATGAAAGCACATGGACCCCATAGACTATAATGGGGTCCATGTGTTTTCCGCACGGACTTCATGAACTACTTTCCTCTCCGCATGACTCTTGCAGACATCGTGCAGAAAACACACAGAGCCCATTATAGTCTATGGGGTCCATGTGCCTTCATTCCTCACCTCTTGTCAATATGTTCAGTATTCGGTTTGGGGGTCCCGAACAGAATACCTAACGCAGATGTGAACCAGGTGTCACATGTGTGCCCGCAATCTGAGTAATATATAGAGAGGACTAGCCCTGTAGTCCTCTTCATTACACTGAATGCACATGTACAAATGTCTCATTTTTTACATATAGAGTATTAAAGCTCATAAACAAAATGTATTGTTGCTAAAGTGAATATTTATTGGGTAACTAGGGGGCAGAATGCTTTGAGACAGCTCAGTTTTTGTCTTGAGTGTGGTTCCACTGAATTACAGACCTGTTCTGTCTCCAAAGCCAGTCTTTTCAGCTATAGTAGTTTAGTCAATTACAAGTATCCGCTATGATCTTCCAGCATTCATGGAAGACTAACTTGGTACCAAAGTTTGCTACTCTTATACTAATAACACAGATTTAGAAGAGAAAATCTGAATCAAGGGAAAAGCCAGTTGAAATGTACTTCAAACATACAGGGTACATTTTTTTGTTGATCCCAGGATTAGATTAACTTAAAACTTGTGGTACACCAATTGTTTACTTTTAACAATGATAGTTTTAACTGTAGATTATCTAAAGCCAAGCTCAGAAATCATATACAACACAAAAACAAACTCAGCAAACCAGTGAATATTTCAAACAGCCTCCAGACCTGCTATTTCTAAAGTTACAAAAACAATAACACAACTATTGAACTTGTCTGTTTCTTTTTACCTTTTAATTCCAGTCTAGCCTGTGTCTAAAAAACAAACATACAGTACAAGTTATGTGAATGTGTATTACATCAAAACATAAAATAAAATCAAGTTAGGAATGTCTAATGATACTGGGGCTGCTGTGCCTACTGATGTCTATGAGGGATTTTTTTTCTTCACAGGTACATGTTTCACTAAGAGTGAGATCTATCTGGGCTTTGGCTCATGTCCAAAAATTACAGTATTGCCCCACGTGTGTCACATGTAACTAAAATAGATATGGCCACATGGCAACTCACATATTGCCGCAATCCCAACAGGGTAATTGCAAAAATGCCATACCTTATGGCCACAACTATTTTCAAGTTGTTATTTCATTACACACAATACATGTGGGGCAACATAGCTTTCTTTGTCTATGTGACACAGTCTATATGTAATTCTAGTCTTATACGGTGCATATTTTCTGATGAACACTCCACCATACTGTTTAAACAATTTGTGGTCATACTTTTATACACTGCTCAAAAAAATAAAGGGAACACTTAAGCAACACAATGTAACTCCAAGCAACACTTATTGATAACCAATTTCACATACTGTTGTGCAAATGGAATAGACAACATATGGAAATTATTGGCAATTGTCGAGACACTCTCAATAAAGGAGGGTTCTGCAGGTGGGGACCACAGACCAAATCTCAGTATCAATGTTTTCTGGCTGATGTTTTGGTCACTTTTGAATGTTGGTTGTGCTTTCACACTCTTGGTAGCATGAGACGGACTCTACAACCCACACAAGTGGCTCAGGTAGTGCAGCTCATCCAGAATGGCACATCAGTGCGAGCTGTGGCCAGAAGGTTTTTCTGGGTCTGTCAGCGTAGTGTCCAGAAGCTGGAGGCACTACCAGGAGTCAGGCCAGTACACCAGGAGACGTGGAGGGGGCCGTAGGAGGGCAACAACCCAGCAGCACCGCTACCTCCGCCTTTGTGCAAGGAGAAACAGGAGAAACAATACCAGAGCCCTGTAAAATGACTTGCAGCAGGCCACAAATGTTTAGAAACTGACTCCATGAGGATGGTAGGAGGGCCCAACGTCCACAGATGGGGATTGTGCTCACAGCCCAACACCATGCAGGACTGTTGTCATTTGCCACAGAACACCAGGATTGGCAACTTCGCCACTGGCAGCCTGTGCTCCTCATAGATGAAAGCAGGTTCACACTGAGCACATGTGACAGTCTGTAGATGCCGTGGAGAGCAATCTGCTGCCTGTAACATCCTTCAGCATGATTGGTTTGGCAATGGGGCAGTAATGGAGTGGGGTGGCATTTCTTTTTGCATATCATTGTTATTTATGTCTGTCATTTTTTATGAATTATTTAAATAAACATAATATTTTATTGAATTGTGGTTATACAACGGACCAGAAGAATGGACTAAACAGCTCTGGTGTGAACGTACCCTAACTGAAGTATGCACTTTACTTCAGTTGCTCCATGCGAGTGTCCAAGGGCTTATTCACACTACACGCTTTTCCAATGTCCATCACCTGGCCATTTTGACAACACATTGAATTCAATGTGTATATTCACATGGCCGTTTTTTTGACGGTTCGTATTTTAACAGTTATCAAAATTTGTGTGACATGACCGCAATATGTTTCAGTGTGTTTGTTGTGGTGACATGTTTCCAGTGCATGTATTTCATAAGTGCATATATGTGTGATGTGTCACATGTGTGAGTGGTGTGTATGAGTCTAGAATGTAAGTAGCATGCATGAAATGGCTAAAATATGAGGAACAAGTATTGGGTGTCTTTAAGTGAGACTGCTGTGTATGAGACATAAGTGAGTGTTATATGCAAATCAAATGTCCAGTCTATGTAAAGTATGAATTATTGTAATTCACTTTAGCAGTGGCAAATTTCTTAAGACGTTCATTTCATATGCCAGTTTCAATAAAGGTTCCATATGGCACGTCTGAACTAACTAAACCAGGGGTCCTCAAACTTTTTAAACAGTGGGCCGGAGGCAGAGCACGTCGCACAGACACTAGGTAAAGTGAAGTGCGCTCCATGGCCTGGCCCGAGCTCCCCAGGAGCTTCATTATAAATGCACGCCTGCCGGCGTTGTCGGCGGGGCCAGACAGAAGTGCTTGGCGGGCCACATGTGGCCCTCGGGCTGCAGTTTGAGGACCCCTGATCTAGAGGCTCTAGCCCCTATTAAATCAGACACACTTCTGTGCACCAGAATAGTTATTAACGCCAGTCAGAAACTGTCTCCACCGACAGAAAATACTCTCCGCACTACTCTAGCCATATTCACAGAAAGTGACAAGCAAGCATAAAATGGCAGGTGTGGTGTATCTATTGTGCAAGAAAGTTCCATGTGCCAAAGATGCGACACATCATCAGCCATCTATTCCAGAAAACTGGGGTGGATGCATTGATAAATTCCCCTCAGGCTAAGGCCCCAAGGGATGTTCCGCAGTTTTAAAGCGCTGAGGGAAAAACTGCAGCGGGAACGCATGGTTCTTCCAGTAGCCCTTTGAACAGAAAGTTCACAGAGTTTTCCTCCACGGACTTTCTGTTACCATTATATCAGCAGGAAAGTGTTTCCGTAGATATAACTGACATGCTGCTGCACTGGTTTTGGAAATCGCAGCATGTCCACGCTGTGGTTTTAAACGCAAAGTGGGCATGGGATTCGCACTTAGCAGATACTGTAAAACGCTGCTTTTTTTCCCACAGCGTTTCCACCGCGGGCAAATCGTAGCGTTTCTGGCCCGTGGGGCCTCGACCTTAAAGTGCTGCTTTTAGAGCGTTGCCCATAAACATTAATTCTTTTACAGATCTATATTTTATGCTTCTTTAGAGACTATGCGTGTGACTTTTGTGCACTCCATATATTGTAACATACTGTAATGTTTGTGAGGGATTTAGTTACAAGGTGCCATATTTACAGCTTGCATTTCTTTTCTTTATTATTACTAAACAATTTTATTTGAAACATATCCCTTTTCAAAGAGAGATTTTACCAAATAACTAGAGCAAATATAATACAAAGAAACAACTTCAAAGACAAACAGGATACACATGTTGAAATATTAGACACATGGGAATTACAGCCAAACTGATACAGTATGTGGCAAGAATGTAGGTACATCCAGAAAAACAGAATGGAATTGTCGAATGTGAGTACACAGACACTTTCATGCTATTATGACATGTTGATTGTATATAAGCTGTAAATTTGTGGCACCATATTGGAGTGTTTAAGAACACCATGAGAAACATACCAAGTGAGGAATTTTTGACCTACGCCAAAAAGAAGAGTCATAATAAATTCCATCATGCTGTTTGTTAGCATCGCTAGCTCTAAATTTTTATCACAGTTGATGTAAATATCACATAGATCTAAAGGCCCTTTCACACTATTGATTTTTGTGTCCATGTGCTGTCTGTGAACAAAACGCACATGGACCTATTATAGTAAATGAAGCATTTCACAGATTTGTTTTTATTTTCACAGATTGAAAGACACTAAGAAAAAAAACATAGTATTCACTATATTTTCTCATTTTTCAACTTCAAGTGTATGGGTTATGAAAAAACTGGACATCAAACGGATGTTATCCATGTTTTATACATTTTCACATATTAATTTTTTACGTTTTGCATCTGTAAAAAAAAAATAAAAAATGATGATACACTAAAGGCACATGGGAAAAACACTAGTGAAAAATACTTTTTAAAGTTCACAAAACGGATTGCTGTCTTTGACAATGCAACATTCTGTGTTAAAGGTGTTTTGCAAGGTATACAATCTTCAGCAAGGAGGTCCAGTAAGATGAAAAATAATAATAATAATAAAAAAAAAAACATATTCCCCTGTCCCTGGTGCTCTGGTTTCTTCCTCTACTGCAGTCCAGTCCCACAGCACCCTGTTTTTTGTTCCGCGGGGAAGTCCTCGCCTCATATGACTGTTGAGGCCAATCAGTGGCCTAATAAATCGAGACATTCTGTGTTCAGAACTGGACCATGGTGGGAGCCAGCGATGCAGCAGGACAGGTGAGCGTGTTTTTTTTCTCACCTTTGGGAGCCTTCACACGGAGTAAACGCACATGTATTTTTTCAAAATACACGTGTAAAAATACACGTGTAAAAATAAGACTCCCATTGACTTTATTATTATTGATATTTTACAGGCGTATTTTTACACGTGTAAAAAATATCATTGAAGTCAATGGGAGTCTTATTTTTACACGTGTATTTTGCAAAAATACACGTGCGTTTACTCCTTGTGAAGGCTCCCTTCCCCGACATTCTTGCACAAATTGGTAATTACTAGAGATGAGCGAGTAGTATTCAATCGAATACCTCCCCTGCAGAGTTATTTGTGTAAAAAAGCGCATGGGAAGGTGGGAGGGGCATCGAATTTTTACTGCGTTTACCAAGTGGTATTCAACCGATTACACCGATAACTATGCAGGGGAAGTTTTCGATCGAATACTACTTGCTCATCTCGAGTAATTACTATTAGTTTTTAGAAAAATTATGTAGTGTAACAAAAACTATTCAATCCTAAAATTTTGTTACAACTCATTTAAAATATCATATTATTTATAAATTAGTTTATCAAATACGAAAATCAATCAGTCTAAAAAGTGTCTTGTACATGCTAACTCTTTGGTGATTTAAATGCACCACCATGCAACAAAAATGCTCCAAAATAGTGTTAAAAAAACAGTCTCAGAATGAGCCAACCAAAAGGTGGTAAAAATGTTGAGTACATAGGCAGAGGCATAACTCCAGTAGTGGCTGACACAGGGCCCGAGACATTAGAGGGTCCGGTGGGCCCCTGATTTGTTTTTTTCTTTTTTGTTGCTGTTGTTGCATTTTTTTTTTATTTTTTTTTTTAAATAGGCCATTACCTGCTGGAGTAACCCCAGCATGTAACGGGCTCTATTTAATTATCAATCCTCGCTCCTGCTCACGGTCGTCTGCGCTTTCTCTTCTGCAGAGGCAGCGGGTATCAGTAAGTGAAGGTGTGGGCCCCGAACCGCACAAACACTGCTATCATTATACTCAGGGGTCTTCTCAGACCAAGGAATATAATGAACGCTGGGCCAGGGGAGGTGATGGAACTTTAAAAAAAATGTTACTTACCTCTCCTGGGCTCTTATAGGCTTCGGGCCTATTTGGTGAGGTCACAGATGTCACTTGGACCCAGGACAGTGTCGTTATGCACCGCGATGCCAGCTTGGATCACGTGACGTCCGGTCCAACATTGAAGAGATCTGCAGGGAGTGAGCCGGAGCCAGGGAAAGGTAAGTAACAGTGTTTCTTATGTTTGCATCCTTCCCTAGGTTTCTGATCATTATACTCTGGGGTCTGAAAAGAGTGTAATAATTGTTCATGGGTGGTCCACAATGGTGCGTAATACTGTGTGCAGGGGCCACTATGTGGTATAATACTGTGTGCAAGGGTCAGTATGTGGCATAATTCTGTGTGCAGGGGCCACTATGGGGCACAATACTGAGTGCAGGGGCCACTATTGCACATAGTGTGTGCAGGAATGTGGTTTGTGGGGGAGGATCAGGGGGATGGGACACAACTGACTAAGGGACACTATCTGGTTATTAGGGGTCACTATCTGGCAACTTACATAGTAACCAGGACCGCACCTGCCGGGAGGCAACAGCCTCATACAGAGCTTCCTGAGGTGCAGCATTATCTAATGTTATTAACTTATTCCAACAGTCGTGGCTGAAATTTTACTCTATACCAATTCCTGCTCCTGTCCTGTGCAGCTTCTGCTTCTTGATTTAAGACAGCACTGCAGTGTTCTTCAGCATCCATGCCCTGGAGGCAGAAGCGGAGGCCAGACGTGACAGGAGTAGGGATCTGTGAGTTAACTAATCACAAGCCTCAGCAGTGACATCAGAGGCTGGAAGCCTAGAATTCTGCAAAAATGCCCAGGAGAGGTGAGGAAAGAGACTCCACATGACATCACAGAGCACATGAGATCACCAACATTCCATGATGTCACAATTGGTATAGAATGTGTACAGTTCTCAACCTGAGCCATCTTGTGTCACTTGAGCTTGACAGATTCAAGAGGACAGACATGCAGGTAAGTAGTTGTGTAGTTGTTGGTGAAGTGCAGGATTGTACCATCAACACTGCCAAAATCTCAGCCAGAACCCCTGTACAATGTGATTCTTGCTTGAGATTGTCAGAAAAGACAACTCTTAGAAATGTTCTTCAACCTAATTCTATGAACATGTGCACACCTGGGAAATGGGTTTTTACCCTGTCCTTTATGTTATGTGTCATTGTGAGCAGCTATCCCTTTGTTTTCTCCTTTGCACTGTTCAAAACTTTGCCTTGGTTCAGCCCTGGCCTATCGTAGCCCACTGGGCGGGGTTGTAGGAGACCTGCCTCCATAGTGACCCTGGGTCTGGAGTGTCAGTCGAGAGTTAGCATTGAGAGTGTGCAGAGCTCTGACAGGAGGAACCTATTGGGGCCTAGTACCCAGGTACCCATATCCCTGTCATAGCTCCCTGTTCTACTAATAACCCCAACATATCGGTTGGCAGTGGCATGAGAGGAGATGTAGTGGAGAATTGCATTCTAGAGCCTGAATATCCCTGAGAAACCTCCTGTGACAAAGGCTGGGGTTTGGACAACATAGCTACTGCCCACATCTGCAAGCTGCTGGTTTTGCTGTATGGTCAGGTTAATAAATTGTTAACTGTTTTTTACTGCAACCTGGACTCCTGAGTCGTGCCTGCATTACCATCAGGGCCCTTCTGGATGGAACACCCCCTCTCCAAACCAGAAGTGCACCAGGGGAATACTACTACTACCATCACCATCCAGTAGTGCCGCAGGACCCCCCTCGACTGTGTCCTGCCCAAGAGTAGGACTGGGGTGCTGATGGAGTGTGCTCAGCCTAGCAGGTGGCACAGCCAATGCCTCTATTACTCCCATCCTCCATTCTCTACCGGGTTGCAGCACATAGTTTTTGGCATAGTCGGCAGGATCAGAGTCCCGTGTTCCGTTTCAACATCTACAGACTACAGCAGACTAGATCCTAGAAAAATTCTACAACTGGTGAGCAGAAACCACCTTTATTGGATGTGTGAAAGACTTTTCACTGTGGATTTATACTGTGGACTCTGTTATTTGTGCTGGACTATCTGTCACTACCTTCTTGGGCTTATCAAATCAAATCAAATCAAAAAAGCTTTATTGGCATGTCCGAATAGATATTTGGCATTGCCAAAGCTAGTAGAGTGGGGGGGAGAGTTGGACTCGGGTGGGTGAGTGGTGGGGGTGGTGTGGGTGGTTTGGGGTATAACAGTCCATGGAGTCTCATCTTCCTCTTCGTTGGTGACCGTTATGTGGGGAGGTGGGGTGGGGCGGGGCGGTTGGTTTGGGGTATAACAGTCCGTGGAGTCTCATCTTCCTCTTCGTTGGTGACTGCTATATGGGGAGGTGGGGTGGGGTGGGGTGGGGCGGGTGTATTGGGATAAATATAACAGTCCGTGGAGTCTCATCTTCCTCTTATTTGGTGACAGCTGGACACGTATTGGGCAGCGATCTCCACAGTGGCCTCTTCTTCTCCCAGTAGGATGTAGAGTTTCCTCTTCTCGTCTGCAGATATGAAGTCTGGGATGTGGGCAGAGAGTCTTTGGTAGTAGACGGCCCTCACAGCTGAGTATTTGGTGCAAGGGATTAAAGCCATCCTCAACCGGACCTGCATCAATTAAAAGTCTACAGCTCCATAGAGGTTAACCGCCAGCCCGCCAAACCAGCACTCAGGTGGGAAAGGCCTGTGTCATCATCGCATAAGTCAAGCTCTGCCCACTGATTCAAAACAAAGCCACTCAGCAGCCGCGACATTAACAGGACTGACCCTCCTATCGTACAGTGTCAGTGGAGCTTCCTGGGCGCCATCATCTTGGGTGACACCACTCCAATAGACTTTCTATTTTAACGCTGCATTTCAATAGAGAATAGTTTGCTGTCACCATGACGGATCATAGCGATCATGAGTCTGTCAGTCCTAGTGGGTCTCCAGCGACTGCTACATCACCTGTGGCCTCCACTCCTACTTCCACGGCAACCATCATGCCCCTTACCAAGCTGTACTACCTGTGCTACCCTAATATAAAAGGGAAGCACACACCCTAAGGGACTTTATAGACAACATGCAGGCAATGTTTAGACTGTACCTCCTATTTGAGGAGCAGAAAGTGGAAATTCTAGTGGGATGATTGGGAGGCACTGCTCAGAGGGAGGTCAAATACTGGTCCCCTTCACACAAGACATCAGTGAGCAAGTGCTTGCAACGAGTTATGACATCTTTGAAGTTCAAACTGCGTCTGAACTGAAGATGCAGTTTTATGGCAGAAAGCTGGAGAGTCTCTCAGAGAGTTTGCCATGTCCCCGCAAGAGGCCTTCCAAGCTGTCACTCAAGTAGATCTTCAGGCTGCAGAGAATCCTGATGCTGAGAGCAGTTCATTGAGGGTGCTGAGGATGAGACCTTAAAGAGACAGTTGAGAATTCTTTCAGCCCAACATCCAGCTGTTTCCTTCCTGGCCTTTAAAGAACTGGTCATACAAATTCTGGACCTGAAACATCAAACAGGGTCACCAACTTGGCCTACCACACCACCTGCTGCTCCATTTTTCAATCTGGAACCTGACTCTCCCAAGGGCCACAGGATATAATTGTCAGAATCATTGGCCATAAGCAACACCAGGGCCAAGTGATTTGGCAGATTTAAGAGAACAGGTCTCCTTGCTGGTCAGGAGTGTGAATGTCCTGACCAAGAAGCTGGAACACCTGCAGGCAATTCCTCAATCCAAGAGCGCACCACCCTCTCCTGCTAAGATTCCCCCAGGGCCTCCCAGGGGGACTGCCTGGAGAAGACTATCATTCTCTTCATCTGAGAGACCAAAGAGATCCATTTGGAGATACTGCCATAAATACGGACATACCGAGCCTCAATGCTGGCAATTAAATCGGGCTTCCCGTGAGGTCATGGAACAACCCATCGGAAAGGAATACAACAGGTCCACCTAAGCCAAATTCTTCACCTGAATATGTGGGCCCCCATCCTGATGTCACCATCCATTTTGACAGGGTGCCACTGACTGCCCTGCTGGATACTGGTTCCCAAGTTACCACCATCCAGAGAGCTACCTTCATCAAATTCTGGGGAGACGATGGGCTAGTGCATCCCTGTGAGGCTCCACCTATGGTGCTTGCTAGTAATGGACTGCTGGTGCCTATTACTGGGTACTAGTCATCTGATGTGCAAGTTGGATGAGTCATGCTATACAGCCAAGGAGTACTCGTCACTGATATCTGTGATGAGGAGGTTCCTCCTGTTGGGCATGAACATCCTGAAGGGTTGTTATGGAGAAATACTGGAGGGTGATACAGAAAACCATCCGTCTCCTGGCTGCTCAACAAGAATTTGCCAACATCAGGGGAGAAGTGTGCCAAGCTCATGTCCAGGACAGCAGGTCAGTGATTCTCCAGCCAGGAACAATGGTGGTGCCATGCCCGCGTGGATGTTGAAAGACAGAACCATCTGGCCCTTGTGGATCCTTCCTTTAAGGTCTATACAGACAACAACCAACTAGCACACCTGGCTACTGCATGATTAGGAGCTCTTGAGCAAAGATGGGCATCACATCTGGTTAATTACAAATTCGTGGTCAAGTTCAAGTCCGGCAAAGCCAGCTCTGGGGCTGATGCCTTGTCCCTGCCGCCAACAGAGACCAGTCCCAGTGAAGTTGCTGATGTGTGGGAGGAAGTGGAGATGCCAGCCTTCTATGCCCAGTTTGCCAAACAGGCGGTTCATACCGTAAAAGTCCCAGCTTCCCCTGCTACACCTACACATACACCGGTGAAGTTATCTCCTGAAGATCAGCTGTGGATCCAGTTGCAGTCTGAGTGTAAAGTTCTGCATGAGATACAAGACTTTCTGAGCCAAGGTATGCTGCCAACTAGACTCCGTGGAGTTCATTTCAATGAGTCGTTACGGGTGTATAACACGCGTAATTTTGCACGCGTAATTTTGCGGCCATAGGCAGATCAGAACTGAGCCAGGTAGATTTCACCTCTGGCTCAAGATGGCTCTGCATGAGTCTGTCACCTATATTGCGCCCTCGTCTGTAAGTCACTGATGGTATTGGGGATATAGCCTTCTTAATATTTGGGTCCTGCTGTAGTATCCCCCAGTATGTCCCCAAAATTTGGCACACCTCGTGCGCATGTTGATCAAAAGTCCCAATCAACCGGATGATGTTATCATTTTGTTTTTGAGTTTTGGGTATTAATAAAACATCTCGTGGGGTGTCCCTTGCCTGTCTCCTCGCCTGATCCAGTAGAGACCTAGGGTATGCCCGGTTCAGAAACCGTGTTCTTAACAGCTCACATTGTTTATCATATTCAGATAGACTGGAGCAGCTCCTCCTAACTTGGAACTGCCCCTTCAGGATTCCTCGCTTCCGGGGTTGGGGGTGATTACTATCGAACCCCAATAATGCGTTAGTCGCTGTCTTCTTCCTAAACAGGATGGTGGTCAGATTTCCTGAATCTGAGATAGTGATTTGAATATCCAAAAAAGCAATTGTTTTGGGATGAATAATGGATGTGAACTTCAGATTAAGCTGGTTAAAATTCAAATATCCCACAAATCCCTCAAAGGATTGGGTAGACCCGATCCATATGATCATGACATCATTGATGTATCTTAGTCATAACACTATGTGGCGGGTCCACTGTTCACAGGCTTCTCCAAAGACCACCTCTTCCTCCCATGCCCCCAAATACAAATTAGCATAGGTCGGTGTGGTGGGGCACCCCATAGCGGTGCCCCGCCGCTGATGAAACACTCAACTGTTAAACAGGAAGGCATTGTGGGTGAGGATGAATTCAAGGAGCTTCACGATGAAGGAACTGTGTCGGTCATATTGAGTCCCTCGGCTCCGTAAGAAGCGCCCCACAGTCCCACACCCCTTATCATGGGGTATGAAGCTATAGACCGCCTCCATGTCTAGAGATGCAAGGGCCGCCCCAGGTGGTAACTGGATGCCCTCCAAATGCCAGAGGACATCCATGGTGTCTCAGGCATACGACGGGAGCACCAGAACAAACGGGCGTAAAATGGTGTCCAGATATATACTAGCACCCTGCATCAACCCGTCGATGCCTGAGACAATGGGGCGGCCCTTAAGGGGATTGTACCCCTTGTGCACTTTTGGCAAACAGTAGAACGTGGGGACCCGGGGGTGACTCGGACACATAAACTGATGTTCCTTATGTGATATGAGTCCCTCATCCCTGGCCTGATCAAGTATCTTGGTCAGTTGCGTTGTGTATTGTGGAGTAGGGTCAGTGGCCAGTATCTCATACCTGTGGGGTCAAGGAGGATCTGTTCACATATCGATATATAGTGGTCCCGATTAAGGACCACAATGTTCCCCCCCTTGTCCAAGGCCTTAATTATAATGGACCGGTCAGACTCAAGTTCTCTGAGGGCCCCCATATGAGCAGAATCCAAGTTCGGTCTCTTAAAATGCAGATTTGAGGCCAACTTGTTCAGTTGCTCTACCACCATTTTTTCAAATATATTGATGTACTTTGATACACAGGGTGGAGGATTGTTACGATTACGGGGTCTTAACTGAGTGAGAGGCTGTGGGTCCTCCTGTCCCTCATTCTCAAGGAGCAGGCTTTCTCTTGGACACCATTCACATTAATACTGGAGAGTGCGGCTCTGGAGTGAGCCAGTGTTAGGTTTATTGTTACCAATATTCGGGAGAACCGTGCCCTTTTGGAATGCACACATGTCTGTATGAAGACAGGCACACCCCTCTTTAGGGATATGTGTAGGGTGTTTGTTGATTTGTTAATATATGTACTATCCTGGCCCCATAGGAGTGATAACAAGCCCCATATGTATCTAAAAGTTACCTGGTAAATGGACAACAAATCACAGCATACAAGGGACTTGGGAGGTCCGGGGTGCGGCAGTTTCAGTAATACACAAATAAGGGACCAGATATGCCTGATCTCCTGGGCACCATTCACATTAACATTAACACTGGGGAGTGCGGCTCTGGAGTGAGCTAGCATTAGGTTTATCGTTACCAACATCTGAGAGAACCGTGCCCTTTGGAATCCACACATGTCTGTATGAAGACAGGCACGCCCCGCTTTAGGCATATGTGTAGTGTCTTTGTAATTTGCTAACACGTGTACTATCCTTGCCCCATAGGTGTGATAACAAGCCCCATATGTATCTAAAAGCTGCCGAGTGACTTGGTAAACGGGCAACAAGTCACAGCATACATAGTTTTGACACATAGTGTTTAACCCTAGTGCTCCCAATGTATAGTGAAGTATGATGGCATGGTTCAGTTGTTGCACACTTACCTGGTTTTGGATTGATACCTAATTGATGTCCTAATGTAACCTTGTCTCCTACCGTTGGTATGAATTGTCATACTTTGACTGACCTCTTGTACTTTATGATCTTGTACAAGGGACTTGGGAGGTCCGGGGTGCGGCAGCTTCAGTGATACACAAATAAGAGACCAGATATGTTTGATCTCCTGGGCACCGTTCACATTAATACTGGTGAGTGCGGCTCTGGAGCGAGCCAGTGTTAGGTTTATCGTTACCAATACTCGGGAGAACCGTGTCCTTTGGAATGTACACATGCCTGAATGGAGACGGGCACGCCCCTCTTTAGGGATATGTGTAGGGTCTTTGTTAATTTGTTAATATGTGTACTATCCTGGCCCCATAGGGGTGATAACAAGCCCCATATGTATCTAAAATTTGCCGAGTTACTTGGTAAACTGACAACAAGTCACAGCATATATTATTTTGACACAGTGTTTAACCTTGTTGCTTCCAATGTATAGTGAAGCATGATAGCATGGTTTAGTTGCTGCACTATTGAACTAAGACTACAGCAGAAGGGTGATCAGTATCAGTATAGACTGTTCTTTATTAGAAGCAGATTTCTGAATTAATATGGGTGTTAGAATTTCTATTATACTTACTTTGCTTGGGTGGCTATGCGGGCTGTAACCAGGCTCTATTATGATCATGTAATGATGATGCTGCGTCCCGGCCACCCCCCATCTGATGTAACTGGCCTGAAGCATTCTGATTGGTCGGAAGAGGAGGACCAAACCAGGGGTGGAACCTTGGACTGGATTGTGGTCTTTTTAAACAGGGCTGAGACCAGCAAGCGGCATTGGACTCATTGCAGTACAGCAACCTACCATCTAGGTCGCAGGAATTGAGGTGTTCACCATAGCCTTTATTATTTTTGTTATCTCCAACTATTTACATTACTCTCCTGATGAACCGATAGGTGAAACGCGTTGAGAGATTATAGATAGAGAGGTACATGTCTCTAAGAAGTTCATAGGCAGTGTAGCTTACCTCCAGAGAGGAATGTGCCAGTTGGGTGTATATTGAAGGGAGTGAACCTCATTGACTGCTGGGCTTATACTCACCGACCCACAGGTGCCAGTATAGGTGCAAACTCCCTAGTCATCCTCACCACAGCAGCTAAGGAATATATTGATACTGTCCTCACTAAATGTCTGGAATACTACACTGCCTTAGCATGTTGGAGATTTAAATATGGGGGAATGGAGTGGGTGACCCTTTGCTATCTGAGGCTGAACCGTGTTACACATTACTCTTTGGTATATCAGCCCAGATTCTAGTGGGTTCTCTCTACCCTCTTTTTTGATCTATTCAGTGGCGTAACTACCATAGAGGCAGCGGAGGTGGCTGCCACAGGGCCCGGGCCATTAGGGGGCCCGGTGACAGCCGCTACCGCTGCGTTTTTTTTGTTTTTTTTTAATAGGCCGTTACGGGCCCTATTCACTTGCCAATCCTGGCTGGGCTGGGATCGGCAAGTGACACCGCGGGCCCCACAAACACTATCATTACACTCTGGGGTCTTTGCAGACCCCCTGAGTATAATGATCGGTGGACCGGGAGAGGTAAGGGAACATAAAAAAATACTGTTATTTACCTCTCCACGATTCTGCCAGGTCTCCGTCATTCGTGTCTGACGTCTCTGACGTCACATGACAAGGGCCTGCTTCCCGGGTCATGTGACATCCGACGTCATTAAAGCAGGACAAGAGCGGCGGCCAACAGAATAGGAGCCGGGGAACAGGTAAGCAACTGTTTTTGTATTTTTTCTGTTTTTATTCCCCCGGGTCTCCAATTATTATACTCTGGGGTCTGAAAAGACCCAAGAGTATAATAATTGTTTATGGGTGTCCACAGTGGGACATAATACTGTGTGCAGGGGACACTATTGGGGATAATAGTGTGTGCAGGGGACACTATTGGGGATAATACTGTGTGCAGGGGACACTATTGGGGATAATACTGTGTGTAGGGGCCACTACGGGGGATAATACTGTGTGCAGGCGACACTATGGGGGATAATACTGTGTGCAGGGGACACTATGGAGGATAATACTGTGTGCAGGGGCCACTATGGGGGATAATATTGTGTGCAGGGGACTCTATGGGGATAATACTGTGTGCAGGGGCCACTATTGGGGATAATACAGTGTGCAGGGGCCACTAAGGGACATAATACTGTGTGCAGGGGCCACTATCGGGGATAATACAGTGTGCACGGGCCACTAAGGGACATAATACTGTGTGCAGGGGCCACTATTGGGGATAATACAGTGTGCAGGGGCCACTAAGGGACATAATACTGTGTACAGGGGCCACTAATGGACATAATACTGTGTGCAGGGCTTACTAAGGGACATAATAGAGTGCGGAGGAGGGGGTTGGTCGAGGTCTTCGGCGTCGGTTTGGAGGGGGGGCCATGTCAAAAGTTCGCCACGGGACCCCGCCATTCCTAGTTACGCCACTGTATCTATTGATTGACATTTGAAAAGGGACTAGGTGTTCATATGGAGTCCTATCTGTTTTTAATGGGGGGAATATGATGCCTTATTTTAACCCTTTAGAAATAAAAGCTATTTTTTTTGCCTGTTACCTCTAGAAAGGAGGGGTACGCTTTGTGATTTTTGTATAAGTTTTGATACTACTAACCCAGTGTATACAACTATTTGACACTATGAAGTACCTCAGTAGAGACAAACATTGCCTTTACCATGAGATATTATTTATTATGATTACTAGAAATATAATATAAATGCAGATTAAATAATATGCACAGTAAATGTTTATTACATTACACAGATATGGAGTGAACACTTGATCCCAGACAACATTCTTGCAAGTAAAATCAATGTTATCTTTTTGTTTATATAGAAAGATAGCAGATAATGTCTGAGCTTTTATCAGCAAACTGTAATTAGCTGAACTGATTTTGCAAAGAATGGCTCTGAAAGCACAATCAGGAAAACTCAGCCTCTCCAGAGAGCAGTGGGGCCAGGGGACAAAGGAAACAATTTGTAAACAGTGGGAGGAATCTTAGCTAACCGCTATTTAATGCGTTCGGTATCCCGTTTGGGGGTCCCCAAGTGGACTCCCCAAACGGATTACCAAATGCAGATGTGAACCAGGCCTAAATATGTATTATGTAAAATAAAGTCTGACATGATGCATACTTTAAAAAAAAAAACGGAGACTTTGTATGATATATGCCAATATATGTACATATGTTTCTAAATATATTGTGTAAGAGTTTTGTCAAGAAATACTTTCAATGTACACTGAGATGTGAACCTGGCCTTACAGTATTTATCAGATTATTGTAGTGTTCCGGAATAGAAATCAGAAGAGAAAGTTATGTTCAGTTGTTTGCACAATCGAGGAAGGCCGGGAAATTAAAGATCTGAAGTTTCCCAAACTGTGAACGAAGTTCTGGACTATAACTAAATAGAATTGAGTTTCAAGCCATGACCATGCTGCTAATGTAATTAGAAAAGATAATTGAATGCAAATAACTTGAAATTGAAAAGAACATTATTTTCTGTTATATTAGGCCATGGGCTCCCAAAGGACACCAAAATTGAGAAGGGATGTGTTTTCAAAAGCTCCATTAAGGAGTCTAGGCATGTCAAATGTATTGATGGCTGTGTTGAAATGTACTATGCTTAAGGCTCTGGACTCAATGAAGGTTCTTACTTCATATCTGCTGTTAATTAGTCTTACTGGGGAAAGTGTAATGATATTTGTTTTATAACAGCAGTCTGGTTAGGTTGTGTGCAATGAATTCACAGTGTGTAAGAGCTCAATATATTATAAAAAGTAATTTAAAGGGATTTCCCCATTATATACAACTATCTACAATGTGTGAGCAACTATATGTATATGGTTGTTGGGAACTGACCCCAAGGACCCTCAGTGAACAAAAGAGCCTGCAGTGTTCCCTATGTGCTTTATATAAATGGAGCAGTGGTGCCTTCATATTCACTTCTTCATTCCTCTTCTAAGACTGCCATCTTGGCATACCAATGAATTAGTGGTCACACATGCAAACCATTTCTCTGTTCACACGGAAAACTCAGTGAAACTTTTGGATCCTGTTTTCATTATCAATTTTTGGTTAATAACAGTAAGAATAGTTAAACAGATTATAAGGGACCTTTCACAATAACTACTTTTCTCTCTGTGTGCTATCCATAAAAAAATAACAGGCAGCACATGGACAGAACAAAGATCCATTATAGTCAATGGGTTCTTTCACATGTCTGTTGTTTTTCATGGAAATAGAGACGGTGAGAAAAATATAGTGGCATGCAAAATTGTTTTTCTCATTTCTTTATTCATCTCTGCCATTCATATCAAAGGAGACATCATTCGCATAATGTCTGTTCTTCACATATACATTGCTACAGATGTGGAGCAATGCATGCACAATATTTTGCACCTTGATCACTCCCCCTTGCAGGAAATACATGTTAATTCAAATGAATTGTCAGGCTGATTCTGCTGTGATCGCAAGAGACACCCGGCAATTCATATGAAGAGTTGGACAGTTTCTACTACCCTTTCTCAGCCCTTCCTACACTTCAATGTGATCAGATTACTCTTTGTCACATTAACACTTTGTCACTTCATTGATCCTTCCCACCATTGTAATGTCAGGCTGCTGATGCTTGTTATATCTAGATGATTATAAAAAGTTCGGGGGAACCCCATGTTGTTTTTTTCAAAAATAAATAAATAATTGAAAAAATGGCCACTATGAGAGCAATGGTTGAGATGAATGCAACAGTGATACCCTTGCTGCACCAAACAACTCATTCTAGAAAAAAAAGTTAATATCTCAGCAACCGAGAACCCAATCAGAAAGCAGGAAAAAAATAGTTTTATTTAATTGAATGATTAGATTAGACATCTGATTGTACTTATAAAGCCAAAAGTTCTGTTCTGTGACAGACTCCCTTTAAATGGTCACAAATCTTTCAGACAACCTAGTTTTATTTCATAGAGCTTGATATGGAGCAAAATGTTATGAAAGTTATTAAAAAATGTTGTTTCTTTCTGCCTGAAAAATTTTTCTAGAGTTTCTGCCACTAGGTGTCTCCCATCTTGATAATTTGCTGTTCAGTCAGTTACCAGGAGAGAAATGAACAAACGCAAAATGGGAACACAATGAATGAAAGGGGTGAGACCGGTTTTTCTTCACAGCCTCTGTAGGTCTACATGCAGCTTACCCTGTCTCTACAATGCTTTTTGATTCTGCAGCTTCTCACAGTTTACATTGAGTCTATGCACTTTCTACTTTTAACTATGTAACATAGCTGGATATTTTAATACTGATGGGATATTAGTCGTTGACCGTAAGCAGCTTTCCTGATTTTGAGAACAATTTCCCCTTTCTCTTTGTCAGGAATCATTTTAGCTGTAACATAACCTGGATTTGTAGTCCAGTGTCACTGCATTCCCTTCATTATGGTAATTTGGGCTTATCTCTGCTATTTCTTATTGACACTTACTACTAACAGAATTACATGTAAAGAAACTAGTAGTAATAATAACAATGGATTGGGGAGAATAGTTCTTTCCATTGCATACACTCCCTGCTTCAGACTTAAAAGCAAAATCTGTTGCAGCCATAGTTTTTCTATTAGTAGCACAAAATTAATAGGAAACCACATATAAAAAAAAAACAAAAAAAAACTTGAAAGTCTTAAGTAGTTGATACCTTTTTTAATAGCTAACTCATAATTATGACAGATTATAATGTTTCGAAGCTCTCGGCTTCTTCTTCAGATATATCTAAAATCAATTTCTGAAGGATGCATATTTATGTACAACAGGACACATAGGGATAGAATTTTAGGAGGGAGGGGGGAAAAGGCTTATTGGTATGTACATGTAAACAATTCCACAGTTCCCAGGTTCTTATCAGTTCACAGAGTGTCTTTATGGCTGTCTCAGTTCAGTGATTTCTGTAGGATGCCACGAACCAATGTGAGAGGTTCATCCCATTCTCCAGAGTGTTAAATAAGGTCATCAGCTTGTACTCATAAATCCGTCTGTTCTTCCTGGATTTAAAATTTCCTCTTAGAACCAACATTTTCATGTCATTGGTGATATTATGATCTTCATTGCAGAAATGTTTTGACACAGGAAGGTCCATTCTCTGTTCTCTAATTGCATGGCAATAGCACATTATTAAATACACTACATTAGAGAACAGAGAATAAGTTGTGTTTAATCCAAGTGGATAAAACACACAACGCATTTTGTCATGAACCCAAAGCCAAACAATGATGGCTTTGTCAGTCAGTACAAGTGGGTATACCTATAGATGTGTCATTCCTTACCTTATCTTGGCTAGATGTGTCCAGATATTTGACAACACAATTTTGCAATATTCTGTAATGCCTAGATGAGTCTATGTGTAGCCACCCAGTGGTTATGTTATCAACTACAGAATTGCAATATTTAACCAAATTCAGGTTAAGATAAGGATTGGTTCATCTGTATGTCTCAAATGTATTGAAAAGCATTGCCAACTAAACTTTTTAAATACATATTAACCTCTTGGTAACACGCTGCATAACCACCAAGGTCTTAAAGAAAACTGCTATAATAGTATGGCGCAGCCTTAACTGTTCACCGGCCATGAAGCTGGTAGACATGAGCATGAAGATGTAATGTTTTTTTTTTTTAATTTAAGAATGAGAGTGAATCTGTGCCACATATCCCCGTGAGAGCGGAGTGATTTCAATAGATACAGTCCCCTATGGGTCATTTGATTGCATAACTGAAACTGAAATCTTCAAGCATAAATATAAGAACCAGTTAGGTCACAGTCTCGCCAACTTAGTTTGTAAATAACAAATATATAAATACGTAGTGACATATAGTGGACTATACTTAATACATTTTGGTGAAATGCTCCTAATCATCCCAATTTAACATAATCCCTCCCTATGCACTGGGTGAACCTGGCCTAACAATTCCTTGCTTACCTCCATCAATGAAGAGGTTCAAAAGATTAGAATAAAGGTTTCCAGAATGAAAAGCAAGTTTATCAATAATCATTGAAAATCTTATTGGAAAATTTACAAAGTATAATTTTATTATGTTAGAATAGTTTATAATAGTTATTAGTTATTATTGCAATCGGTTATTTTAAAGGTATATCATATCAATATCAATTCAGATATGTACTCTATGAATGGTTTTCCCTATGTTTTTGTCATTGCATTTAATGATTTTGGGCTATTCAATTTTCCAAGATGAATGGCTGCTTGTAGCTTAACTATATGGCAAAGGAAAAGAGTTTGGAATCTTGGATTCACATGAAGGTACATTTTCATTTTACTGTTTGTTGGAGACTGTCATTCTTACACTTTTCCTGCCAGAAGTTGCAGTGCATTCAATTGAATGATTCTCTGCCATTTCAGGTATTGAAAGTTCATGGGCAGATTTTATTCTAAGATATAGTATATGCCAAGATGTTGTGGTTGGTGAGCTAAAAGTGCTGCCGTAGTTTGTATAACCATTTACCATATCAGTAAATCAAAGTGTTAGATTATTTAATCTTTCTTTTATATATAAATCATAGAGGGGCAGGCTTTGATTTCATGGTATATTTTATTTTCTTCACTATTTCAAATGAGAGAAAAATGGAATTGAATTTGAAAATAGAATTTTATTTGCTAAATTCACCAGACATTCACATTTAGGAATTGCTGTATGTAATCATCTTAGGCTTTTATCCTACTAATATTATAAATGTGAAAGTTTGGATCTTTGGATGTTTAGATGTTTGGATGTTTGTTAGTCAATCAGGCAAAAACAGCTGAACGAATTTGAATGTAATTTGGCACATAGATAGTTTGTAACCTTGATTAACACATAGGCTACATTTTATCCTGGTAAATGACATGGCTTCACGACTGTTATGAATTTATGTTCACATACTATATTACACTGCACTTGCAGCAACTTATCTCAGCTTCTGATAAAGCATGGCTGTTATCTCTCTGTGTACACACTCAGCTAACCCTCAGTCCATTGTGTACAGGCATTTGCATATTATCTGATCTGCTCCAGGCAGTACTGAAACACTGGATGAGAAAACACCTTTAATCCAAATTGGCAGTTTGCCCATTTTAAACATGCTAATTTGTCGCAAAATTCTAAAACAACATGAGCTATGGAGGTAGCCAGAAGTCACAGTGTTCTCCTCAAGCGGAGCTGAGGGGGATCATCAACGGTAACAACACACCAACACACTCATAATATGGCAGTGAGTTGCTGAGATGCTGGAACAATCATGGGCACAGCGTGAGGAATGGGTTCAGGGGCAGGCCAGCTTGACAGCTGCCAAAATGCTGAAGCAGGCGGAACATCAATGCCAAAAACACGCTCATTATATGGTGTCCCAGCGAGCTGCTGAGATGCTGGAACAATCACAGGCACGGTGCAAGGAACAAGTTCAGCGGCAGGCCAGCTTGAGAGCTGTTGAACCGCCGGAGCATGTGGATCATCGATGCCAACAACACGCTCATTATATGGCTTCACAGCGAGCTGCTGAGATTCCGGAACCATCACAGGCACAGCACGTGGAACGAGTTCTGCAGCAGGACAGCTTAAGAGCTGCTGAAACGCCAGAGCAGGCAAACCATCGACAACAGCAATTTGCGGAAAATAGGCAGATCATCGACACCAAAAACACGCAGACAAACTCGTGGGCAGAGGCTAGTTACATATAAAGTAAACAATGCTCTAATAGAGATGAGCGAACACTAAAATGTCCGAGGTTCGAAATCCGATTCGAACAGCCGCTCAATGTTCGACTGTTCGAACGGATTTCGAACCCCATTATAGTCTATGGGGGGAAATGCTCGTTTCAGGGGTACGCAAAATTCGATAAAATTATACTTACCAAGTCCACGAGTGACGGTCGGGCTGGATTCTCCTTGAAGTCTTCTCCTGGCGCAGTGTCCCCGCGTCTTCTTCCGGCTGGAATTCACTCTGCCAGGCATCGGGGCCTAGGTAGAGCCGACTGGGCATGCGCGGTCATGCGTAGTCGGCTCTGCCCCCATACACAGAAGTTTATAAAAGTTATGATAATGGTATCATTATGGCTCTGAGAGTGGAAAAATAAAAAAAAGTTTGGAAGGAGAGGAGTCAAAATCGAAAAAACTAATATAGAAAAATTCCTTCGGCGAGAAGGGGTTAATATATTTTGTGCATCTTTTTATATAGATTTGTATTCATTTTTTATGACTTTAAGTCACTTTCTAGTTCTCCGTTAAACACTGTAGGTAAAACGATTGCTGAAAGTCTGAATGCTTATTTCCAATGTATACACACTCATATTAGAACTATTTATCAGTAGAAAACCCAATAAAACTGTGCTTGAAAGGTTGACATAATTCATAGACTTATTTTCAGGAAAATGGTCCACAGGAAACGTTAGTAAAGAAGTGTTTCTTGACTGCTAATGTTAATGCATATAACTGAGCAGTATAGCAAAAGCAAGTTATGTGTAAAATTAACTGGCAAAAGAATATGTGTGCTAAGATAAAAAGTGTGTGAACGATGTGATGCTGTCAGAGTAATTAATGTGGTTTGGCAGTGAATAGAATAATCATATAGTGCAGTGTTTGAACTCAGACTCCTATATTGATATTGGTGAATATTTAGCCTTCTCTTATATATCATGATTTTCTTTGGCTGGTGTAATTAGCTTTCCAATGCGACTAGAATAAAACCAAGAACAGGTTTATTTTCATGGTACTTTGGCCCCAATATATAATCCAACCAATGATAGAGATTCGATATACTATAAGCTTTCTTGAATTTTAAGCGTCGTGCAATTAATATAAATTATCTGACAAAACAATTTGCTAATCAAAGCCTTAGATGTAAAAGTTAAACTGTCTATAACCATAAAAATGTCGTGAAAAATGAGGCGATAGCTGACATACGTTGAAGGAATAAGACATCTATTTATTTCATAATGCAAAAGTTCACATCAAATATCGCAAAAACAGAGAGAGAGAAAATAGAAGCTTGACGATAGGAAAGTCTAGCCTGTCTTTATATTATTTCCTTTTTATTTTAGGGTAGACGTGTTTATTCCGACTACTTTATGGTTAAAGTCACTTACTGCACATTTCTCAGCCTCATCTGCGGATGTTTGTGCTAAGTTTTAGCTACTCTTTCAGTAGATAGAGTCACTAATTTTAATATTTCCCAAAATAATAAGCATTGGCATAGAAACAATGTTTGCAGTAGGACCCCTCGTCTTTTACAGGCTTAAATCTTTCCAGATTTTTGAGAAATACATATATTATATCTATATGTATCTTTAATAACCTATGTCGTGATGATGCTTGAATTATATTCAATATGTACCTTATTCCTCATGCCACATACATACTGTGAAATATGGAATGATGACATTTATTTGGAATTTAAGTAGTAAAAATAAGTAATTAATTGACATTCCTGCATTATAATTGTAAGCAACCATCCCAAAACAGGGGTAAGCCCAATTCACACAATTTAGTTGTGGTTTGTGTAATGTGTATTGTCAATTCTTCCGCCAGTACAACACACTGCTGAATCTTTAACCAAAAATAGTAGGTCCGCACTCCTCGGGTTCCATAAAATATAACTTTTAATAAGCCATTAAAAACTCACACAACATAGAACACTTTGTGAAAAAAGTAGGAAAAAGACACATAGTGCTTAAAACCGCCGACGCGTTTCGAAGCTTTACAGCTCCTTAGTCATGGCATTACTAAACATTTTCGTATACCCTTATATACGTAACATAGCAGCTGTATAATCAGTAAAGTAGACACACCCATAATAACAGTCACTTTCGCTTCCAACCATTTTCTTAAATTATAAAAACAATCCTTTTCTAGATAGATTTATATGCTACATTCACATTCTACATTGCCTTTTTCCATTTACTTACATCATTCCTATATTCTCATTCTTTATTTACTTTGATAAGCAGGCTCCTATACCTCAATCGTTCGTCTCTCCGTCCCACGTGACGCTTTACAACCTATCCTATTGCATCTTCATATCCAGCCCCTTGGAGCCTTGCTAACCTGCTATTCTCCGGTCACGTGGTTGGTTTTAACCAATCACCGTACATTTCAAACTATTCGCTATACTGCGGAACATATGAAAGCATGAAATTATTGTATACATAATAACTTTACTGTGCCGTTAGATTTGGTGTAATACTACATAACTAATAGGGGAATCAGATTGAATTAATTTACCATCTAAACACAATTTATCGTATATGATATATTGAACTAATAAATGTAACTAAGATCCGTTCTTATATTGAGTCCTAACGGTATTCTACAGTTAAACTTGACAATATAAAAAGCTTCCCTTTTCAACAACCTCTCTTTATGGTTGCCCCCTCTGATGTTATCTCTTACAATTTCCAACCCATAAAAACGCATGGTGTGAATTCTTACTTGGTGCATATTGGAGAAGTGTTTTGAGGCTCCCGACATAAGTTCTGTTTCTCCCTTTTCACAATCTCGCATGTGTTCTAGAATCCTGATGCCTAATCTCCTCCCCGTGCACCCAACATAGTCCAACTTGCATTCCACACAAGTAATGCAATATATGACCGACATGGTGTTACAGTCAATCCTATCATATATTATTCCACTAAAGTCAGACGCATTGCTTTTAGACTTTTTAGTGACCCACATTTTCGCACAAGTCTTGCATTTTGGGGACCCACATTTCACATTGCCACCTGCTGACTTTGATTTTTCCTCTATTTCAGTATAACAACTTGGGGATAAAGATTGTCCTAATGTCTTACATTTCCTTGTTGTAAACTGTATTCCATCTTCTAATATTTTGTTTGTTATTGGATCTAACTCCAAAATCGGCAAATTTCTCTCCACTATATTCTTGATTTTCTTAAATTGGGGACTGTAGGCTGTACTAAATACTAGCTTTTTTTCTTTTATAACTTTGTTTTCCTTTCTCGTACCCCTAATTAGTTCTTTTCTCTCCCTATCCTTAACCTTTTCCTCTGCTCTTTTAATCGTCCATTCTGGATATTTACGCTCCCTAAGTCTTTTTAGGGTTTCTTCTTTTTTATTTTCGTACTCATCAGCTTCACTATATGCTCTTTTGGTCCGAATTAGCTCACCCACTGGCACACCTTTGATTGGATTGATTCAGTCCGGAGGTTAAAGGCCGTGCACCCAGAGGGTTAACTTGGAGCTTACTCATATGGTGAGATCGAGACTTTTTTCTTTTCTCTAGTACAACACACTCTCTGACACATTTACTACAGTCTGAGGGTGAATTCACACTAAGTAAACGCTAGCTTATTCTGAACGTAAAACACGTTCAGAATAAGCGGCGTATAAAGCAGCTCCATTCATCTCTATGGGAGCCGGTATATGAGCGCTCCCCATAGAAATGAATTGGATGCTGCTTTCACTCCGAGCAGTCCCATTGAAGTGAATAGGGAGTGCCGGCGTATACGGCAAGCTCTGCTCATGCCGGAGCGTACACGCCGGCACTTCCCATTCACTTCAATGGGACTGCTCAGAGTGAAAGCAGCATCCCATGCATTTCTATGGGGAGCGCTCGTATGCTGGCTCCCATAGAGATGAATGGAGCTGCTTTAGACGCCGCTTATTCTGAACGTGTTTTACGTTCAGAATAAGCTAGCGTTTACTCAGTGTGAATGCACCCTGAAACAGTAATTTACTGTAGCAAGTCCAGGTTACGACTCAGAATTGGGTTATCATAAAACCAGTGGCGTAACTAAAGTCTTCTGGGCCTGGGTGCAAACTTTTGTCTGGGGCTCCCACCCTAGAGCGTATTCTTAATAGTGCCAGTGACGGGTGTTGCAGCAATAACTCTGATAGTTGAAAGGGGTACAGCTGTAGTACCCACAACTGCAGTTATCAAGAATACGGTGAGTGAATAGCACAGCACCATCATGTAAACAATATTGGTAAGAAGGTTTTATGGACATTGATGGGCTAGCAATATGGAAACACATTGGGAGAGTCCAGGGGATATGTAACATGTGTAGAGATGAGCGAACACTGTTCAGCCGATCAGCCGATATGAACAGCACGCTCCCATAGAAATGAATGGAAGCACCTGTGACACTGACTTTGACAGCGGCCGGCCGGCGTCACAGGTGCTTCCATTCATTTCTATGGGTGTGGGTGTGTGCTGTTCGGATCCGCTGATCCGAACAGTGTTCGCTCATCTCTAAACATGTGCAATACATGTGAATGCTTGATCATCATCATCATGCATGGTTTTGCTCAGGTTCTATTATTGCTGTATACATTTTTTGCCCTAAAATCAGAAAACTGTATGCATTTTGGACAATGTATCTGTATTTAAAAATGGATGTGCGGATTTCAAAAACCAGATAATTTTTTTTAAAGACAAATGTGGTTCATATTCTTATAAATTACACATACATTCACATGTATAATTAAAGGTAAATATGTATACAGAGATATGTATTGAACACGTCACCAATTTTTTAGTACATTTTCTAGTTCTATTGACATGAAATTCTCACCAGATGCCACAACCCATCCAGTCCACATAGGCATAGAAGTCAAACCATAAATGTCCATAAATTAAGTTGTGTGTAATAATGAGAAATGACACAGAAATGACACATTGAACAAGCTTACTTAAATGGATTTAATATTTTGTATAAAAGCTTTTTTAAGAGATGCCTCCTAGTTGCATATATTGCTCGGGTTAGATTTTAGCCCATTCTTTCACACAAACGTTCTTCAAATCCTAAAGGTTTGGTGGGCTCCTTCTATGAACTCTGAGCTTTAGTTCCTTCCATAGATTTTCTATTGGATTCAGGTCAGGTCATTGTCTAGGCCATTCTAGTAGCTCTATTTTCATTCTCTGAAACCAATTGCGTTTCCTAGACTGTGTGTTTGGGATCATTGTCTTTCAGAAATGTCCATCCTTGTTTCTTCTTCATTATTGTGGTAGTTGTCAGCAGATTCTTAGCAATAATGTCTTGGTACATTTGTTGATTTATCCTTCTCTTAATTGCATGAAGTTTGCCAGTGCTGTATGCTAAAAAAAACCAGCCCCACACCATGATATTCCCACCTCCAAACTTCACTGTTGGTATATGGTGTTAAGAGTGATATGCAGTGTCTTTTGGCTTCCAAACATGGTGTGTATTATGGCATCCAAAGAGTTCAGTTTTGGTCTCGTCTGACCAGACTATATTCACCCAGTATTTCACAGGCTTGTATAAATGTTGTGGAGCAAACTTTAAACGCTCTTGAACATGCTTTTTGTTCAGTAATGGAGTCTTACCTGGTAGTGTGTATACAGGCCATGTAGGTTGCAGGCAGTACTTATTTCTTTGAAACAATTGTACCTGTTGATTCCAAACTGCACACGCCTCCTGCACTGCAGCATGAAAGCAGAGGGTGGCGCAGTGACCCGAACAGGCAGAGACGTTACGTTATAATTGACAAAGTAAACACAAAAACTCAGTATTTAATTCAAGTCAATGATCTGACAGGGGATAAAATAGCCAGATAAACATGCATATTGTTTCAGTGAATTGAAATAAGTGGAATCTAGGCATCCCTTATTTCTAGGGAATGAAGACATGGACAAATAATTCTGTTTCATCTAGTTTTTTTCCCAACGGGAAACTTTTTTTTTTTTTATGAATATGTGAAATTTATAGCCTCATATTAAAGCAATGCAGTAAAATATGAAACTAGTGTTTGAAGGTATCTATGGCATATTCCAATGTGGTAGGTTTGTTGTAGACACTTCTGTGATTTTTCTAGCCCCCTGAATGGGAATTGCAGAAGTTAATGTGCTGGTTGTAAGTTTTATAAATTGTCTTAGCTCTTATTGATGGCAAACCATATTTTTTTATCTCAGCCTTGCTTTTAGCTATGTGCTTTTATCTTTAATCATTAAGCATGAATATTCAACAAACCAAGAAACAAGATCCAAAAATAACATTGTTACTATAACAGAATAGAAAATGTTGAACAGTGGATGAGTCCAGGGCTTTCTGCTTCAATATCACGCTTAGATCTGGAATGTTTTATTTGTAGTCTTGATTACTAAAAGATGATACTATTCTGTCAGTACTATTTTCACAGTTTTGTATGTTTTCCCATGGAACAGATCATCATCTGGATTCATTCACCAGCTTTGTGTTCTAGTCTGTACTGAGAGGAAGGGACTAGAGATGAGCGAACACTAAAATGTTCGAGGTTCGAAATTCGATTCGAACAGCCGCTCACTGTTCGAGTGTTCGAATGGGTTTCGAACCCCATTATAGTCTATGGGGAACATAAACTCGTTAAGGGGGAAACCCAAATTCGTGTCTGGAGGGTCACCAAGTCCACTATGACACCCCAGGAAATGATACCAACACCCTGGAATGACACTGGGACAGCAGGGGAAGCATGTCTGGGGGCATAAAAGTCACTTTATTTCATGGAAATCCCTGTCAGTTTGCGATTTTCGCAAGCTAACTTTTCCCCATAGAAATGCATTGGCCAGTGCTGATTGGCCAGAGTACGGAACTCGACCAATCAGCGCTGGCTCTGCTGGAGGAGGCGGAGTCTAAGATAGCTCCACACCAGTCTCCATTCAGGTCCGACCTTAGACTCCGCCTCCTCCGGCAGAGCCAGCGCTGATTGGCCGAAGGCTGGCCAATGCATTCCTATGCGAATGCAGACTTAGCAGTGCTGAGTCAGTTTTGCTCAACTACACATCTGATGCACACTCGGCACTGCTACATCAGATGTAGCAATCTGATGTAGCAGAGCCGAGGGTGCACTAGAACCCCTGTGCAAACTCAGTTCACGCTAATAGAATGCATTGGCCAGCGCTGATTGGCCAATGCATTCTATTAGCCCGATGAAGTAGAGCTGAATGTGTGTGCTAAGCACACACATTCAGCACTGCTTCATCAAGCCAATACAATGCATTAGCCAGTGCTGATTGGCCAGAGTACGGAATTCGGCCAATCAGCGCTGGCTCTGCTGGAGGAGGCGGAGTCTAAGATCGCTCCACACCAGTCTCCATTCAGGTCCGACCTTAGACTCCGCCTCCTCCGGCAGAGCCAGCGCTGATTGGCCGAAGGCTGGCCAATGCATTCCTATGCGAATGCAGACTTAGCAGTGCTGAGTCAGTTTTGCTCAACTACACATCTGATGCACACTCGGCACTGCTACATCAGATGTAGCAATCTGATGTAGCAGAGCCGAGGGTGCACTAGAACCCCTGTGCAAACTCAGTTCACGCTAATAGAATGCATTGGCCAGCGCTGATTGGCCAATGCATTCTATTAGCCCGATGAAGTAGAGCTGAATGTGTGTGCTAAGCACACACATTCAGCACTGCTTCATCAAGCCAATACAATGCATTAGCCAGTGCTGATTGGCCAGAGTACGGAATTCGGCCAATCAGCGCTGGCTCTGCTGGAGGAGGCGGAGTCTAAGGTCGGACCTGAATGGAGACTGGTGTGGAGCGATCTTAGACTCCGCCTCCTCCAGCAGAGCCAGCGCTGATTGGCCGAATTCCGTACTCTGGCCAATCAGCACTGGCTAATGCATTGTATTGGCGTGATGAAGCAGTGCTGAATGTGTGTGCTTAGCACACACATTCAGCTCTACTTCATCGGGCTAATAGAATGCATTGGCCAGCGCTGATTGGCCGAATTCCGTACTCTGGCCAATCAGTGCTGGCCAATGCATTCTATTAGCTTGATGAAGCAGAGTGTGCACAAGGGTTCAAGCGCACCCTCGGCTCTGATGTAGCAGAGCCGAGGCTGCACAAGGGTTCAAGCGCACCCTCGGCTCTGATGTAGGAGAGCCGAGGGTGCACTTGAACCCTTGTGCAGCCTCGGCTCTGCTACATCAGAGCCGAGGGTGCGCTTGAACCCTTGTGCACACTCTGCTTCATCAAGCTAATAGAATGCATTGGCCAGCGCTGATTGGCCAATGTATTCTATTAGCCTGATGAAGTAGAGCTGAATGTGTGTGCTAAGCACACACATTCAGCTCTACTTCATCGGGCTAATAGAATGCATTGGCCAGCGCTGATTGGCCAGAGTACGGAACTCGACCAATCAGCGCTGGCTCTGCTGGAGGAGGCGGAGTCTAAGATCGCTCCACACCAGTCTCCATTCAGGTCCGACCTTAGACTCCGCCTCCTCCAGCAGAGCCAGCGCTGATTGGCCGAATTCCGTACTCTGGCCAATCAGCACTGGCTAATGCATTGTATTGGCTTGATGAAGCAGTGCTGAATGTGTGTGCTTAGCACACACATTCAGCTCTACTTCATCGGGCTAATAGAATGCATTGGCCAATCAGCGCTGGCCAATGCATTCTATTAGCGTGAACTGAGTTTGCACAGGGGTTCTAGTGCACCCTCGGCTCTGCTACATCAGATTGCTACATCTGATGTAGCAGTGCCGAGTGTGCATCAGATGTGTAGTTGAGCAAAACTGACTCAGCACTGCTAAGTCTCTGCATTCGCATAGGAATGCATTGGCCAGCCTTCGGCCAATCAGCGCTGGCTCTGCCGGAGGAGGCGGAGTCTAAGGTCGGACCTGAATGGAGACTGGTGTGGAGCGATCTTAGACTCCGCCTCCTCCAGCAGAGCCAGCGCTGATTGGTCGAGTTCCGTACTCTGGCCAATCAGCGCTGGCCAATGCATTCTATTAGCCCGATGAAGTAGAGCTGAATGTGTGTGCTTAGCACACACATTCAGCTCTACTTCATCAGGCTAATAGAATACATTGGCCAATCAGCGCTGGCCAATGCATTCTATTAGCTTGATGAAGCAGAGTGTGCACAAGGGTTCAAGCGCACCCTCGGCTCTGATGTAGCAGAGCTGAGGGTGCACAAGGGTTCAAGTGCACCCTCGGCTCTCCTACATCAGAGCCGAGGGTGCGCTTGAACCCTTGTGCAGCCTCGGCTCTGCTACATCAGAGCCGAGGGTGCGCTTGAACCCTTGTGCACACTCTGCTTCATCAAGCTAATAGAATGCATTGGCCAGCACTGATTGGCCAGAGTACGGAATTCGGCCAATCAGCGCTGGCCAATGCATCCCTATGGGAAAAAGTTTATCTCACAAAAATCACAATTACACACCCGATAGAGCCCCAAAAAGTTATTTTTAATAACATTCCCCCCTAAATAAAGGTTATCCCTAGCTATCCCTGCCTGTACAGCTATCCCTGTCTCATAGTCACAAAGTTCACATTCTCATATGACCCGGATTTGAAATCCACTATTCGTCTAAAATGGAGGTCACCTGATTTCGGCAGCCAATGACTTTTTCCAATTTTTTTCAATGCCCCCGGTGTCGTAGTTCCTGTCCCACCTCCCCTGCGCTGTTATTGGTGCAAAAAAGGCGCCAGGGAAGGTGGGAGGGGAATCGAATTTTGGCGCACTTTACCACGTGGTGTTCGATTCGATTCGAACATGGCGAACACCCTGACATCCGATCGAACATGTGTTCGATAGAACACTGTTCGCTCATCTCTAGAAGGGACATTACCCATAAGTGGCCGCAGCAGTTAATTCATTCTTTTCTGAAAAATACTGAATGAAAACGTTCTTATCAAATGGTCTCTTAAGATACAGTGCAATAATAGATGTGAAGAGCCTATAAATTCTCAAATTAATGGGAATAGCTAATGTCAGTTACCTTATTTTAATTAATTAACATACCAATATGATCATTATAATTTTTGCATTAGTCAAACAATTCATAGAAAATGGTGGCAAGTCTGGTAGTCTTATATTATAGCACATTGACATTGAATGATTTTAGGGCCAAATTTACAGGAGCGTTGTGAAAATGCTTAAATGTTTAACTTGAATGTATATTTTATTTACTTGGTGGAAATAAACAACATGGTTTAAAGAATAAGGGTCATTCATTTTATTACACTGTAATAAAATTTAGTCAGTGAATGGGAACAGTTTTTGTTACAGCTGGAATATAGGATCCATAAAAACCTTAAGAAATATATATATATATATATATATATATATATATATATATATATTAATATATATTAATATAAAACCACGAGTGGCTACAATCACTTTGGGATCTTTGGATCAATTTGAATCTGTCAACATATGGGAATCCTGCAGATAATATAGAAGAAAACTTTTGTCACCAGTTTAAGTAGGAAATCAATGGAATTCATAAGTAATCACTTTTAGCAAGAACTGTATTAATGATGTCACTATGGAAGTACATACTTAATATCAAGAAATTAATCTGTTGGTGAATCCATAAATTAGTAAAAAGGAGTTGTGAGAGAGTGAAGGGTGTAGTCTGGGAAGACAAGTATATTCCAGCCAGGCACCTAAAGGGTGTATGGTAAAGGTTCACACCAGGGAGGTCAGCTGACTAATCAGGCCCTAATAACAGTCTGAGTGTGAGGACTAGCAGGGTGGCACCATACTGACAGAGCTGACCTGTCCAGACCGGACCGCCAAAGCAGGTACTGTGCCACCTATTGTTGTTGCTAAAGTGGGAGACTGGTAGCCAGTCTCCTGTATAGTCAGGGAAAAGTTTCCTTACGTTTAAGTTAGTTTCTCAGCCAAGAAGGGTTTTGTTTAGTTTATCCTGTGGCTTTGCAAAAGCAGTGTATGCGTTACATGTGAATAAAGCCTGAACTTGTGTGCAATCCAGTGTCTGTGTCCCTGTTTCTTGCACTGCTACAAGCATCTACCTGAGCGATTCCCCACACAGTATAATATAAATTATTTGGCTTCTCTAAAAAGAGAGCTTATTAAAATTAATGAACTTTTACATCTTTTAGCACCATGTAGAAATTAATACAATTCACTCCTTAATTTTTTTTATGGCTAAATTAAACTATAACAACACACACTGCAGTAAGCTGAGTCTTATCCATACTGCTCCGGTTGTTTCACCTTGTGCACAGCTGTATATTAAAATACAGATGATTTTTCAATTAGTGAAATATTTCTCACACATATCATTTGTGTAGTTCTTAATTTAACATTCCATCTGCATAGCTTTTTGAATATTGAGGAAGAGAGAAAGCCAAAAACGGACAAATCCCTTGGTAATGAACTTGGGTAATAGACTTCTGCTTATATTTTTTGTAAAAACACCGAGACAAGCTATATAAATGAAAAGAGTTTCAGGAATACATCTGCACACACATCTGGACATTTTGTTAACACCTATGAATGTTGAATTTCTAGAACTTCCTACTTGAAAAACATGAAGTGAAGCTGTTAATCTTTAAATGTGAAATTACAAAATAGTTCCAGCCAAAAATTATATAAAAAATCATGTCTGCAGTCCTATCTATTTCTCTTCTGTTACTGTAAATTTCTCAACAAAGTGAATATTCATAAAATCACCACTTTTAAGTGTTGTCTATCTTACCATATGTTTTATTATATGAGCCATTGTCCAGCCAGATGAATTAAATGCAGCCACAAGCATTGAATATCCTAAAAAAAAATTAATCTGCGCTGTACTTACCTTGTAAATTCTCTGCCACACCAACATTCCATCTCTTTCGTTCTCCATCAGTGATACCAATTCTGTACAACCAGAGCTTAATTTGGGCCGGAACACGCATGAACTCTGATCCAGCATAATTACAAACTGTGTTTCAGCTTTCAAGTATAAAGAATTCAAAGTCTTAATAATCCATAACAGAATGCAGAACATAAAAAATACTTTTACTTACCTCTCCTACTCTCTGGAAGGCTTCAGGCCTATTTGTTGACATCCCAGACATCACATGGGTCAGGGATTGCATCCTTATGCATTGCGATGCAAGCCCCTGCTCTCGTGACGTACCATACATCATTGAAGATGGCCGACATCTGCGAGGAGTGGGCCGGTGCCAAGAGGAGGTACGTAACAGTTTTTTATGTTTGTATCCTCCCCTGGGTCTCTGATTATTGTACTCTGGGGTCTGAAATCACCCCAGAGTATAAAAATTGTTAATGGGGGTCCACAATCAGGCATAATACTGTGTGCAAGGGCCACTATGAGGCAAAATACTTTTGCAGGGGCCACTATGAGGTATAATATTCTGGGCAAGAGCCACTATGGGACATAATACTTTGTGCAGGGGCCACAATGGGTCCTAATATTGTGTGCAGGGGCCACTATGGGGCATAATACTTTGTGCAGGGGCCACTATGGGGCAAAATACTTTGTGCAGGGCCCACAATGGGTCCTAATACTGTGTGCAAGGGCCACTATGGGGCATAATACTTTGTGCAGGGGCTATAATGGGTCCTAATACTGTGTGCAGGGGCCACTATGGGGCATAATACTTTGTGTAGGGGCCACTATGGGGCATAATACTTTGTGCAGGGGACACTATGAGGCATAATACTTTTTGCAGGGGCCACTATGGGACATAATACATTGTGCAGGGGCCACTATGGGACATAATACTTTGTGCAGGGGCCACAATGGGTCCTAATACTGTGTGCAGGGGCCACTATGAGGCATAATACTTTGTGCAGAGGCGACGATGGGACATCATACTTTGTTCAGGGGCCACTATGGGGCATAATAGTGTGTACAGGGGCCACTATGGGGCATAATAGTGTGTGCAGGAATGCGGGGTGGGGTGTTGTTGGTCGGTTGGTCAGGGTCTTAGGGGTCTTATTTCAGAGTTCCCCCTAAAAAAAATTCACAATTTTTAGCACTAGGTATAACCCCTTTATAATGAAACGATACTGGATCTGGATACTATAGTGGATACTTATACTCACCTACACTATAGGTGATCACTGGGGGTCCCATCAATAAGACAACAGTTTTTCTGTGGAGAACCATTGTACCAAATAGAGTCTAAAGTAGACTCCCTAAAAATAATAGCTTTTTTTTAAACTAGATATTGATTATTATTATTACTACTATTAATGCTGTTGTTATTCATTTTAGATGGTAACATAATAATGTTTAACTTGTAATTCTGCAATAAATAAACATGTATATAGTAACTGGTTTGGAGAATAGTGGTGCTCTTATGTGTTGGAGTTTTATCCATATAGACACATGGCCATGAATTTATGTCTAAATGCTTTTCTTGTGAACATGTCATTTAATTTGGTGTTATAATTTACTATTCTCAGTATTTTCGAACCTGACCTGGCATAATCCCAATTACGTCAAACATTTCCATTTACAGTTAGCCCACACCCAAACTGATATATTGCTAAAGGATTATCACACATGAGAAAATGGGGAATATGAGAGAGGTAAAAATTTCACATCCATTATTAGTTTTTTTCAACTTTTGCCATAGTTTTCTTTATTGGTATATATTGAAGAAGGATCAAATGAAGGCATGGTAAAGTTTAATGTTATCCTTATGTACAAGCTGTGACCAATAGAAAGGATTGTGTCTCGTACACCTTTGTTTGGTGTCTGTCACGAATTACTGACACATTTACTTTTATACACTTTCACTGGCCAGTTGCTCAGACTATTAGTTCATGATTATTTCAATTAGGCTAAAACTTTTATTATTTTTTTTAACTTTGTTGCTACCTAAATACCAAAACTTTTTAGGAACAGCAATGTAACCAATTTCCTAAAATATTCTGAATATGTTAACAAAATAATTTCTGACATAAGCAAACATATTTTGCTCAGTAGAAACAAACACCCACCACCACCAATGGCCACATGATGCTTAAAGACCACCAGGATTGTAACTGCATAGTATTGTTACCTAGATATTATATAGCATTGTTATTATATTACGTTATGTATAAAAATGTTATTTGATCACTGTATGGTGGCATTTACTTAGAATTGTGGGAAGATACCCAGTTAGGTGCCAGGAGGTACCCAGTTCTCACAGTACATTGACTTTCTGACGCATCACAGGTGTTTCCCTATATTTTTGTAGAAACTCAGCAGGAGAATTGTTCCAAGCATGTTGGATAAATAGGGCAAGTCCTTGTCATGGCCATTTTCTATCCAGGCGGGCGGGATATGAATTGTGCACTGTTTGCAGGGATAACTAAGGAGAATAATCCCCTCTTCCCCATTTTCTCAGTCAGCAGGAGATCACCTGGTCTCTATTGCCCACCTGGCCATTGTTGAATCGCCCACTGACCTCTGGATCTCTGAACCCTTGTGGCCCATTATGGACATAAGAGCCCGTGGTTTATTTTTCTTCTACCTAACAGGCCACCAAGTCTGCATTATGCTGTATTCTACAGATTGTATTTTGGTGTGATTTCTGTGCCTATACCTAGTGATACTGTTTGTAAGGATATGTTTTATTATGCTATTTTTCATATAGTTTTTATGAGGAATATTAATAAAAGTTAAGTATTATTTATTATAATATGTGACTACCCCTTGGATTGTATGTTGGATAACTAACTGCAGATCTGCTGTAAATGAAATATTTCTTCATGTCTCAATGATATTAAGATCAGGGCTCAGTGGGTGCCATGTCATCACTTCCAGGGCTTCTTGTTCTTCTTTACACTAAAGATAGTTCTTAATGACAATGACTACATATTTGGGGTCAATGTCCTGACTGGAGCCAATCAGATGCCTCCCTAATGGTAAGAATCTGCCTGTAGTTCTCAGCATCATGGACATCATTCTCTCAGTCAACATCATGAAGTAGTCACCTGGAATGCTTTTCAATTAACAGTTATGCGTTACTTGGTAGAATTTCTTGCCTTCATAATGTATTTGAGACTCTCAGTTGTCTAGTGCAGAGGTAGCATTAGTCCACCTAAGATTAAGATTACTAGTTCATTATAGTATTTAGCCCTATTGAAGTATTCTTCTAATCCACTAGAACCACTCAACCAAGCAAAGAGAAATGCAGTCCACAAAACTAGCTCTAATGAGGACCTAGGAAAGGAACACCAAGAGTTACTTCTACTTTAGAGGACAAGTTAATTTCAGTTCCCGTCACCAGAAACCAGCAATTAACAATACTTCAATTAGAGTCCACATGCCTCTCAGTGATTAAGTACTGAGCACATCTCAATATCAACTATTCAGGGGAGTCTGTGAGAATCAGGTCTTTATTAGAGATGAGCGAGTAGTACTCGATCGAGTAGGTACTTGATCGAATACTATGGTATTCGAAATACTCGTACTCGATCAAGTACTACTAGCTGTTCGAAGTCAAGATTCGATGCAGAATCAGCGTTGATTGGAAGAATGCTATACATTGCCAATCAACGTTGGTTCTTCTCTTACCTTTAGAAGTCTTCTCCCTGCGCAGCTTCCCCGCGTCCTCTTCCGGCTCTGAATTCAATCTGCCAGGCATTGGGCCTGGGCAGAGCCGACTGCGCATGTCCGCTTGTAGTACGGGCATACGCAGTCGGCTCTGCCCAGGCCTGATGCCTAGCAGAGTGAATTCAAGGCCGGAAGAGGACACGGGGATGCTGCGCAAGGAGAAGAATCCAGCCCAACCATCACTCATGGACTTGGTAAGTAGAATTTGATCGAATGTTGCGTACCCCTAAAACGAGCATTTCCCCCCATAGACTATAATGGGGTTCGAAAACCGTTCGAACAGTCGAACAGTGTGCGGCTGTTCGAATCGGATTTCAAACCCCGAACATTTTAGTGTTCGCTCATCTCTAGTCTTTATGGTAAAATTGCCTCAGAGAAGCCACTACCGAGTAACAGCAACAAAAAGAAAATTGCTTGGGCCAAGAAATACTTGGAATGGACATTTTAGACATATCATGAGTTACACCAGTTATCTGGTTTAATCCACATTTGTAAAGCCCTTTTTCTGCCAAATATGAGCCACAAGCCCTGATATGCTCCATGCCTAACACATTGTGTGAATGTGGGAGGAACAGGGAGGGGATTAGGGTGGTGGTCGATGGCAGATGACAGATACATTATAATACATGCCAGTTTTCTGGCATGAGTTACAATGAAAATGTTCACCAGTTCCTAACTGGCAAAGGTTTCTATTCTGGAACAGGGACATCCATATGATTTTTGAAGAGGCCATGAATTTCACCTTCCCTGAGCCAGTTGGGAAAATTTACCATGAACGACAAGCCATTCAGAAACTCTACTGTATAGCAAACTCAGCCATTTTATCTATAGTATGTCTTACAATTCAATCAAATATTAACAACTGCAGGGGGTTTACTGGTGGGCACAAGAAAGGAAACCTGAACAAGCACATGAATAACTAAAGAACGGTAGGAACTATATTGTAAAATCACTTAGTGAGAGAAAACAGTTTAACATCTAACACACAAATAAATGTGTTTACAGCTCTTATTCTAGGCAATAGGAAAAACCAATACAGTCTCAATTACTGTCAAAAGCGTGTTCTTTTTTAATTTCTTCAGGTCAAGAATTCCTCACCTTGAAATATTGCCTCTCAGCTGAATTTCTATCCAGCTGTCAGACTAAACATAATTAGTGCCAATAAAAACAAATTTTGTGTAGATTCCGCTAAGACTTGGGGTTTGAATCTGCAGGATGGGAAATTCTTCTGCAAAGCTGCATAGAATATTCTAAGCATTACAATGGGATAGTTCTTCTCACTAAATTCCTATAATAGATGGGCAGAAAATTTATGGTACCTTTAAAGCTTCAAAGTCATATGGTTTTCTACTATTTACATGATTCAAGAGCTTCCTTGTAAAAGGAACTGCTAGATAAACAGTCAACAGTATAATCTGCCTACTCATCTGAAATCCCCCAGCATGGGGCACGGACCGGAGTGTGATAACGCATGTCATGGTTAACATTTACTCCAAAAATATGACAATTTATTCAAGCAGTGAACCAATCCGTGACCATTATTGTTAGTGCAGGACACAAAATACATTTACTATAATTACTGCATTAGTATGTGTTCTAGAAAACTTATCTTAGCAGCCTCTTATTGGGACCCCCCATGGTGGTCATTTTGAAATTATTTCACAAATTGAAAGTGACTTAGACAAAAGGTCACCTCTCAAAGAAAAGTTAGATTTGATGCATAAATCATTTTAACCAAATGTGCACATTCCTATAACATTTTCATTTCTATTTTTTTACATTAAAGAGCTTATAAAATTTAAAGCAATGTTCCACTTTCTGTTCCTTCTCTTTCATTATGTGACTGTTTCCCCAATACATATAATTCAGATAGCATTACTGTAATCAGTTATTGTTTTCTATGTGAAAATTAATAATAATGACATTATCAGTTGGCACATGTTATCTTATTCCTTGAGAAGTACATGTATTACTGTCCCAGATGTCACAGTTTCAGGAACTAGAGTTTACCATGTGATAAAACTGCATGGATTCTACCACTAAGAATCTCTACAGTGGAACACAAACTCTTATCATTAACTACTGCTGATGATTAGACATATACTGTCACACAGTCTACCTGAATGTATAGTTACAGTGTTGGCCAAAAGTATTGGCACCCCTGCAATTCTGTCAGATAATACTCATTTTCTTCCAGAAAATGATTGCAATCACAAATTATTTAGTATTATTATCTTCATTTAATTTGTCTTCAATGGAAAACCACAAAAAGAATTGTCAAAAAGCCAAATTGGATATAATTCTACACCAAACATAAAAAGGGGGTGGGCAAAAGTATTGGCAATCTTTGAAAAAGCATGTGATGCTTCTCTAATTTGTGTAATTAACAGCACCTGTTACTTACCTGAGGCACCTAACAGGTGATGGCAATAACTAAATCACACTTGCAGCTAGTTGAAATGGATTAAAGTTGATTCAACTTCTGTCCTGTGTCCTTGTATGTACCACATTGAGCATGGAGAAAAGAAAGAAGACCAAAGAACTATCTGAGGACTTGAGAAGCAAAATAGTGAGGAAGCATGAGCAATCTCAAGGCTACAAGACCATCTCCAAAGACCTGAATGTTCCTGTGCCTACCGTGCACAGTGTCATCAAGAAGTTAAAGCCCATGGCACTGTGGCTAACCTCCCTAGATGTGGATGGAAAAGAAAAAATGATGAGAGATTTCAAAGCAAGATTGTGCGGATGGTGGATAAAGAACCTCGACTAACATCCAAACAAGTTCAAGCTGCCCTGCAGTCCGAGGGTACAACAGTGTCAACCCATACTATCTGTCGGCGTCTGAATGAAAAGGGACTGTATGGTAGGATACCCAGGAAGACCCCACTTCTTACCCAGAGACATAAAAAAGCTAGGCTGGAGTTTGCCAAAACTTACCTGAGAAAACCAAAAACGTTTTGGAAGAATGTTCTCTGGTCAGATGAGACAAAAGTAGAGCTTTTTGGGAAAAGGCATCAACAACATAGAGTTTACAGGAAAAAGAAAGAGGCCTTCAAAGAAAAGAACACGGTCCCTAGAGTCAAACATGGCGGAAGTTCCCTGATGTTTTGGGGTTGCTTTGCTGCCTCTGGCACTGGACTGCTTGACCGTGTGCATGGCATTATGAAGTCTGAAGACTACCAACAAATTTTGCAGCATAATGTAGGGCCCAGTGTGAGAAAGCTGGGTCTCCCTCAGAGGTCATGGGTCTTCACGCAGGACAATGACCCAAAACACACTTCAAAAAGCACTAGAAAATGGTTGGAGAGAAAGCAATGGAGACTTCTAAAGTGGCCAGCAATGAGTCCAGACCTGAATCCCATAGAACACCTGTGGAGAGATCTCAAAATGGCAGTTTGGAGAAGGCCCCCTTCAAATCTCAGGGACCTGGAGCAGTTTGCCAAAGAAGAATGGTCTAAAATTCCAGCAGAGCATTGTAAGAAACTCATTGATGGTTACCGGAAGCGGTTGTTCGCAGTTATTTTGTCTAAAGGTTGTGCTACCAAGTATTAGGCTGAGGGTGCCAATACTTTTGTTCGGCCCATTTTGAGTTTTGTGTAAAATGATCAATTATTTGACTTTTTTTTTCATTCTCTTTTGTGTTTTTTTTTCATTGCAAACAAAATAAATGAAGATATTAATACCAAAGAGTGTGTGTTTGCAATCATTTTCTGGAAGAAAATGAGTACTATCTGACAGAATTGCAGGGGTGCCAATACTTTTGGCCAACACTGTATGGTGTCTATATATATTTAGGAAAATAGAACAGAAGGATAAATTCTAATAATGTTCTCAAGGAGAATAATTACTTTGCCCCATATATCGGCTTTAGCTGCACATGTATTAGCAGAGTACAGAGAATATAAAATTAAGGGGCCACACGGTGGCTCAGTGGTTAGCACTGCAGTGCTGGAGTCCTGGTATTCAAATCCCATCAAGGGCAAAAAACCATCTGCAAGGAGTTTGTATGTTCTCCCCATGTTTGCATGGATTTCCAACCCATATTTCAAAGACAACTGATAGGGAAAAATGTACATTGTGAGCTCTATGTGGGGCTCACAATCTACATAAGAAAAAAAAAAATTATAAAAAAAGAGAATATAAAATTGAAGCTATTGTCTGATTAGAAGCAGACAGAATACTGAAATAACCATACAAAATACAATCATGTCACAGGTACTGGGATGTAAAAATAAGTTTTCACTAAAATGCTTCTTTAAATTGAAATTTGAGGCAAAGTTGCATACCTGGCAAAAACATGGCGATGCCTGAAAAGTTGCATAATTGGTCAAATAGATAATCTAACCATTGATAATTTTCCTCTGGTACTTCAAATGTAATTCTCCAAGGTTTCCAAGGCTATGTACTCTACATCACCTCAGGCAAAAATAAATACTACAGCATTTTAAGGACCAGTATAAAGGAAACCCAGCTTTACAGCCAATAAGACTAGGTTTACATATGCATTAGTTTTTTACATTCTTTTGGTCCGTCAAAGGAAAAACAGACGGCAATAACAGATGACACAAACAGGGCCTGTGGGACTCCATTGACTATAATGGGGACAAATGTCCATTGTTTTTAAGTGAAATCGCCAGACGAAAAATTTGGGCTTGCAGAACTTTTAAATTTTTCTCGATTTCTGAAAAATCTGCATTGGACAGATAGCTGGTGCAGATGTGAAGCCAGCATAAAAGAAACATTGCTAAGATGAGACTGCCTTATCTGAAATAATTTCCTGCTCTAAAGCTATTTCCTGCAGCTGTACCTTATAACCTTCCTGCTCTACCCCTTCATCAAGTCTGCACATAGTATCATTAATGCTAAGACTTCTCCTCCATTTTACCTATAGTACTTCATTCTTCATTTGTAAACAGCAGTAGAATTATTTGGAAGGGAACAGAAATCTCTCTGTGTCTACAGTATTATGTGCATAGTTGATGCAGAGGTTTGGTAGAGCAGGAAGTCTGTGTGGTGCAGCGTTAGCCAATAGCAGCAGAACAGGAAGTGATGTCAGAGAGGAGGTAACTTAATTTTGGCTTTACTGGTCCAATTATATCTTCTTCCATGAAATGCATATAGTGCAAAGCAGTTACGTAGCTTTACCCGAGTAAAAGGACTACCTGCCCTGACCTTAACGCATCTATTTTAATACTTGCTGAGAGATTAATATTGAGGTTTACACTAAATGACATTAATTCTGACGTAATTCTGTTTTTAAGTTTATAAAGTTAAATATGTTTCCTAATTCATAGAAACATCAACAGTTATAAAGTACATGTTTGAGGAGTGTGCTTACTTACTCGGCCTTGCTACCTAATTATCCCAGAGGAGGCTGGCGCCATCTTTTAATTGTCATCACCATTCACCCACACCCCATGATTTCATCTCCGGTTTAGTGAATTGGAAGCAACTAGGAGTATCAGTCACATTTTCTGGCAGCTCTGGAAAAAAGAATGGGCAAGTACAGAAATTTAACTTTTGTTTGTTCAGAAAATAAAGCCAGATTACTAAGAATGTGTATTGTCTTTGCTTTCTCATTAATAGAAAAATAACCTCTGAACAAATTCTGATTCAGCCTTCTTCATTCACTGCCATTTTGTTTCAACTTCTATTATATAAATTGAACTATAAATAATATAACAATACAATGATAATTCTGAAGACTGAAGGCAGAACATGTGTTATTGCTAAAGTTGCTCGAAGAGGCCACCAATTATTTTTAAATACTGGAAAAAAAAGAATAAATAGAGAAAAGACGGAGTTGGATCTGAACAAATAAAAAGTATCTACATTTCTAAGGTTGACTAATACTATGACATTAATACAAATAAATAAATGTGCTCAGCTTGCTGGACAAAAGTTTGAACTATGAGGTGAACATTCCACAAACAAAGCTGCATCTTGGAAGTCAACTTTTTATCATTAAACAGAGAATTGTTGGCTTTGCAAAAGAATAGTACTGTAGATGGCTATAACATCTGTAGTGTCAGAGGTGGAGAGGTGTCATGAGGACTCTGAAGTCATTTCATGGTCATAGTTGTCAGGTAATAATACATTTTGTTTTGTTTTTGGATGGGTCTATATTGGAAATAGATAGATAGATAGATAGATAGATAGATAGATAGATAGATAGATAGATAGAATAAATATTATTATTATTTATTATTATTATTATTATTATTATTATTATTATTGTATTTATTTTTATATTATTTACTTTGCAGTGCCATAATAAAAATAAGATAAATCAGAACATTTCTTTAAGTTGCAGTTGCTTGTCCAGGTTGCAATGACAGCCATCATAATTTTACAGGTCACAGACTACAGTAAATGGTGCTAATGAATTCTAATTAATATTATAAAGACAGTGATGCAAACCAGCAAACTTTTCTCACATGCCACATATTCAATTCAGATTCCATAAATACTCTTGTGATAATAATCTGTTCACCTGGATTTTATACAATTACAGTTAGAGCTGATGCATCATGTCACATATATTATCTAAACAATCCATACGTGGGGTGTGAAAAGCAGCATTGACTTAAATGGGTACCAGTTATTCTGAAGCTCGTTGCTTTTCAGCTCCCAGATACCATTAATAAGTGTCTTATCCTCATTTTCAAGTTCAAGTAATTGGACTAACGATTTCCCATACATAACATAAAAGTCAACCAAAATGGATGATGTTGACTACAGATGAGTTAACAATGAAATATTCAAGTTTCGATATTCATTTTGAGTAGAGCCTCAATATTCGACTACTCGATCGAATCCCATTATAGTCTATGGGAAAAAATGCTTGTTTCAGGGGAAACCACTATTCAACTACAGGAGAGTCACCAAGTCCACAAATAGCAGGAGGAGAGTGTTTAGGAGGAGCGCTGTGCAGTTAAAGCGCACAGACTCCATTATAGTCTATGGAGTCTGTGTGCTTTAACTGCACAGTGCTTGCAGTTGCACCAATAAAAAGTAAGCTCCCTCTTAACATCAAGCTGCCAGCTCTCCTGACTAGCAAGGATGAGCCTGCTGCAGAACCAGCGTTGATTTGCCGCAGGCTCATCCTTGCTAGTCAGGAGAGCTGGCAGCATCATGTTACGAGAGAACTGACTTTTTCTCATAGGAATGAATTGACCAGCGTTGATTGGCCAGTATACAGCATTTGGCCAATCAACACTGGTCCTGCCGGAGGCTCATCTGTGAGGAGGCAAAGTCTAAAATCAGACCACAATGGAGACTGCTGTGCTCCGATCTTAGACTCCGCCTCCTCACAGACGAGCCTCCAGCAGGACCAGCATTGATTGGCTGAATTTCCAACCCAAAGGCAGAGTACTAATATGCGGAGACCTGAATGCAAGGACATGCACAGAGATAGACTACCTGCCCCCTGACGACAACCCACATACGCACGGTAGTGAGATCCACCACCCAGAACCCACACAGACAAGAAGAAACAGCCAAGACAGAACTGTCAACCAGAGTGGGAGACAACTGCTGAACATGTGCCAAAGCCTAGGACTGTACATAATAAACGGACGTACCACAGGCGATCCCAGAGGATGCTTCACACTAAACTCCCAAGTGGGCAACAGCGTGGTGGACTATGCCATTACAGACGCAGACCTGTCAGACATTGAAGACTTCACAATTGCACCTGACTCCCATCTATCAGACCACAACCAGATCCTACTATACATGAGAACCATGAACAAAACACCCACACATGAGCCCCAACAGTCCGGCCTCTACAACCTACCAAGACATTTCACATGGGCCAACCACCAGGCCATAGAATATACCAACGCAACCAACCGACCCGAAATCAAGACACTGCTCACAAACTTCCATACAAACACCTATCAGCCAGACCAACAGGGAGTCACCAGAGCTGTGAAGGATCTCAAGTACATCCTACAGACCACAGCAGAACTAGAAGGCCTGAAACGAACCAAACCAATAAGACAAACCAACAAACAGTCCCACAAATGGTTCGACAGCAACTGCAGAGCACTACGCCATACCCTAAGAACAGCCTCCAACCAAAAACACAGGGACCCCAACAACAAGGAGGTGAGGGAAGCCTACAACAATCTATGCAAGCAATACAAGGGCACCCTCAGAGAGAAGAAACAGAGGTACCTCTCCCACAAAATAGAGCAACTAGAGGACTCCCTCCAGGACAGCTCATTCTGGGAGACCTGGCACCACATGGGCACAAAGCCCAAGAAAAACTCTCTCCACATCCAAAATGGCAATATCTGGCTCAACTACTTCAGAGGTCTCTACAAAAACATCCCAGAAGAACTAACTCCAGAACAGCAACAGATAATCACCAAACTGAGGGACATGGAAAAAGTCATCAAAGACTTCCAGAATCCTCTGGACTCACCAATCACCATAAAAGATATACAGGAAAGAATTGCCCTGCTGAAAGGCAAAAAGGCCAGTGGCCCCGACGGCATCCTACCAGAGATGATCAAATACAGCCCTCCAGCAATACATGCGGCACTGGCAAAGCTATTCACCCTCGTGCTCAACGCTGGACACTTCCCCGAAGACTGGAACAAAGGGCTCATAACCCCCATCTACAAGAATGGGGACCAATATGACCCAACAACTACAGAGGGATCTGCGTCAGCAGCACGCTGGGGAAACTGTTCAACAGCATCATCAATAACAGAATCCTCACCTTCCTCACACAACATGGGGTCCTCAGCAAGAGCCAAGCAGGGTTCATGCCAAACCACCACACCACAGACCATATCTACACCCTGCACAGCCTCATCAAGACGCACGTCCACAACACCAGAAGAGGCAAGATATTCGCCTGCTTTGTGGACTTTAAGAAGGCGTTCGACTCAGTATGGCACCCAGGCCTACTCCTAAAACTCCTAGAGAGTGGAATAGGAGGAAGAACGTACGACGTCATCAAGAGCTCCTACACCGGAAACCAGTGCAGTGTGAAGGTGAATGGGAAAAGGACAGCATACTTCCAACAGGCCTGAGGGGTCAGACAAGGCTGTAGCCTGAGCCCAACGCTCTTCAACATCTATATCAATGAACTGGCTACAGCCCTGGAGGCCTCACCAACCCCAGGCCTCACCCTGAACGACCGGGAGGTGAAGTTCCTGCTGTATGCCGATGACCTCCTTCTCCTGGCCCCCACTGAGAAAGACCTCCAAGAAAGCCTGTCCGTGCTGGAAAAATTCAGCACCACATGGGCCTTACCCATCAACCAGAAGAAGACCAATGTCATGGTATTTCAGAAGAAGGGTCACAATAAAGCCTCCACCACCCCACAATTCACACTGAACGGCTCCACACTGGAGAAAACCAACAGCTACACCTACCTGGGGCTGGAGCTCAGCCAATCAGGAAGCTTCAAAGCAGCAATAGAAACCCTGAAAGCAAAAGCCTGCAGAACCTTCTACGCCATCAGAAGACAACTGTACCACCTCAAACCACCGGTGAGGGTCTGGTTGAAGATATTTGACGCAGTCATCTCCCCGATCCTTCTCTATGGCAGTGAGGTCTGGGGCCCAGCCACCTACCCAGACCAGTCAAAGTGGGATTCCAGCCCAACAGAGAACTTCCACCTGGAGTTCTGCAAATACCTGCTCCATGTCCATCGCAACACCACCAACATGGCCTGCAGGGCAGAGCTAGGCAGACTCCCCCTATGGCTCACCATACAGAAGAGGGCGCTAGCTTTCCAGGCACACATCCAGGGGAGCAAGCCCGACTCATACCACCACCAAGCATGGCTAAGCCACCTGAGCAAACCAGACACTCACCAACCAAACAACAGCCAACCACCAAACCAAAAACACCAACAGATGATAACCAAGGCCGAAATAAAGGCGACCACAGAGGCAAACAGAGAGCGGTACATTGAAGAATGGAGAAACGAAATAAATAACTCCAAGAAACTCACCGTGTACCAATCCCTACAAAGGGACTACACCATGGCCACCTACCTGGAGAGAATACGCCACCCCAAGCACAGACAGACCCTGAGCCGGTACAGACTGAGCGCCCACAACCTGGAGATAGAGAGGGTGCAATACAGGCAGACGTACAAGCCACGGGACAACAGACTGTTCCAGCACTGTGACCAGGGGGCCCTAGAAGACGAGACCCACTTCCTGCTACACTGCACCAAATACTCAGCTGTGAGGGCCGTCTACTACCAAAGACTCTCTGCCCACATCCCAGACTTCATATCTGCAGACGAGAAGAGGAAACTCTACATCCTACTGGGAGAAGAAGAGGCCACTGTGGAGATCGCTGCCCAATACATGTCCAGCTGTCACCAAATAAGAAGAAGATGAGACTCCACGGACTGTTACATTTATCCCCACCCCACCCCCACCTCCAACCCCACCTCCCCATATAGCGGTCACCAACGAAGAGGAAGATGAGACTCCATAGACTGTTATAACCCAAACCACCCCCCCACCACCCACCCACCCGAACCCAACTCCCCCCACCCCCCACCCCCCCACTGCCCACTTTACTAGCTTTTGCAATGCCAAATACCTATTTGGACGTGCCAATAAAGCATTTTTGATTTGATTTGATTTGAATGCTGTACACTGGCCAATCAATGCTGGTCAATTCAATCCTATGAGAAAAAGTAAGCTCGCTCGTAACAGCAAGCTGCCAGCTCTGCTGACTAGCAAGGACGAGCCTGCTGCAGAACCAGCATTTATTTTCCGAATGCTATACACTGTAATAGCATTCCGCCAACCAACGCTGGCTCTGAATCGAATATTTACTGCGAATAGCAGCAGTAGTATTCGATCGAGTACGAATATTTCAAATACCATAATATTCGATCGAATACCTACTCGATCGAATACTACTCGCTCATCTCTAATCTTGACCACTTTGCTTGATCACCACATTAAAATTATACTCAAAGAGTTGTTTGCAATCTTGAAAAGTTGCATGTTGATGGTTGACGTGTTCATACAAACCAATCAACTTATGATTGATGGACTATATTCAAGCCAATGTTACTGTTATTTGGAGGACCAGCTTAAATCCCAGTGGTATAAAATGGTAAGGGGGCAGAGTACTTCCAAAGGCAAACTTGATGTTTCAGCTCCAAAACAGGAGTCATGTGAAAGGCAAAGTGCTGGAGTCCCACTATATCAGCCCCAGATTCCAGACTTACGTGTAGTCCAGGGCAGGTCTGGAATAGGTTTCAGTCCCAGGTGTAGGTCATAGGCTTGTTGCTGTGCCATAAAAGGCTGCTGAGCCTGCACTTCAGTGCAGATCCTGAGATAAGAGGAAGTGGCTGGGTCTGTCCTGACACTGAGAGCCTTGTGATACGGTACAGTTTTTAGTTGATTTTGTGAAGCTGGTAGTAAGCCACACGTGCAGTTAGTATTTTCTATTTAGTTAACGCTCAGATGAGCAGGATTTTGTTTGAATTTATTTTGCCTGAAGTAAAGGATGTATTTTATTTTGCTAATTTTTGTGCCTGATGTGAAGGTTTATTTATTTTGCTGTTTTTCTTAAATAAACCACTTTGTTGCAAGATTTGTGTCCCTGTCTCTGACTGGTTAGGCTAATTATTTTCTATTTAATATTTATTGCCTACAGCGATAAAGCACTACTTCACACAACCAGCCGTATTTTACCACCTATAGATGAGTGCTCAGGAAATAAGTGACCACATTCACACTGGGATTTTCCTATGGAACACAACTGTCAGTAAAGTGAGCCTAAGCCAAGCTAATAAATCAAGATAGCCTTACAGTAAATGTCCTAACTGTATTTGCTCACCGTGTGCAATGACTGATATCGTGATAGATTCTACATGATCATTTCAAGTGGTCACTTGTTTTTATGGAGAATGCCAAGATAACTAGGGTGTACTATTTCTTGGACATGTCTTTGGTGGTAATGATATTTGCATTTTTTGTCTATGGGAAGTCAACTTTAACAGACCTGTCATTGTACTTGTGAATCTACATCTCTGTTGGGTTTCATGTAGCTAGTTTTACCTAGATTTAGACATAGCTGCACATTTGTACAGATTCCTACCAGCTTGGGAGGTCTAGTACTTTATAAAATCATAAATCCATGTAAAATTATTTTCATTTCTGTTTTTCCATTAATAAAATGACCTCCAAATAATGACTGAATCCCAAAGAATATGCTCAGGGAAAACATAAATACGGAGATTGGTGCTATCCTCAACCTCACTGTTTTTATTATTTTTCTTATTCTCACATATTTTTTTCTTGTTTTGTATTTCTATCTGTATTCTTGTTCTATTCTAGCCTGATAAAGGGTTTGTAACCCATAACGTTTCATTCTGAATTAGGATATAGTTGGTTAATGGTAAAACTACTTACTAAAGCAGATAACTACTGGAGTGCTGTTTTATTGCTTCGCTCTTGGTTCACTATTGGGAGCATGCACTTTTATACACAGTCCAGTCACATTAATGTGACCACCTGTCAAAATCCACAATAACCACCATTCGCAGAGTGGACCGCTGCAAGACGTGCAGGAAGACAGGGGATATTGTGATGATGTTCACTGGGATGTTGACCCATGACAACTCTGTGGCCAGCTGTGCTATGAGCATCCATGGCATGAACAACCCGATCGAGGTGGTCCCACAGATTCTCGATTGGGTTCAAGTCTGGGGAATTTGCTGGCCAAGGGAGTATGGTGAACTCATCCTGGTGCTCCTTGAACCATGCATGTACACTGCGAGCTTTATGACACGTCACATTGTCCTGCTGGTAGATGCCATCATCCTGAGGAAAAACAATTCACATGGGGCCACACGGTGGTTCAGTGGTTATCACGGCAGCCTTGCAGCGCTGGAGTCCTGGTGTTCAAATCCCACCAAGGGCAAAAAAACATCTGCAAGGAGTTTGTATGTTCTCCCCATGTTTGCATGGATTTACCCCTCCTGACAGTGCTGTATGTAGCGCTATACAGTGAGGGTGCCTACGGCCCAACGATGACACTGAGTGTTGAGGAACGCCCCTCCCCAGTACTAGTCTATAGACGAGTACTGTCAGGAGTGTCCTTCTTACATAGATGAGATTTGTACAATTCACAGTACTGCTATTTTAGATGACAATATAATGGCCCCTTTGGTCCACACATGGTATTATGGCACACACACAGTATAATGGCCCCTTTTGACCTCACCCATGATATAATTGACCCATTTTTCTCCCACACATAGTTTAATTGCTTTAATGGCCCCTTTTTTGCTCCATACTCAATTTAAGTGCTCCTGTTCCACTTAAACTCTAGAAAAATGGGCCCACACTGTACAGTGGCTATCTCTTGCCTTTCTACACAGTTTTGTCTACCCACAGTATAACTCTTGTCCTCTCTGTTGGCTGGGCCATGGGAAACAAGCAGAGCTATAGATTTATTCAGGACACCCTTTTTCTCAGCTCCAGAGCTAGCACCTATAAGTCTGTGATTGCTGGAGCAGTTGGGTTAGAGAGTAATGAAGGTACTGCCAGCAGTAAGTAATAAAGAATCTATGGCAGCGTTCACTTCTAAGACTTTTAGCAAGACGATGAGCACATCTGTCATTGTTGACAATCAGTGAGCAACACCAGGCTCTCGGGGCCATGTGCTGACGCCAGCCCTGGCCTGAATGGGCCTATTTTTTTTTATTTTTTTTTTAAATGTAGATTGTGAGCCCCACATAGGGCTCACAATATACATTTTTCCCTATCAGTATGTCTTCGGAATATGAGATGGAAATCCATGCAAACACGGGGAGAACATACAAACTCCTTGCAGATGGTTTTTTGCCCTTGGTGGGATTTGAACACCAGGACTCCAGCGCTGCAAGGCTGCAGTGCTAACCACTGAGCCACCGTGTGGCCCCTGAATGGGCCTATTTGGCCTTATTTGTTTAGAACTGGCTATATATTTTTTTCTTTTGGCTTTTCTATTTTTATTAGGCAGACTTCCCCTTTAAATACCATAATAAGATTGTACTTGATGGCTTACATTTCTGGATGAACCCTCATTAAACATATTAATAATGACACATAAAAGCATAGAAATTGCAATACTTTGACTTGTCCTATTAAACAGGTAAATCCTACTTCTGTTTGGAAACATTTTTTTTTTTTATTTATTCTTTATTTATATATTTGTACAAAGTAAGCACCAATGACAATTAGATGCAAACAGTCAAGAAAACAAACACTGATAATCTCTTGAAAATTACAATTAAATCAAGTGTACAAGATACAAACAAATAAGGTGAACAATGTAAGTACACATTAAGTCAAAGAACATATACAGTTGTGTAGGTCATTCTATACAAGTATTAAGCAACTACCTGAAAGCTGCATATGCAAGCATAAGAAGGCAAGTGGGGGGGAGGGGGGGCAGAAGAAAGGAGCAAAGGAACGGGAAAAGAGGACCTGATTCATAAAAGGAAGAAATTCCAGAAGAAATCACGATACCAGTTTCCACCATTTCGCCCAAACCTTGACATATCGGTCGTGAGATCTATCTTTCCAACTCACTAACTCCTCGAAACGGGCAATTTGGTGTGACTTCTCCAGCCATGCATGAAAGGTTGGGGGGGAAGAATTTAACCAGTGTAGGGGGATCAGCGACTTTGCTGCACCAATTAAGTGGAACCACAGCTCTCGTTTATGTGGGCTCAAAGAGCCTGCAGGGCCAGTGAGAAAAACTTGATCCGGGAAAAGCACCTGTGATGTTTTGAAAAGTCTGTTAAGAAAGTCTGATATCTCTCTCCAAAAGGGTTCAATTAGATCACAAGACCACCAGATGTGTAACATCGTGCCTACTTCAGAATTACAACGCCAACACTTATTAGAATCTTTAAGGCCATGTCTGAAGAGCCAGTCCGGCGTGCGATACCACCTAGTCAATATTTTGTAGTGGAGTTCTTGTAAGCGCACACACCTAGACTGCCCAAAACTATGTTTCAAGATAAAATCTACATCATCCTCAGAAAAGGTCAAGGACAGTTCTTTCTCCCATGCGGAAACATAAAGAGGTTTGTCCGTATCAGCATAATCCGTAAGCAGTCGCATACAGCATGAGACTTTCCGTTGGGACGGTAATTTTGCAAGTAAGCCATTCTCAAAGGCTGTAAGCTTACGACATGGATTAGAGAGTGTTAGCAATTTCCTAATAACACTATGAAATTGCGCGTAATGGAGAAAGTGAGGCTTAACAGAAGGAGCCAATGTATGAAGCTGGTCTTGAGAGATAGGTAAACCATCCTTAATTAGATCTTTAAGTCTAACTTCTTTCAAAACATTCCAGATGGCTGTTTGGAAACATTTTAACCATTTCCTGGCAGCCATCTTTTTTGCCTGACAATGACTGTTGAAATTAACTGAAGTTACCATATGTGAAATTTTGGGTCACAACAATAAAAGTATTAACTTGGGTTCAAAAGTCACCAAAAGAACTAGGTACAATATCAGGTAGCCAACACAGGCAAACAGGAATAGAGTAAATTATAGTTTGTGGTTTGCGATCTATGTTTCTACCATATATTGTCAAAACTGTGAGATTAATTGCAGTAGATTTTCATGAGTGACTATCAGTCATGTTCACAGCCAGGTCTAATATGTTCTGCCTTTATGTTGGGCGTTCTAAAACGTCTTTTGACCTTAGCGATAGGCAACTGCAATAAAACACTGAAGAAAGCTGGATGTGAACCTGACATTACACCATTTTTCTTTGTTTTAACACATACCAGATAGTTGAGGTATTCATCGGAGTAATCTTCCCACACTTTTGGCAGATGTTGCAAGACATACAGCAGTTCTAATATCAATGTTATTACCATCTGAATGGGTTTCCAAATGCTTTTCACACTAACATCAAAAAACTGTGTGTATGATCCCATGCATTAAATGTATGCAACATGTCCATCCATCTATTTCACTGACATTTAACAGAGAATTGAAGAGAGAGATGTTATATTGGTACATTTGTCTAAATTACATTGTTCGTGTTGTATTGTAATGCAAGGGTAAACTCAATGGCAATCAGTTTTGTCTCACATGTGAAATAACATGGCGGTAATGGCAGCCATGAACTATCACAGGTGATACTAGTGGTTCCCTTGTTTCCTGTAGGCCTACAACAACAGAGAAGAAACTACAAGAACTTAAAGGGGTTTCCAGACTAAAAATAGTAATGACTTACTCTGAGGAATGGTTATCATTATCAAATCGGTAAAGATCAATACTAGAGATGAGCGAACAGTAAAATGTCCAAGGTTCGATATTCGTTTCGAGTAGCCCCTCAATATTCGACTACTTGAAGCGAATATCGAACCCTATTATAGTCTATGGGGGGAAAATGCTCGTTTCAGGGGTAGGCAACGTTCGATCAAATTATACCTACTAAGTCCACGAGTGAGGGTCGGGCTGGATCCTCCGTGCAGTCTTCTCCTTGCAGTGTCCCCGCGGCTTCTTCCGGCTCTTCCAGCTCTTCATTCACTCTGCCAGGCATCGGGCCTGGGCAGAGCCGACTGCGCATGCTCGCACTACAAGCGGACATGCGCAGTCGGCTCTGCCCAGGCACGATGCCTGGCAGAGTGAATGAAGAGCCGGAAGAGCCAGAAGACGCCGCGGGTAAGCTGCACGGAGAAGACTTCTAAAGGTAGGAGAAGAACCAGCATTGATTAGCCGACTGTATAGCATTCGGCTGGTTCTGCATCGAATTTTTACATTCGAACAGCGAGTGGTACTCGATCGAGTACGAGTATTTTGAATACCGTAGTATTCGAGCAAATACCTACTCGATCGAGTACTACTCGCTCATCTCTAATCGATACCCTTTACCTCCATTGATAAGCAGACTTTTAGGACAGAGCATCAATACTTTTAGCCACTACTAACTTATTCGGATGGAAGAGCTTCTGAAGACTTTGCTGCCATTCTCATTTTATCTTTTAGATTACAATGAAAATACCCCAGCTTTCAAAGACTTTTTAGTTGAAGTTGGTTGGTCCTCTAAGCATATAGATCTAAGACCATTGGAAGGACCCCAATTTGTTTGTTTTCATCTTGTTTTACAGTATAGCAACACTATGTTCTGTGTGTGCTCAGTGCAACGACATTGATTGGCTGTACAGAAAGGAGGCATTGGAACAGAAAATAAACAGTACCACTTTATTAGGTGGATAATATAGCGGAATTGTTTATGTATGCAGTATGATAGCATTATTTATGTTATTTTACAATTTTTTTCACTTTTGCATGTGAGCACAGTGTTTAACAGTATCCATGGCTGTGATCAAAAGTATCCGGACACCTGGCTGAAAATGACTTACAAGTTCGTGGTGCCCATCAGTAATGCTGGAATTCAGTATGGTGTTGGCCCACCCTTAGCCTTGATGACAGCTTCCACTCTCGCAGGCATATGTTCAATCAGGTGCTGGAAGGTTTCTTGGGGAATGGCAGCCCATTCTTCACAGAGTGCTGCACTGAGGAGAGGTATCAATGTAGGTCAGTGAGGCCTGGCACGAAGTCGGCGTTCCAAAACATCCCAAAGGTTTTCTATAGGATTCAAGTCAGGACTCTGTGCAGGCCAGTCCATTACAGAGATGTTGTTGTCGTGTAACCACTCCGTCACAGGCCGTGCAGTATGAACAGGTGCTCAATCATGTTGAAAGATGCAATCGCCATCCCCGAATTGCTCTTCAACAGTGGGAAGCAAGAAGGTGTTTAAAACATCAATGTAGGCCTGTGCTGTGATAGTGCCACGCAAAACAACAAGGGGTGCAAGTCCGTTCCATGAAAAACACGACCACACCACAACACCACTGCCTCCGAATTTTACTGTTGGCACCACACTTGCTGGCAGATGACGTTCACTAGGCATTCGCCAAACCCACACCCTGGCATCGGATCGCCACATTGTGTACTGTGATTCGTCACTCCACACAATGTTTTTCCACTGTTTAATCATCCAATGTTTACGCTCCTTAGCCAAGCCAAGCGAGGCGTCGTTTGGCTTTGACCTGCGTGATGTGTGGCACCCAATCACCTGACCATGTTCGAAGTCCATGAGTTCCGCGGAGTGCTCCATTCTGCTCTCTCACGATGTCTAATGTCTACTGAGGTCACTGATATGGAGTACCTGGCAGTAGGTGGCAGCACAATGCACCTAATATGAAAAATGTATGTTTTGGGGGGTGTCTGGATACTTTTGATCACATAGTGTATATAACCCTGATCACATGTTTGTCATTTAGGTAGACACTAGAGATGAGAGAGTAGTGTGGATCGAGTAGGTGTTCGATCGAATACTACGGTATTCGAAATACTTGTACTCGATAGAACACTACTAGCTGTTCGAAGTTTAAGGTTCGATGCAGAACCAGCGTTGATTGGCAGAATGCTATACATTCTGCCAATCAACGCTGGTTCTTCTCTTACCTTTATAAGTCTTCTCCATGCAGCGTCCCCGTGGCGTCTTCCGGCTGGAATTCACTCTGCCTAGGCATCCGGCCTAGGCAGAGCCGACTGCGCATGCGCGGTCGGCTCTGCCCGGCCCGACGCCTGAGCAGAGCTGACTGCGCATGCGAATTTTGCGTACCCCTGAAACTAGCATTTCCCCCCATAAACTATAATCCGTTCAGTGTGCGGCTGTTCGAATCGGATTTTGAACCTCGGACATTTTAGTGTTCGCTCATCTCTAGTAGACACATCTCTAAATTATTCATTATTTAGTTATTACCTGTTCAGCAGCACCATTTTAACACTTAACATTTTAATGTTCCAACAACGTTCTCCACCCCGAATATGCCTAATTTGCATATTTATTCCACACAGGCAGAACTTGGCCAATATTTTGGACACATAAGATGCACTGTCAAGTTACAATGGTGGTTGAAGGGGTTAAATTGAGCTGACGGTCTCTCTTTAATAACATATGTCATATTGGGGACACCTGTTTGGGATTTATTTGTACAGTGTTATCTGTGAATCTTTCTTAGCATAAGTGATGTCGTGGTTGGACAAATATGTAAGAAGGTTACAATAAAGTAGTCCAAGCCATTCTCTGCCTTTGCAATTGTCTTTACTGAGGTTTGTCTAGGGTAAAATAACAGTAAAAATTCCATTAGTGGTCTCAGTTACAGTATCTGAGAGAATTTGGATGAAGCCTGACATCATCTGCACAGTGTCAACACCATCCATGTCCAAGTCTACCAATAATAAATATACACATTTTTGTATAGTACGTTGTTTGCATTGGATTTTTGCTATGAACCGGATGATCAACATAATATATACATAGTAATTCAATTGCAAATATAACATTATCGGCATCTACATAAACGTATTAGCTTTCTGTCTAAAGAAATAACAATGTTAATATGTGTTTTTCCACATGCAGGTTCCAGCTTAGACACTGAAAGTGAAGATGGATTTACAAGACGCCATTTCATATAATTGCATTGTTTTGCAATTCCAACATAGGCAGTTAGACAAATGTTAGTATTAAAACATGTGATTGGAAGCAACAGCCTAGAGATGCTAACCCTATTAACCACACATTCTCCTTTCATCTCACATCGAAGCCAGGGCTACGAAGTAGTGCCAACCACCTAAATGAGGAAAACACTGAACTTTCATTGAAATTCACATCTTCTGGCATTGCAGAATTAGCTCTAGACCATTTGATTTAATGTTGAACAGTAGACATGTGTTTACTATTAAAGAGGATACATAAATATACCCCGAAGTGTTATGGAAATTTCACCAGTAGATACACATGGCCGTAAGCCAACTGGTAAGTCGGACTGCATAATGCACAGTGTATTTTGGGACTGTAATGTGTAGCCCATTTGTTCAGTGTTAGCACGATGACTGTAATAAAGAAAAATATCAAGTGTACCTGGCAAGATGATATAACATCAGGTTCAAGAACCATGAAATTCGTCTGAGGATTTCATAATAACAGCACTGAAAGCCATTGAAAGGAAAATCTAGAACATTCTGTACACAGAGCAGAACACAAATAAATGAGTCTGAATTAGGCAAAGACATCAGAATTCTGTGACAAACCAGAATAAAGAGAAGCCTATTCAAGAAGCAACTGTGCTTCACACCATATAGTTGAATTTTGGCCTCTACTCACACATGTAGCCCAGACAGATTGTGTCTCACTCTTATTTACATTTGACCATTGTTAAACTGTAAAATGTGCATTAAAATGAAGTTTTCTAGTTTTATGAACGATTAATTTCCACCGTATCCAGGACTTTCAGCTTTATTTACCAGAGCTGGGATACATTCATTTTGACTGCTATGCTAGTTCTAAATACCTAATGCGCACTACATGAGGTATATAGAGTAGCAGGTACAGCAGCTGCGATGGAGCACAACAAATAAAGGTATTTCCAGCTGTAAGGTTCAGTTAGTGATGACTATGAATGATAGTAGAAGTGTGTAACATTGCTATGGACCTTAGAGTTTGCCTCTATATTCCTGTGTTATTCTCATTAACCCTCATATACAACAGCACTATGTGCTTTATACGTCTTCTGCAACTTCGTTATGGTTTTTCAATTAGTTCTGTGATGTCACTATTTGCATGTTGATAAAGCTGTATTCATTAATCCTGTGTTCTGATATTATTATGTGCATTATCATTGTGCTATGATATCATTGGATATGAATTATACTTGTGATCTGACATCACTGAGCAGATTGACTTTTCACTGCATTGTGACATCATCTCCTTTTATATCATATCACTATGTTCATAGTACCATTTTTGTGTGCATTATTTCTTTGCTAATGATAAGGTCAAAGCTGTGTTTATGACTAATTGACCAATAATTCTGGGTAGATGTCATCATCCTAATTAATTAGGCTGAGTGCCAGCAGTAAGGAAATGACACCAGACACACAATGTTGGTATTAGTTCCTCTCTCAACCAAGGAGGAAATACTGATGCACTTTTATTAAAACAATGTGGGGTTAAATAGCAGAGAAAGGAAGAGAGATAAAAATTACGTAAGTTTTCATATTCATTCCTGATTGGTATAGTACATCTCAATCAAACAGAAAAAGTTTAAGCGCTGCTCCAGTGGCCGCCCCTCACACTTAGCAGAGAACAGGTCCTCTCTCTGCCTGCTAACGACGCTCGCTCCGCTTGGCCCCGCCCCCTCCACTAGGCCCCGCCCCCTCCGCTCGGCCCCGTCCCCTCCGCCTCCTCCTCCGGGGGGGGGGGGCGGCTTTCTGAAGTCCGCCTCAGGCGGCACAAACCCTAGGTTTACCCCTGGATAGCACTGTGTGCAAATTTTTTTTATGGTGACACTACAGTTGTTGTGCTGCTGCTATTTCATTGAGAACATTATTATATTACTCCATACAGTGAAGAGCAAAATCTTTATAGGTTTTTCATGTTCTGTGACACTGAAAAGTGGTCATGTTGGAGTGGGGTTCTGTTCAAAGATTTGTCATGGTTACATTTCACACCCTTGCCTGTGTGTACCAAACTACATTTCAGTTTTGGTTAATATTTGAACATCATTTGTAATATATATTTAATATATAATAATATTGAGCAATTTGGAATATGTATTCTTATTTGATGCTTACCACACAAGAATTGCAGCATATAACTTAGTTACATTCACAATTCTCATTGCTTCTATCTGAGTCCACTTGACACTTTGCCAACAGACTCATCCCCGCAGCTAAGCTAAACTCAGTCAGTAGGACAGTTTTTCTTACATGAGATTATGACAATACATTGGATACTATAAGGACTACATATCTGAGACTGCAAATACTCATAGAAAGTTCCATACTGATAGGGGCAACACGGTAGCTCAGTGGTTAGCACTGCAGCCTTGCAGTGCTGGAGTCCTGGGTTTGTATCCAGCCAGGAACATCTGCAAGGAGTTTGTATGTTCTCTCTATGTTTGCGAGGATTTCCTCCCATTCTAAATTAAAAAAAAAAAAAAAAAAAAAAAAAAAGACATACTGATAGGGAAAAAATGTATATTGTGATCCCTATATTAAAGAAAAAAGTTCCATACTGATGCTAAACAAGCAGGTAATTCTGATAATTATTGGGGCTGGAGCTTGCAGAAAACTAAATGTATTTCATTCAAAATGCCTGAAGTTTCTGCTTCTAACTTCCTGTATTTCTCTCCCTCCCACTCCCTCTTGCTGAACAGGACAAACACTTCTGCAGGTCAGATAATCTGCAGATTCTTGTACAGAAAGGACTACATGTTATCTATGTGTTTAGTTAGAGAGATAACAGACTCAGCTTTATCAGCAAACTGCAATTAGCTAAAGCCGGCAAGAGCAGTGAGTGAGTGACGTCACTTGTCCTATAGGTCAGTGGTTATAGCAACACAGTGTAAGCAATGGAAGGAATAAATTCACACACCCGGCAAATAAAGCAGAATTTCTAAAGCAATATATTTAGAAAAAGGCTTCAGCTTACATAAACTACCAGTATAGATAGGATCCTTGAGATGGGACAACCTCTTTAAGACCAGATTTCATTTCTTTATGCCTAGATGGCTTTAACCCATCATTGTCCCATCAAATGAGATCCTCCAAGCTACATATAACCAAAATGACTTTGAGTATTAGTTCCATTCTGTTTTCTCCTGTTATTTTTAGAACTGCTTTTTTGTCATTTTGTTCCCCTTGTCTTTTACATTTATAGCACTGAACCCTTTGGTTATTAAATCATTAAATGTAATGATATTTTGCATTTTCTCTATGAACCCATTTCCTGTTTTGAAGTGTGTTTGCATTTGACTGCTTGGAGAAGTAATGTGCATACAATAGGCGGTGGCAGTGTGTATAAGTTGATTTTAGTGGTGTATTACCGTATAATATGAAACTATATGGAACACTCTATGACTGCACATGGAATCCCCGTAGTTCTGTAGTAAAGGTTAGAAATACAAAGCCACCGTGACTCCATGACTCTCTGCACAGTTTTCAATATATACTTCTGTGCAAAAGTTTTAGCTGTAGAAAAATCCTGCAAAGTAAGAATGCTTTCATAAATAAAAGTGTTAATAGTTTATTTTTGTTAACTGAATAAACTAAGTTGAAATCTAAATCAAATCAATATTTCAATATTTGGTATGATCTCTACCTTTCTGTCTGTAATTGCTTTAAGAGACGGAAGGATTTGAACATGCGTACATCCATAGAAGATCTATGGTTAGCTCTTCTAGATGTTGGGAACCTCCTGCCAAAATCTTTCAAAAATTGTATACAAGTGTACCTAGAAAAATTAATGCCATGAAGGCAGAGGGTGGTCACATCAAATATTCATTTAATTTAGATTTCTCTTTTGTTCATTCTCTTAATTTGTTAATTGACAAAATAAACTATTAAAGGAAGTCAATCATTAAAATGCAAATGTTTTCTCCCTAACATGTAGAAATAGCTTTAAGAGAGGCTATTCTTCTCTTACCTTTAGATGTCTTCTCCACGCCACCGTTCAGTAGAAATCCTGGTTTTCTTCTGGATGCAAATGAGTTCTCTCACAGCACTGAGGGCGGTTCTCGGAGCTCAAACAGCACTGGGGTGTCCCCAATGATGCGAGAGAACTCTTCAGTGCCGCCTCTATCTTCGCCTGGAGTGGCCTCTCCCTGTGTCTTCTTCCAGTGCTGGCTTCAAACTTCTAGGCATGTGTAATCAGCTCGGCTGTCAGTCCTTGGGCAGAGATGACTGTGCATGCCCGGGGAAATTTTCCTGTGGCCGTTTACACAGTAAACTGGTGTAAGCGGCCATTTTCTTGTGGCTGCTTACACAGTAAGCTGGGGTAAGTGGCCACAAGGAAATGGCTATGGGCATGTGCAGTCGGCTCTTGCATTTTAATGATCCCTTTAATAATTCTATGCATGTATTTTTTCCACGCCTGCTGAAAATGTTTGCACAGTATTGTACCTTGTTAATCATTGTACATCCATTTTAGTTTCCACTAGTAAAATATTATTGTAATTTTTATTTTATTTTTTTATTTAAAAAGATGAAGATTCCAAATTCAGTAGTTTCTGGTATATATGACCTAAAATAGAAGGTAAGTGAATCCAGTCATCAATTTACTTAATCTCATATTTTCAAATAAAGTGGTCTGGACAATATAAACCCACCCTTGTCCTTGGTTTCCTTCAACTTCTTTTTCTTTCATTCTATGGATTTGTTTAAGCTTTTTTCCCCTAGAGTTGTACATGTTGATTTAATAGGTGAATGACTTCATGTAAGTATAGAACACTAAGGGATCATTCAAGTACTTACCATGCTTGAGGTTTAGTATCAATATTGCTGAGTAATAACACAATGTCATGTCTCATATACGATATTACTGTAAAGCACTGAAAATTACATTCATTTGTTTTTTAAGAGGCATGTTGGTTTACCAAACTGTGGAGCATAAATGATAAATCTAATCCAGTGAGCTTTTAGCAGAGCTTGTTATTGTGGAGGGATTTGTACTGTTAGGAATTAGTCAGGGCTTTAGCATGCACCATCTAGACATAGTATATTCATTTACCTTCTAGTGCAAGAAAATACATGTAATGTGCAGGGCCATTATAACAAAAAGGGTAAATATTCTACTAGCAATTTACGTGGAAGGTAGGGAAAGGTTTGTGATCTTGATGGTGATTCCTGCTATGCATGTCCATGTGGGAAAATCTATAGTGGTTGATATGACGTCACCGCACTGATGAGCTCTGTTTCATTGACAGTCAGAAGAGAGAGACACAAGACACCAACTCAGGTTCTCGGTGCTGGGGCTGCTGGGTTTGTTGCTTGAGGGAAATAAAGAGCTAAATATCAGCAGGCTCTTCTTTGGCGCCTCATCGTCCCTGTACCCAGCCCATTAATCATCATTTTTTACCCTTTTGTGGTTGTGTACATACAAACCCATGGCTCCCTTGCCCTTCTAAAGATCTTCTTGAGGAGGAGTCCATGGCCTGGGAGAGGCTGTCTTTGTGCTCAGATGACTCCCCCGCTGTGCGTTGAATGACTCAAGTTTTCTTCGGGAATACTCTTACGCTTTCTTATAGCTGAAACCACTCTGTGGCCATATTCATATTAAATCCGGAGTTCATTAGAATTTGTGAACTCCTGGAGGTCTCAACCACCGTATTGTTTCTGGGACTAAATTCATCATGATCCTGTCACAGAGGCAACTAGATGAGCTTTGTTGCACTTGATAAAGGGCCCTCATTGCCTGAAACGCGTCGTGATGCCTACAATAAAAAGTTTTCGTGAATACATCCGGTTGTTCCCATTTCCTTCTGACCAGAGAGCGCAGTTTATTTTTGTGTTGGTTTGGGTCCACCACCCCAGCTTTCCGTTTATGTGGGAAAATCTGGTATTGGCAACACAGCAAAAGTGAAAGAACCCTCAACTACACTGTTCCATGTCTTATAGTAGAACCTGCAAAGAAATGATCACAGGACCAGATCTGTCGTCACGAAGACAGAGAACAAGGAAAAGAGTGCGAGCTTCTGGGAGTGTTGTCTGGCGAATTGTACTTAGCGTCTGTATTTATTCTGTTGTACGTATTTCTTCAATGTTTGGGGGTCCACTCATGAAACTTCCATCTGAGCCCAACAATGTGTTAAAACAGCCGTGATGATTTGTGTAGTAGTAAATTAAACGTACAGTTTACTAAGTTAAAGAATTATTGTAGCTCACACATACAAACAATATTCTGAGCCACATCTGGTTACTGACCTTTACATATCTTGTACTATATACTTCAAAAGAAATAAAATTCCACAGGAGAGCCCAACTATTTGTTGTATTTCTTTGTATTTCCACATTCATATATAATGTCAACATATGTGCAGAACTGCATTCAGATATTATTCTCACTATCCTCAGAGGAGCCTGTAATCTAATTGTACTATGTCAGATACACACCACAATAAGCAGCAATGTATATAGCTAACTATAAAGCACAATGATATGAGATGAAAAAACATTGCGTGCTTCATCTGTGACTATTGGAGTCTAATACACATACATTATAATTCCACCATCATTATGTTGCCACATATTGTCATTAAACAGGTTACTCTTGGATAACTTAACTTTCCTGATAAGATCCTTTAATTTCCGTCACAGACGGGACAGACTTTAGGGATGTTCTTCAAGAATTTCCCCAATTACTATAATGTTCTCCAGATACAAATCAGTTAGTTATTCTGTGCCAAATGCATTAATTTCTGAGTCGAATGGGGACAGGTGCAAAGGTTATATGGCACAAAAGAAGATGCACATAGGCTATTCCTGCATCCTAGTGTCCTCTTCTTGTCTATGGTTTTATCTGCTGATAGACACTTCACCACTTGTATATTATTCCATTGTTATACGTTTAATTTTTACCTAAGCTAGTATAGTTATTAAGAAAAATAAAGGTTTATAATGTTTGGATTCTATAAATCAGATTTTTTTTTTATTGAATGATTATATCATTCAATTACTTTCAATGTCATAGATGCAACGCACTCCATAGATGGCTGGTTTTTGTTTGTCACATAGTATAAAACTTTTTCTCATGTGACTGCATGGTGCCTTTTAAACTATGTTCCCAAATAGTAAAATGTACCTGCGCCCATAAACAGCTGTCTCGTATTTTAAAGGGGTATTCCCAACTCATTTGTTCACCACCATGCAGGCTGTGTGCTCTGTTGACTTCCTGGTTTTCTCAGTGAATTGGTGGGCGGGGTTTCACTTTCCGTCTCCCAGACAAAGCCATTTCTACTATCTCTCTTCATAAATACCAATGATTAGAGATGAGCGAACACTAAAATGTTCGAGGTTCGAAATTCGATTCGAACAGCCGCTCAATGTTCGTGTGTTCGAACGGGTTTCGAACCCCATTATAGTCTATGGGGAACAGATACTCGTTAAGGGGGAAACCCAAATCCGTGTCTGGAGGGTCACCAAGTCCACTATGACACCCCAGGAAATGATGCCAACACCTCTGGAATGACACTGGGACAGCAGGGGAAGCATGTCTGGGGGCATCTAACACACCAAAGACCCTCTATTACCCCAACATCACTGCCTAACAACTACACACTTTACACACTCAATACCACCTCTCTGACAGTAGGAAAACACCTTGAAACATGTGTATTTGGCACTTGCAGTGAGGAGAGCTTGTCACCAGCAGTGAATTTGGCCCTTGTAGTAAGTTGAGGTTGGCACCAACATTTGTTTTGAAAATCAGGGTGGATTGAGCCTCTAACCAGCAGAGTTTGGGCAAATTCATGGTGGAGGGAGCCTCTAAACACCCCAGTTTGGGCAAATTCATGGTGGAGGGAGCCTCTAAAAACCCCAGTTTGGACCAATTCATGGTGGAGGGAGCCTCTAACCAGCCCAGTGTGGGCAAATTCATGGTGGAGGGAGCCTCTAAAAAACCCAGTTTGGACCAATTCATGGTGGAGGGAGCCTCTAAACAGCCCAGTTTGGGCAAATTCATGGTGGAGGGAGCCTCTAACCAGCCCAGTTTGGACCAATTAATGGTGGAGGGAGCCTCTAAACAGCCAAGTTTGGACCAATTCATGGTGGAGGGAGCCTCTAACCAGCCCAGTTTGGACCAATTAATGGTGGAGGGAGCCTCTAAACAGCCAAGTTTGGACCAATTCATGGTGGAGGGAGCCTCTAAAAACCCCAGTTTGGACCAATTCATGGTGGAGGGAGCCTCTAACCAGCCCAGTTTGGGCAAATTCATGGTGGAGGGAGCCTCTAAACAGCCCAGTTTGGGCACATTCATGGTGGAGGGAGCCTCTAACCAGCCCAGTTTGGACCAATTAATGGTGGAGGGAGCCGCTAAACAGCCCAGTTTGGACCAATTCATGGTGGAGGGAGCCTCTAAAAACCCCAGTTTGGACCAATTCATGGTGGAGGGAGCCTCTAAAAAACCCAGTTTGGACCAATTCATGGTGGAGGGAGCCTCTAACCAGCCCAGTTTGGACCAATTAATGGTGGAGGGAGCCTCTAAACAGCCAAGTTTGGACCAATTCATGGTGGAGGGAGCCTCTAAAAACCCCAGTTTGGACCAATTCATGGTGGAGGGAGCCTCTAAACAGCCCAGTTTGGGCAAATTCATGGTGGAGGGAGCCTCTAACCAGCCCAGTTTGGACCAATTAATGGTGGAGGGAGCCTCTAAACAGCCAAGTTTGGACCAATTCATGGTGGAGGGAGCCTCTAACCAGCCCAGTTTGGACCAATTAATGGTGGAGGGAGCCTCTAAACAGCCAAGTTTTGGGAAATTCATGGTGGAGGGAGCCTCTAACCAGCCCAGTGTGGGCAAATTCATGGTGGAGGGAGCCTCTAAAAAACCCAGTTTGGACCAATTCATGGTGGAGGGAGCCTCTAACCAGCCCAGTGTGGGCAAATTCATGGTGGAGGGAGCCTCTAACCAGCCCAGTTTGGGCAAATTCATGGTGGAGGGAGCCTCTAAACAGCCCAGTTTGGGCAAATTCATGGTGGAGGGAGCCTCTAAACAGCCCAGTTTGGGCAAATACATGGTGGAGGGAGCTTCTAACCAGCCCAGTTTGGACCAATTAATGGTGGAGGGAGCCTCTAACCAGCCCAGTTTGGGCAAATTCATGGTGGAGGGAGCCTCTAAACAGCCCAGTTTGGACCAATTCATGGTGGAGGGAGCCTCTAAAAAACCCAGTTTGGACCAATTCATGGTGGAGGGAGCCTCTAAACAGCCCAGTTTGGGCAAATTCATGGTGGAGGGAGCCTCTAACCAGCCCAGTTTGGACCAATTCATGGTGGAGGGAGCCTCTAACCAGCCCAGTTTGGGCAAATTCATGGTGGAGGGAGCCTCTAAACAGCCCAGTTTGGACCAATTCATGGTGGAGGGAGCCTCTAAAAAACCCAGTTTGGACCAATTCATGGTGGAGGGAGCCTCTAAACAGCCCAGTTTGGGTAAATTCATGGTGGAGGGAGCCTCTAACCAGCCCAGTTTGGACCAATTAATGGTGGAGGGAGCCTCTAAACAGCCAAGTTTGGACCAATTCATGGTGGAGGGAGCCTATAACCAGCCCAGTTTGGACCAATTAATGGTGGAGGGAGCCTCTAAACAGCCAAGTTTTGGGAAATTCATGGTGGAGGGAGCCTCTAACCAGCCCAGTGTGGGCAAATTCATGGTGGAGGGAGCCTCTAAAAAACCCAGTTTGGACCAATTCATGGTGGAGGGAGCCTCTAACCAGCCCAGTGTGGGCAAATTCATGGTGGAGGGAGCCTCTAAAAAACCCAGTTTGGACCAATTCATGGTGGAGGGAGCCTCTAAACAGCCCAGTTTGGGCAAATTCATGGTGGAGGGAGCCTCTAACCAGCCCAGTTTGGACCAATTAATGGTGGAGGGAGCCTCTAAACAGCCAAGTTTGGACCAATTAATGGTGGAGGGAGCCTCTAAACAGCCAAGTTTTGGGAAATTCATGGTGGAGGGAGCCTCTAACCAGCCCAGTGTGGGCAAATTCATGGTGGAGGGAGCCTCTAACCAGCCCAGTTTGGACCAATTAATGGTGGAGGGAGCCTCTAAACAGCCAAGTTTGGACCAATTCATGGTGGAGGGAGCCTCTAACCAGCCCAGTTTGGACCAATTAATGGTGGAGGGAGCCTCTAAACAGCCAAGTTTTGGGAAATTCATGGTGGAGGGAGCCTCTAACCAGCCCAGTTTGGACCAATTCATGGTGGAGGGAGCCTCTAAACAGCCCAGTTTGGGCAAATTCATGGTGGAGGGAGCCTCTAAACAGCCCAGTTTGGGCAAATTCATGGTGGAGGGAGCCTCTAACCAGCCCAGTTTGGACCAATTAATGGTGGAGGGAGCCGCTAAACAGCCCAGTTTGGACCAATTCATGGTGGAGGGAGCCTCTAAAAACCCCAGTTTGGACCAATTCATGGTGGAGGGAGCCTCTAACCAGCCCAGTTTGGACCAATTAATGGTGGAGGGAGCCGCTAAACAGCCCAGTTTGGACCAATTCATGGTGGAGGGAGCCTCTAAAAACCCCAGTTTGGACCAATTCATGGTGGAGGGAGCCTCTAAACAGCCCAGTTTGGGCAAATTCATGGTGGAGGGAGCCTCTAACCAGCAGAGTTGGTGGAAATCAGGGTGGAGGGAGCCTAGTATTAGCAGAATTGTGCAACGCTTATGGTGGATGAGTATGAGGATGCGGAGGAATTGGAGAGGTTGAGTACAGACATGGAGTTTCATGTTGGGGTGCTTTACACAGGTGGGCACAAAAATGACGGCTCTACCCAGTGGTGGTTCATTTTTATCAAAGTGAGCCGGTCGGCACTCTCAGCTGACAGACGGGTGCGCTTGTCAGTGATGATGCCACCGGCTGCACTGAACACCCTCTCAGATAGGACGCTGGCGGCAGGACAGGACAGCACCTCCAAGGCATATAGGGCAAGTTCAAGCCACAGGTCCAACTTCGACACCCAATACGTGTAGGGCGCAGAGGGGTCGGAGAGGACAGGGCTGTGGTCGGAAAGGTATTCCCGCAACATGCGCCTATACTTCTCACGCCTGGTGACACTAGGACCCTCCGTGGCGGCTCTTTGGCGAGGGGGTGCCATCAAGGTGTCCCAGACCTTAGACAGTGTGCCCCTCGTTTGTGTGGACCGGTGAGAACTTGGTTGCCTACTGGAGGAACTGCCCTCCCTGCCGCCAACGTCACATGCTGGAAACATCTCCATCATATTCTGCACCAATTGCCTGTGGCAAGCATTGATGCGATTGGCCCTCCCCTCTACCGGAATAAAAGACGAGATGTTGTTTTTATACCGGGGGTCAAGGATAGCAAAGATCCAGTACTGGTTGTCCTCCATGATTTTGACAATACGCTTGTCGGTTGTAAAGCACCCCAACATGAACTCAGCCATGTCTGCCACAGTGTTAGTTGGCATGACTCCTCTGGCCCCACCGGAAAGTTCAATCTCCATTTCCTCCTCATCCTCCATGTCTACCCATCCGCGCTGCAACAATGGGACGATTCGAAGTTGCCCGGAAGCCTCCTGTATCACCATCACATCATCGGACAACTCTTCTTCCTCCTCCTCCTCCTCCTCCTCCTCCATTAAACGCAGTGAAGCGGACAGATGTGTGGACTTACTCTCCAGCTGTGACGGATCGGATGCTATCCCTAACTCCTCTGTGTGATCTGAGTTATCCCTGATGTCAATCAGGGATTCTCTCAGAACACACAAGAGCGGGATTGTAAGGCTCACCATCGCATCCTCAGAGCTCACCCTCCTTGTGGACTCCTCAAAGACCCGTAGGATGTCACAAAGGTCTCTCATCCATGGCCACTCATGGATGTGAAACTGAGGCAGCTGACTTTGTGGCACCCTAGGGTTTTGTAGCTGGTATTCCATCAAAGGTCTCTGCTGCTCAACCACTCTATTCAACATCTGAAACGTTGAGTTCCAGCGTGTGGGGACGTCGCACAAAAGCCGGTGTTGTGGCACATGCAGGCGTTGCTGGAGAGATTTTAAGCTAGCAGCGGCTACTGTCGACTTGCGAAAGTGGGCGCACATGCGCCGCACTTTCACCAGTAGCTCTGGAACATTGGGGTAGCTCTTTAGGAAACGTTGCACCACTAGGTTGAAGACGTGGGCCAGGCATGGAACATGTTGGAGTCCGGCAAGCTCCAGAGCTGCTACCAGGTTCCGGCCGTTATCACAAACGACCATGCCTGGGCCCAGGTGCAGCGGCTCAAACCATATTGCCGTCTCATCGAGGAGGGCATCCCTCACCTCGGAGGCAGTGTGCTGTCTGTCCCCCAAGCTGATCAGCTTCAGCACAGCCTGCTGACGTCTACCAACGCCAGTGCTGCAACGTTTCCAACTCGTAGCTGGGGTCAATCTAACAGCGGAGGAGGAGGCGGTGGCGGAGGAGGAGGCGGTGGCGGAGGAGGAGGCGGTAGAGGAGGAGGAGGAGGGGGGTGTTCTTCTCGTGTCCCTGCCAGGAATGTTAGGCGGGGAGACGAGGTACACCGGGCCAGTTTGGGAAGCAGTCCCAGCCTCAACTACATTCACCCAGTGTGCCGTCAGTGAAATGTAGCGTCCCTGTCCGCATGCACTTGTCCACGCGTCGGTGGTCAAGTGGACCTTTGTGCAAAGCGCGGAACTAAGGGCCCGCCTGATGTTGAGTGACACGTGCTGGTGCAAGGCGGGGACGGCACACCGGGAGAAGTAGTGACGGCTAGGGACGGCATAGCGAGGTGCCGCAGTTGCCATCAGGTCCAGGAAGGCGGGAGTTTCAACAAGCTGGAACGCCAACATCTCCTGGGCCAGCAGTTTAGCGATGTTGGCGTTCAAGGCTTGCGCGTGTGGGTGGTTAGCAGTGTATTTCTGCCGCCGCTCCAATGTCTGAGAGATGGTGGGTTGTTGTAAAGAAACGCCTGATGGTACCTTTGATGGTGCAGGAGAAGGAGATAAGACAGGACCAGGGGAGGATGAGGTAGAAGTCAACAAAGTGGCGGAGGCAGATGAAGTGGTGTCCTGGCTCGTCCTCTGGAGTGCATCGCCAGCACAGTCAGCAGTGGCAGTGGCAGAGGCAGAGGCAGTGGCAGAGGCAGTGGCAGTGGCGTGAACGGCAGGCGGCCTTTGTCCTGCCGTTGCTGCCTGCCACTGATTCCAGTGCTTGGATTCCAAATGACGGCGCATTGAAGTGGTGGACAGGTTGCTCTTCTCAGAGCCCCTAATCAATTTCGAGAGGCAAATTGTGCAGACAACACTATATCTGTCCTCGGCGCATTCCTTGAAAAAACTCCACACCTTCGAGAAACGTGCCCTCGAGGTGGGAGTTTTTCGGGGCTGGGTACGAACTGGAACATCTTGGGAGATTCCGGGTGTGGCCTGGCTTCGCCTAAGCTGCTGACCTCTGCCTCTGCCTCTAGCTACCCTTTTTGGTGCTGCACCTGCCTCAACATCCACACTACTTTCCCCGCTTGACATCCCCCCTGTCCAGGTCGGGTCAGTGTCCTCATCATCCACCACTTCCTCTTCCAACTCCTGTCTCATCTCCTCCTCCCGCACAATGCGCCGGTCAACTGGATGCCCTGATGGCAACTGCGTCACATCATCGTCGATGAGGGTGGGTTGCTGGTCATCCACCACCAAATCGAACGGAGATGGAGGAGACTCTAGTGTTTGAGCATCTGGACACAGATGCTCCTCTGTTAGGTTCGTGGAATCGTGACGTGGAGAGGCAGGCTGAGGGACAATGAAAGGAGCGGAGAACAGCTCTGGGGAGCAGGGACAGTTTGGGTTATTGTTCTGTAAAGCTTCGGAATTTTGGGAGGAAGGAAGACAAGACTGTTGGGTAATAGGAGGAGAGGAGGCAGAGTCTGACTGGCTGCTGGACAATGTGCTGTAAGCGTTCTCTGACAGCCATTGCAAGACCTGTTCCTGGTTCTCGGGCCTACTAAGGTTTGAACCCTGCAGTTTAGTTAATGTGGCAAGCAACCCTGGCACTGTGGAGTGGCGCAATGCTTGCTGCCCCACAGGAGTAGGCACGGGACGCCCTGTGGCTTCACTGCTACCTTGCTCCCCAGAACCATTCCCCCGACCTCGCCCACGGCCTCGTCCACGTCCCTTTCCGGGAGCCTTGCGCATTTTGAATTCCTAGTTAGAAATTGGCACTGTATACCAGTAGTAAAAATTGTGGGTGCACGTAACCCCAATATATTCTTTGAATTCCCAGTCAGACACTGGCACTATATGGCAGTAGCAAGAAATGAGGGTATTTATAACCCCAATATATTCTTTGAATTCCCAGTCAGACAATGGCACTGTATACCAGTAGTAAAAATTGTGGGTGCACGTAACCCCAATATATTCTTTGAATTCCCAGTCAGAAACTGGCACTATATGGCAGTAGCAAGAAATGAGGGTATTTATAACCCCAATATATTCTTTGAATTCCCAGTCAGACAATGGCACTGTATACCAGTAGTAAAAATTGTGGGTGCACGTAACCACAATATATTCTTTGAATTACCAGTCAGAAACTGGCACTATATGGCAGTAGCAAGAAATGAGGGTATTTATAACCCCAATATATTCTTTGAATTCCCAGTCAGACAATGGCACTGTATACCAGTAGTAAAAATTGTGGGTGCACGTAACCCCAATATATTCTTTGAATTCCCAGTCAGAAACTGGCACTATATGGCAGTAGCAAGAAATGAGGGTATTTATAACCCCAATATATTCTTTGAATTCCCAGTCAGACAATGGCACTGTATACCAGTAGTAAAAATTGTGGGTGCACGTAACCACAATATATTCTTTGAATTACCAGTCAGAAACTGGCACTATATGGCAGTAGCAAGAAATGAGGGTATTTATAACCCCAATATATTCTTTGAATTCCCAGTCAGATAATGGCACTGTATACCAGTAGTAAAAATTGTGGGTGCACGTAACCCCAATATATTCTTTGAATTCCCAGTCAGAAACTGGCACTATATGGCAGTAGCAAGAAATGAGGGTATTTATAACCCCAATATATTCTTTGAATTCCCAGTCAGACAATGGCACTGTATACCAGTAGTAAAAATTGTGGGTGCACGTAACCCCAATATATTCTTTGAATTACCAGTCAGAAACTGGCACTATATGGCAGTAGCAAGAAATGAGGGTATTTATAACCCCAATATATTCTTTGAATTCCCAGTCAGACAATGGCACTGTATACCAGTAGTAAAAATTGTGGGTGCACGTAACCACAATATATTCTTTGAATTACCAGTCAGAAACTGGCACTATATGGCAGTAGCAAGAAATGAGGGTATTTATAACCCCAATATATTCTTTGAATTCCCAGTCAGACAATGGCACTGTATACCAGTAGTAAAAATTGTGGGTGCACGTAACCCCAATATATTCTTTGAATTCCCAGTCAGACACTGGCACTATATGGCAGTAGCAAGAAATGAGGGTATTTGTATTCCCAATATATTCTTTGAATTCCCAGTCAGACAATGGCACTGTATACCAGTAGTAAAAATTGTGGGTGCACGTAACCACAATATATTCTTTGAATTACCAGTCAGAAACTGGCACTATATGGCAGTAGCAAGAAATGAGGGTATTTGTATTCCCAATATATTCTTTGAATTCCCAGTCAGACAATGGCACTGTATACCAGTAGTAAAAATTGTGGGTGCACGTAACCCCAATATATTCTTTGAATTCCCAGTCAGAAACTGGCACTATATGGCAGTAGCAAGAAATGAGGGTATTTATAACCCCAATATATTCTTTGAATTCCCAGTCAGACAATGGCACTGTATACCAGTAGTAAAAATTGTGGGTGCACGTAACCCCAATATATTCTTTGAATTACCAGTCAGAAACTGGCACTATATGGCAGTAGCAAGAAATGAGGGTATTTATAACCCCAATATATTCTTTGAATTCCCAGTCAGACAATGGCACTGTATACCAGTAGTAAAAATTGTGGGTGCACGTAACCACAATATATTCTTTGAATTACCAGTCAGAAACTGGCACTATATGGCAGTAGCAAGAAATGAGGGTATTTATAACCCCAATATATTCTTTGAATTCCCAGTCAGACAATGGCACTGTATACCAGTAGTAAAAATTGTGGGTGCACGTAACCCCAATATATTCTTTGAATTCCCAGTCAGACACTGGCACTATATGGCAGTAGCAAGAAATGAGGGTATTTGTATTCCCAATATATTCTTTGAATTCCCAGTCAGACAATGGCACTGTATACCAGTAGTAAAAATTGTGGGTGCACGTAACCACAATATATTCTTTGAATTACCAGTCAGAAACTGGCACTATATGGCAGTAGCAAGAAATGAGGGTATTTGTATTCCCAATATATTCTTTGAATTCCCAGTCAGACAATGGCACTGTATACCAGTAGTAAAAATTGTGGGTGCACGTAACCCCAATATATTCTTTGAATTCCCAGTCAGAAACTGGCACTATATGGCAGTAGCAAGAAATGAGGGTATTTATAACCCCAATATATTCTTTGAATTCCCAGTCAGACAATGGCACTGTATACCAGTAGTAAAAATTGTGGGTGCACGTAACCACAATATATTCTTTGAATTACCAGTCAGAAACTGGCACTATATGGCAGTAGCAAGAAATGAGGGTATTTGTATTCCCAATATATTCTTTGAATTCCCAGTCAGACAATGGCACTGTATACCAGTAGTAAAAATTGTGGGTGCACGTAACCACAATATATTCTTTGAATTACCAGTCAGAAACTGGCACTATATGGCAGTAGCAAGAAATGAGGGTATTTGTATTCCCAATATATTCTTTGAATTCCCAGTCAGACAATGGCACTGTATACCAGTAGTAAAAATTGTGGGTGCACGTAACCCCAATATATTCTTTGAATTCCCAGTCAGAAACTGGCACTATATGGCAGTAGCAAGAAATGAGGGTATTTATAACCCCAATATATTCTTTGAATTCCCAGTCAGACAATGGCACTGTATACCAGTAGTAAAAATTGTGGGTGCACGTAACCACAATATATTCTTTGAATTACCAGTCAGAAACTGGCACTATATGGCAGTAGCAAGAAATGAGGGTATTTATAACCCCAATATATTCTTTGAATTCCCAGTCAGACAATGGCACTGTATACCAGTAGTAAAAATTGTGGGTGCACGTAACCCCAATATATTCTTTGAATTCCCAGTCAGAAACTGGCACTATTTGGCAGTAGCAAGAAATGAGGGTATTTATAACCCCAATATATTCTTTGAATTCCCAGTCAGACAATGACACTGTATACCAGTAGTAAAAATTGTGGGTGCACGTAACCCCAATATATTCTTTGAATTACCAGTCAGAAACTGGCACTATATGGCAGTAGCAAGAAATGAGGGTATTTATAACCCCAATATATTCTTTGAATTCCCAGTCAGACAATGGAACTGTATACCAGTAGTAAAAATTGTGGGTGCACGTAACCCCAATATATTCTTTGAATTCCCAGTCAGAAACTGGCACTATATGGCAGTAGCAAGAAATGAGGGTATTTATAACCCCAATATATTCTTTGAATTCCCAGTCAGACAATGGCACTGTATACCAGTAGTAAAAATTGTGGGTGCACGTAACCACAATATATTCTTTGAATTACCAGTCAGAAACTGGCACTATATGGCAGTAGCAAGAAATGAGGGTATTTATAACCCCAATATATTCTTTGAATTCCCAGTCAGACAATGGCACTGTATACCAGTAGTAAAAATTGTGGGTGCACGTAACCCCAATATATTCTTTGAATTCCCAGTCAGAAACTGGCACTATATGGCAGTAGCAAGAAATGAGGGTATTTATAACCCCAATATATTCTTTGAATTCCCAGTCAGACAATGGCACTGTATACCAGTAGTAAAAATTGTGGGTGCACGTAACCCCAATATATTCTTTGAATTCCCAGTCAGAAACTGGCACTATATGGCAGTAGCAAGAAATGAGGGTATTTATAACCCCAATATATTCTTTGAATTCCCAGTCAGACAATGGCACTGTATACCAGTAGTAAAAATTGTGGGTGCACGTAACCACAATATATTCTTTGAATTACCAGTCAGAAACTGGCACTATATGGCAGTAGCAAGAAATGAGGGTATTTATAACCCCAATATATTCTTTGAATTCCCAGTCAGACAATGGCACTGTATACCAGTAGTAAAAATTGTGGGTGCACGTAACCCCAATATATTCTTTGAATTCCCAGTCAGAAACTGGCACTATATGGCAGTAGCAAGAAATGAGGGTATTTATAACCCCAATATATTCTTTGAATTCCCAGTCAGACAATGGCACTGTATACCAGTAGTAAAAATTGTGGGTGCACGTAACCACAATATATTCTTTGAATTACCAGTCAGAAACTGGCACTATATGGCAGTAGCAAGAAATGAGGGTATTTATAACCCCAATATATTCTTTGAATTCCCAGTCAGACAATGGCACTGTATACCAGTAGTAAAAATTGTGGGTGCACGTAACCCCAATATATTCTTTGAATTCCCAGTCAGAAACTGGCACTATATGGCAGTAGCAAGAAATGAGGGTATTTATAACCCCAATATATTCTTTGAATTCCCAGTCAGACAATGGCACTGTATACCAGTAGTAAAAATTGTGGGTGCACGTAACCCCAATATATTCTTTGAATTCCCAGTCAGAAACTGGCACTATATGGCAGTAGCAAGAAATGAGGGTATTTATAACCCCAATATATTCTTTGAATTCCCAGTCAGACAATGGCACTGTATACCAGTAGTAAAAATTGTGGGTGCACGTAACCCCAATATATTCTTTGAATTCCCAGTCAGAAACTGGCACTATATGGCAGTAGCAAGAAATGAGGGTATTTATAACCCCAATATATTCTTTGAATTCCCAGTCAGACAATGGCACTGTATACCAGTAGTAAAAATTGTGGGTGCACGTAACCACAATATATTCTTTGAATTACCAGTCAGAAACTGGCACTATATGGCAGTAGCAAGAAATGAGGGTATTTATAACCCCAATATATTCTTTGAATTCCCAGTCAGACAATGGCACTGTATACCAGTAGTAAAAATTGTGGGTGCACGTAACCCCAATATATTCTTTGAATTCCCAGTCAGAAACTGGCACTATATGGCAGTAGCAAGAAATGAGGGTATTTATAACCCCAATATATTCTTTGAATTCCCAGTCAGACAATGGCACTGTATACCAGTAGTAAAAATTGTGGGTGCACGTAACCACAATATATTCTTTGAATTACCAGTCAGAAACTGGCACTATATGGCAGTAGCAAGAAATGAGGGTATTTATAACCCCAATATATTCTTTGAATTCCCAGTCAGACAATGGCACTGTATACCAGTAGTAAAAATTGTGGGTGCACGTAACCCCAATATATTCTTTGAATTCCCAGTCAGACACTGGCACTATATGGCAGTAGCAAGAAATGAGGGTATTTGTATTCCCAATATATTCTTTGAATTCCCAGTCAGACAATGGCACTGTATACCAGTAGTAAAAATTGTGGGTGCACGTAACCACAATATATTCTTTGAATTACCAGTCAGAAACTGGCACTATATGGCAGTAGCAAGAAATGAGGGTATTTATAACCCCGATATATTCTTTGAATTCCCAGTCAGACAATGGCACTGTATACCAGTAGTAAAAATTGTGGGTGCACGTAACCACAATATATTCTTTGAATTACCAGTCAGAAACTGGCACTATATGGCAGTAGCAAGAAATGAGGGTATTTATAACCCCAATATATTCTTTGAATTCCCAGTCAGACAATGGCACTGTATACCAGTAGTAAAAATTGTGGGTGCACGTAACCCCAATATATTCTTTGAATTCCCAGTCAGAAACTGGCACTATATGGCAGTAGCAAGAAATGAGGGTATTTATAACCCCAATATATTCTTTGAATTCCCAGTCAGACAATGGCACTGTATACCAGTAGTAAAAATTGTGGGTGCACGTAACCCCAATATATTCTTTGAATTCCCAGTCAGAAACTGGCACTATATGGCAGTAGCAAGAAATGAGGGTATTTATAACCCCAATATATTCTTTGAATTCCCAGTCAGACAATGGCACTGTATACCAGTAGTAAAAATTGTGGGTGCACGTAACCACAATATATTCTTTGAATTACCAGTCAGAAACTGGCACTATATGGCAGTAGCAAGAAATGAGGGTATTTATAACCCCAATATATTCTTTGAATTCCCAGTCAGACAATGGCACTGTATACCAGTAGTAAAAATTGTGGGTGCACGTAACCCCAATATATTCTTTGAATTCCCAGTCAGACACTGGCACTATATGGCAGTAGCAAGAAATGAGGGTATTTGTATTCCCAATATATTCTTTGAATTCCCAGTCAGACAATGGCACTGTATACCAGTAGTAAAAATTGTGGGTGCACGTAACCACAATATATTCTTTGAATTACCAGTCAGAAACTGGCACTATATGGCAGTAGCAAGAAATGAGGGTATTTATAACCCCGATATATTCTTTGAATTCCCAGTCAGACAATGGCACTGTATACCAGTAGTAAAAATTGTGGGTGCACGTAACCACAATATATTCTTTGAATTACCAGTCAGAAACTGGCACTATATGGCAGTAGCAAGAAATGAGGGTATTTATAACCCCAATATATTCTTTGAATTCCCAGTCAGACAATGGCACTGTATACCAGTAGTAAAAATTGTGGGTGCACGTAACCCCAATATATTCTTTGAATTCCCAGTCAGAAACTGGCACTATATGGCAGTAGCAAGAAATGAGGGTATTTATAACCCCAATATATTCTTTGAATTCCCAGTCAGACAATGGCACTATATAGCAGTAGCAAAAATTGTGGGTGCACGTAACCCCAATATATTCTTTGAATCCCCAGTCAGAAACTGGCAGTAGCAAGAAATGAGGGTATTTGTAACCCCAATATATTCTTTGAATTCCCAGTCAGACAATGGCACTATATAGCAGTAGCAAAAATTGTGGGTGCACGTAACCCCAATATATTCTTTGAATTCCCAGTCAGAAACTGGAACTATATGGCAGTAGCAAGAAATGAGGGTATTTGTAACCCCAATATATTCTTTGAATTCCCAGTCAGACAATGGCACTGTATACCAGTAGTAAAAATTGTGGGTGTATATAGCCCCAATTCTATTGCTAGGGGACTTGCAGGGTATTTCTGGGGTGAAGGTGGGGGGGCACACCGTTGGAACGGGTATCGGGGTATATATCGGGTATACGGGAATACACTGACAGTGTATTCCATTCAGGATCCTGGGAAAGCTGGGTTGCGGCGATTGAGCCCGTTAGTGCCACGTTACACTGACAAGCTTCTCCCTGGAATTTAGCTCTTATAAGAGCTGTTGGTTGTCTTCTCCTTCCTATCCTAGCCTGTCCCTGCCTACCCAGAATCTAACCCCTAGCTAACTGGACGGAAACCTCCGTCCCCGGTGAATTGCAAGCTCAGAATGACGCGAAGCTGGGCGGCGCTGTTCTTTTAAATTAGAGGTCACATGTTTTCGGCAGCCAATGGGTTTTGCCTACTTTTTTCAACGTCACCGGTGTCGTAGTTCCTGTCCCACCTACCCTGCGCTGTTATTGGAGCAAAAAAGGCGCCAGGGAAGGTGGGAGGGGAATCGAGTAATGGCGCACTTTACCACGCGGTGTTCGATTCGATTCGAACATGCCGAACAGCCTAATATCCGATCGAACATGAGTTCGATAGAACACTGTTCGCTCATCTCTACCAATGATGTCAACAGACAGAATCACCATGAATAAAATAATAGAATCTTTATTAGATATTCATATAAAATGAATTAAACATGTACATATATAAAATGGGGGGTTAAATGCTTCAATAATAACACTGGTGGTAGCAATAGTAAATGGTGTAATATACATAAAGGGACATATGGTCAATGGAAATACAAAATGAGTAACAAATGTCATGGTAATATATAAGTGCACAGGTAAACAACCAATGTTAACAACCAGTGACAAAGGTACAATGAAAAATTCAATTACTAGCCATGACCCAATATGAGTATAGGTTTAACATGTACACATACCGCCAGTGAACATGCACATGTTAAACCTATACTCAGGACACCACGCTACCCGATAGTTTACACATTACCATAGAAATGTTGTCTAGTGTGAAGTATCCAGCTTTGATGTCGCTTACCATAGCAATGTGGCCTAGCAAGAACCATCCAGCTTCGGTGTCTAGCGATTCGCCATGTCTGTTCAGATGCTCATATTACGCCTGCCCTGCAGAGCATCCTGGTGGAGAGCCCTCCCTTCCACACAGTGGAGCCCACCTATAACCCCGCCCCCATATAACCGAACCCTTGCCCCATCCCCACCCTGTCCTGCTGGGCCCTGACAAAATGGTCTTGCTTGAAACCAGTCCCTGGTGAAAAAAAGGTTGGGGACCACTGATTTAGAGGCTATAGAGAACTCTATGGTCACACAGTCACCCAGTGTGTGTACAAAACATATACACTGACTATTCCCTTTTGCTTTGCCCCTTTCCAATGAACTGTTGTACAATGTTCTCTAATATTCACATACAGTACTTTTTGTAGTTAGTACAAAGAAAGAATTACCCATACATAGACAAGGACACCAGATTGAAAATCCATCTGTACCATGGAAACTTTCAATGTAAACTCTTCCACTAAAGAGGTCATTGCCTGGGCAAAAACAACTGTAAAATATGCCAAGAAATGAATTTTGTAAAATATATCTCTCAAAAAGAAACTTTCAACAGATAAAAGCATTGTGTATTTCCCCAATACCGAATAAAGGAGCAATATTAAATGACATATTAATATTTTCTGTCTATGCACGGACAACTATGAAAAGACATTTATCCTAACTGATGTTGAGTGCTTTCTGGATAAAGTTGTAGGCGTCCACGTAACATACTAAGAGCAGTGTATGTGATCACCACTTTGTTGTTCCTGGCAGTAAATACTGGATAAGTGTAATATACATTTTCAGAATGTGTTCTCTGATTTAAGTATTACCACTTTACGAGCCACTAGTTACATAGACTTGTTCCTGCTTTCTATTTTGTTACAGCCATTTTAACAGCTATTTTTACTTAGATTCATAAACCGTGAAAGGGAGAGAAATGCACTTTTTAGCAATTACTATTCCCTTAATTTACTGTTTCTCGATACCGTTTTTCCAGAAGTTTGTAATATCAACAACTCCATCAAGCATTTGCATTTTCTTCTAGTACAGACATAGAATTGCCAGCTGTTCACTGATCACTTATAAAGACTTGTTGTTGGAGGTTCTCACTCGTTTCCACAGGCGCTTATTCACACATACATTTTGTGAACTCCTTTGATGTGTCATTTGTGAGGCTGTTCTGTAATTCTTACTAATACTGTGTTAATTGTCTATCCTGTTGTAAATGTTAGTATTACTCTGTGTATCTAATACTAAATTATAGCAGTCTTAACTTCCCCATAGTGGATAAATATAAGCACCTAAATGGACGTCAAGCCATAAACCATTGCTGTAACAGAAATCTTATCCATGTTTTTTTTTTTCTACTATCCATACATTCTGGATCGAGGCCTCACTTCACTTCTGCTTTCTGCATCTGTGTCCTCCTTCCATCCCATACACACTTACATACTGTTATTTAGAAACAATGCTATTTACTGCACTACCATACACATAAAAATAATATACTATATAGTGCTATACAGTATAAGGATGTACTGTATAGTGTAAGTAGTGACACAACCTAATTGCCAACATGCTATGCTCAAAAACTCAACACAATAAGTTAAGTAACATTACCCATATTAGGATTTCTGTTTGTACCCACTTCAGCAAGGAAGACTGATACCACATAGAACTGGCCACACATCCCTTCAGTTGATGTCTGTTCTTCATGAGTATTTACAATTTATTTGTCACATATCCAGCCTCCATTACTATGGTTGACAAACCAAAGTTTTTGCAGCCTAAATCTTGAACCCATAAAGGAAAAATGTAATTGGTCTATTTTGCAATAAAACTTTAAGGATCCACGAACAATTCAAACCGGAAAATTTGATCCGTATATTGTCTGGACTTCCCAGGTCAAACCCAGTCAGGAAACCAAGACTCCATGCATCATAGTAATCTATGATGCTGGAGGTTGCTGCCTGCCTTTGGCCCCACTGTCTATACTTTTTATACTGCGGGCACTAAAGCCATGGACAGACAGGGTCTCTATAATGCAAGGAGTCACTGTCTCTGAGTCCTAGCTTGGACATCCAAGTCCATATTTACTGGTCCAGATTGCCGTGCGTGCATGGGGCCTAAAGGACAGGAATAATTTATAATTGTGCTCAAGAATCCTATCCAAATTGCAGATTGCAAAACACAGGCATTGTGAGGAAGGACATGTATAAAATGCCAATAGACGGTTAAAACAGAAGTGTCATAACTGTAGTTTGGGAACTGGTGTGCTCTACCATTGGTGCCTGTGACCGGAGTCTCCTTATCAGTCTCAGTGAAAACCTTGTAGTGTGATATTCACCGCAGTGCTGCAATTGCCATACCAAAATTAAGTATTGACTTTCAACCATAGCAGCGTCTATCTACAGATGTTTCTCCAGTCTTTGTATATGTAGTCATGGAACTAGTAGATCTCTACACACCTATCAACTCACAAATGCCTTGACTAGCTGCTCATCAATAGTCAGTCAATAACAATATAAAGCACAAGTAATAAAATTTATCAACAGCAATATAAGCTATAAGCAAAGTTAACTCAGAAAAAAGTAAATGTTACCGGTGATGGCAGGTGTGTCAGAAAGAGTTAAACATTAGAGATGAGCGAGTAGTACTCGATCGAGTAGGTATTCAATCGACTACTACGGTATTCGAAATACTCGTACTCGATCGAGTACTACTCACTGTTCGAATGTAAAAGTTCGATGTAGAACCAGCATTGATTGGCCGAATGCTATACAGTCGGCCAATCAACGCTGGTTCTTCTCCTACCTTTACAAGTCTTCTCCGTGCAGCTTCCCCGCGGTGTCTTCCAGCTCTTCATTCACTCTGCCAGGCATCGGGCCTGGGCAGAGCCGACTGCGCATGTCTGCTTGTAGTGCGGGCATACGCAGTCGGCCCAGGCCCGATGCCTGGCAGAGTGAAGTCAGAGCCAGAAGATGCCGCGGGGACGCTGCACGGAGAAGACTGCTCGGAGGATCCAGCCCGACCCTCACTCGTGGACTTGGTAAGTATAATTTGATCGAACGTTGCCTACCCCTGAAACGAGCATTTTCCTCCCATAGACTATAATAGGGTTCAATATTCGATTCGAGTAGTTGAATATTGAGGGGCTACTTGAAACGAATATCGAACCTCGAACATTTTACTGTTCGCTCATCTCTATTAAACATGTAAAAATCAGGACATTCTAGCTATACATATATATATAGATCTATGTTTCTGTATAGAAAACTTTTTGCATTGTTACTTACATTTAATGATACAACTTAAAAAATATATGTACATTACATTTAGTAGTGTTGGGGGATAATATGTTACAGAATAAATGATCTCCAAAACTGATTCTGGTTGTTGCAGCAGGATGTTTGCTGTCTTCAAACCAACAACTCTTCATGTTGACAAACGGCACAAATGTGAGTGTGGCACAGGGATAAAAAGGATCTAAATTTAGGAGTTCAACATTTATTAGCATTGCATATATATTGTATCAAATGTGTGAAATACATTTTAGGAATGTGTGAAATACATAGGTGTGTCCCATAGATTTATTCAAGTGCATACTCACAGTATAGCGGTTACCTGGTACACCCCCCCCCCCTCCATTATGTTCCTGTTGCAGTGCTAGGAAGAATCAGCATTCTGGTCATCTATCTATATTATGGCAAAGTACAAGGTTATGGAGCTGGGGCACCTAGGCAGTCTGTTGGATTACATAGGACTAATAAATTAAGTTAATTTGAGACTTCTAGTGGAGTATAATACGGAGTAAATGCAGAATTTTAACTGTTTTGTCATGTGAATTGCTGTCTATATTGCAATTGTTATATAGAATGGTGCAATTGATGTCGATTATATAGTTTAGGGTGGTGCAGCAGTTTATGGGGTTGGTCTAGAGAAGTGATTCTCAAAGTGGTCCAGGAGGACCCCCAGGGGTCCACAGGAGACTCGACGGGACCATCGCTAGATCTAATCTTCACATTTTTTTACGAGTTTTGGGAATATGGTAGAAATGTAGTGGCCGGGGTCCACCGAAACCAGTAAAATTTTGAAAGTGGTCTACGAGAAAAAAAGTTTGGGAAGCTCAGGTCCAGAGAAAGAAGGTTTACCTGTATTTTAATGTGATGTAAACAAAATATCTTCAGTATTTTTACCGTAGTCATAACTCTTTTTTCTGGTATAGAGCTTGTCGTGCTATGCTGACCCTCTCACAGCAGTGTTTGCTGTTTTTGCTGCTATGTTATGCCATCCTTCTGCTCTGTTCATGGGTCATCTACATGTATCTGAGTGAGATAGTATGCAAAAACCCTAACCCTAGATCATATCTATGTGTCCCAACTTTCCACCTGTCTGCAAAAGTGTATGCTTCTGCTTCATCCATTACCAGATATCTTGAAAATTAAACCATGTCCACATGTCTGCTGCCTCTCCTGACCCCTTCCTCTCTATTGCTTCACCTGCCGTGAGCCATACCCATGAATAGTCATGGTGCAATAGCAGCAAGCGGGAATTGTAATCAAACCTTCTTGAGGCTGAGACCCCACATTGTGGAAATGCAGCTTTTTTTATTTCAGATTTTGATGCATTTTTTCAACCAAAGGCAGGAGTGGATTGAGGAAGGTTAAAATATAAGTACTTACTATATATTTCCACAATGTGGGGCCTCATCCCGAAAAGGAAAATGCAATTCTTTAGACTCAGCTCCCAGGTTTAGTCTTCAGCCCAAATCTAATAGCGTCTTATTTCCAAATTCTTGGTCCACATCTTCTGTTATAGAGTCCCAAATTCTCTACTGCATTTATAAAATTCTGTCTGTTTGCAGATGCTAAAAGGAGCTAACTGTACAGTTCCCATTGAGTATGCAGTTTGGACCACTAGTGGTGAAAATAAAGAATATTTTTAATTTTTTTTTTTTTTTTCAAAATAAAGAATGAAATATTTTTTTCATTGAATGGCCCACATTTAATAATCATTACAAGCAGTCCAAAAATACACAAAATGTGTCACAGTGACTGATGCTGGATCAGAAATTGCATCTTTGATGTGTTCTTAGTTTATATTACTCTCTAGTTGGCTTATTATGAGCCAGAATTTTACAAAACAATTTTGATGCATAATAATCATAATACTATATCTGGATCAATGTTTTCATCTAAAGTGTTCTGAAGTAGGACTTTAACAACTAGGAAATCCCTTCTAAGCTTGCCTCTGAAAATACTACTATTCAGCCCAACTCCCACTCGGAAAACAGTAGTAACAAAAAATGTTTGACTAAGAAGAAAATAGTTAGGTCTGTACAACTTTAAATTTTGCTAGGTTCTTTTTAATCTAGAATATCTCTATAGCCAGGTAGACTAAAAAATATAAAAAAAAGTTTTAAGTGATTCATTTAATTGGTACTATAGCCTTAGTATTAAAAAAACACATTATTAACAAGAGCGAAATTCACCAAAATTAGTCTATTAAACTTAATATACATACTTGGCTCCATAAATGGTAACAGAAAAATCAGCTGACATTTAGTTTAGTTCTTTTTTTAAAATCAGTAAAGTCCTGGAGTCCAGTAAAAATATACACCACTGAGTTAAAATAAACATAAACCTCTAGCTGAGAATTTCAGGACTCCTTTGAGGCAAAGTGCATACCAGACAGTTGTAAAGCTGCCATTATGGTTCCATTCAGTAAGAATGGACATACTGTACACTCTGACCGTAAGTATCTTATATTGCAAAACTAAATATATGATATAGATAAGGAGCCTTCAAAATATTATACAGTATATAGAAATTCTAAAAAAAATAATAGGGTGATCATAAAACTTTCAATGGTGCATAAAAAGCATTCTAGTCCAGAACAGTCATTTTCAGGGTCTTCTAACACTTACCAGGAAATTACAAGTATACTATGGTTTGCACATAGTGAAGGGCTTAGTAAATCAAGCAGGTTGTCTGAAATGAAAGATGTGATACAAAGGACTTTATTGAAGTGAACCTCAAATAACAATCCAGTCAATTTTGGTCACTGCATTTAAGGTTTTATGGGCTAACACTTTGGGGAAATTTCAAAAACAAGCTTTTAGGGGAACATAATGTAAGGGAATGTGGAAGAACCAAACTAAGTCTAGGCCATGGCCAGCAAAATGCAGCTAAAAAACCACAATGGAAAAAACAAAGTGAAAAGCATTGTGTTTTTCTGCAGCATTTTTCATTGAGTTTTTCCTGCATTTTCTCTGCCTTTTTCCCTTCCCTATTATACATATAAGGAACATACAGTATGTTACCAGAGCTGTATAGATGTCATGCTGTATTTTCCCCAAAAAACACATTTTTGAGAATGCAGCTTTTCCGCAGTTGTTTTTTCCGGCAATTTGTGGATTAATCAGAATCTCCTTCACTTTGCTGGTACTGTAAAATGCTGTGTTTAGATTCTCTAAGTTTTGCAGCTACTTTGCTTTACTGCAGTGACTTTATAATAGTAGAAAGTGAGTTTTCAGTGGAACATTCGAAGTTTCAAACATTTATCATTTATTCATAACTGAGCATGGAAAAACATCTATTCTCTGCTGTTATAGGATTAGAAATAAATTATGTGAATGTGCACATTGAAATGTTATTAGTAAATCAAAGGTGAAAAAGTAAAAACAAAATCTCCATAATATTCAATGGTATATTTTCTGAAGTAATAAAAGAATGCTACAAAAAAATTTGAAAATTACATTTTAAAAAGTTAAATTCTCTATGGAAAATACTAAAATATGTAAAAGAAAAGACAGACTAGAAAAAAAAATGCAAATGCATGAACTACTAAGTTTTATATTTATCTTTCCCTGTAGAATATAGGGGTATGGTAGCTTTGTGCATATGTATATTGATTAATACATAACTGAATAAAGGATGGAAACCCGCTCATGGTAACCTGTTACAATGAATATGCAGTCCTAGCAGCAGCAGAAGCTGAGCAGGTTTCTAAATGGTTTTGTGGGAAAATATGCAATTTAACTTGGAATTTTTTAATTAAAAGATATGTTGAGTTGATTCTTCAGTACAGTCAACAGAGTCCTTATTGATTGACAGCCTTCCCTGACTGTGGGCAAGAGCGGGGACCTAACACATCCAAAACTGAACTGCTATTATTAGAATCTGGGGTCTGTTAAGAGCCCAGAATATAAAGAGCAGAAGCTCAGGGGAGATGATCAAACATTAAAAAAAATAATGTTACTCACCTCTCCTGGACTTTGCCAAGGATCTTCGGGCCTTTTCAATAACATCCTAACATAACTGCTGTTATTGAAGAGGCCAGAAGATACACCAGAGTCCAGGAGAAGTGAGTAACACTGCTTTTTTTATCTTTTATCTCCTCCCCTGTGCCTCTTTTAATTATCCTCTGGGGTGTGAAGAGACCCCAGAATATAATAGTAGTTCGTAGGTAATGAAAATTTTTGGAAAAATTTGTAATGAAAATTGTAGGGGCCATTAGGCACATTATATTGTGTAGAAGGGCCAGTATAGAACATTATACTATGTGCAGACAACTATGCTACATTGCACTATGTGAAGAGGACATTATACAGTATGGAAGCCACTTGGGACATTATACTGTGTGGAGGTGCCACTTTGGGACATAATACAGCATGGATGGGTCATTATGGGACATTATACTGTATTGAGGCCATTATTGGATATTATACTGTGTGAGGGCTTCAAAGTGGGACATTATACTGTTTGGAAGTCATTATTTGACATTATAGTACATGAGGGACATTATACTGTATGGAGGTTACTATGGGACTTTATATTATATGGAGGACACTATGGAACATTATACTGTGAGGAGGAGCCACTGTGAAATACTAGGGGTATTTTATTGTGTGAAAGGGCCACTCTAAGGGTAAGTTCACACGATGTAACGTTGAGCGTGATCTGGCACGTATACACGTGCCGGCAGATGACGTGCTCAAAATGCTCTCATTGATTTCAATGGGAGTTAGGAGCGTATACGCCATGTTATTTTGCACCCGTGATTTTGTGGCCGCAAAATCACAGGTGCAAAATAACACGGCATATACGCTCCTAACTCCCATTGAAATTAATGGGATCTTTTACGGCGTGCAAGCTCTGACACACCGTATATGTGCCAGATCACGCTCAACGTTACATCGTGTGAACTTACCCTAATACATTATACGGTATGAAGGCAAGTATGCTATGATATACTGTGTGAAGGGGCCAAAGTGGAACATTATACTTTATGTTGGCCACTATGGGGCATTATATTGTATGGAGGCCTATAGGACATTATACAGTGTGAAGAAGCCACTGTGGAACATTATATTGTGTGTAAATGGAGTATTATACCATGTAGGGAAAGTTAACAAGAGAATTTTACTGAGTGGGGTAAAGGAGGTGTTTTAAAGTGTTAGAGCCAGTAAAAAAGGTGCTATGCCATGTGGAGGTGGGGGGCCAAAGTCAAAAGTTTTCTATGAGTCCTAATTATGCTAGTTATGCTCCTGATGCATACTGTGATAAGCATTGATCACTGATTAGGACCACCCACAGAATGAAGTAACTACACAATTGGATCCTGACATCCTTAGGGTCAGTTCACATGGAGTTACCACGCTCGCATTCTGGCACGTATACACGTGTCATAATGTGAGTGCTCAAAACAGATCCCATTCATTTCAATGGGTCATTACAGGTGTATAATGCGCGCAATTTTGTGGCTGCAAAATTGTGCGCGCAAAATTATGCGTGTTATACGCCTGTAACGACCCATTGAAATGAATGGGATCTGTTTTGAGCGCTCACATTCTGACACGTGTATACGTGCCAGAATGCAAACGCGTTAACTCCATGTGAACTGGCCGTTCAATCCTGATTAGAATTAGATTAACTACTTAATGATGGCCTTTTTCTCTGGGTCATGACTGGATACATTTTCAGGTCAGGTTGTTACATTTTAAGGTTACATTTCCGTATCCCAGTACATTGTACTGAATTATACAGGAAAGAGTTAAAATAAGAAAAAACATGCTACAATAAAAACAACATTAAATTAAGTCCTATTTATCACATAAAAAACTGCAAAAATTATTTGAATAACCCAAAGGGAAAAATGTTATAGTCCTCAAAACTGCGTGTACGAAAAAAGAAAATACTGTATTTCTAGTCCTGCACCAGGGACAATGGCCTGACCCTGAAGAGGTTAATATTAAAATATTGAACTTTGCTTGAATTCTGATTTAACTTATTACTTGTTGTTGATATTGTATTTTTTCATAGGTGAAACAAAAAAAATATTTTTTAATCCTTCATAATCCAAATGTAAAAAAAGGGACTGAAGTATAAGTTGATTTCTTGCAAAATTTATGAATGTGTATACAATGCCTTAAAGTGTATTATGTCTGGGCAGTGGGAGGTCTGCTAGTTTGGCAACTGTAAAAATACTGTACACCCCATTAATATTACTGAACTGTCACAAAAGCTGAATATTCAATAAATTAAATGCAGTAAGCTATTACCATTAATAAATATAGGTATGATTTAGATTACTTATAACCAGCTGTAAACGCTGCGGAGTAAATGCCCGGGAATTCACCCTGGATGTTTGTAATGTGTAAAATGCAATACAATATTCTATAAAACATATAGCTACCAGAGTGTATATGATATATAAGCATACACAAGAATTATCACTAAGACCACATAGACATCTGTATTGGACTTTCTGCTCAACAGAGTTCTACGAAAATCAGAGAAGGAAAAAATCCTGTTTCTCTACCAATTTCAGTTTAAGGATGCCTTCACACGGAGTTACACTCCGTGTATACGGGTCCATTCACACGGAGTAACGCCAGGCGTTTTTTGTGCTTATTTTGTGCTTATTTTTACAGCCGTAAAAAGCAGTCTCCATTGAGTTCTATAGTAAAATGCTGGCGTTTTTTTACGCCTGTATTTTTACTTCCGTTATTTTACGTTTGTAAAATAACGGACGTAAAAAAAACGCCAGCATTTTACTATAGCACTCAATGGAGACTGCTTTTTACGGCTGTAAAAATAAGCACAAAATAAGCACAAAAAACGCCTGGCGTAAAATGTAGTCAGTCATTGAGTTCAATGGCATACGCGCGTATTTTTGTGCGTATACTTTTGCGCGCGTAATTTTTCAGACGCAAAAAAAAAGCCATTGAACTCAATGGCTAACTACATTTTACACGTGTATTTTTACATATGTAAAATGGACAGAATACACGGAGCATAACTCCATGTGAAGGCACCCTAAAAATGATAGACACCCGACGGACCCCATTATTGGAAATGAGCTCCGCCAGTCTCCATGTGTAACCGCTGTTTTGCCAGCCCATCGCTCAGGTTCAGGTCCCCTACTGTGAGCATAAGGTCAGGGTATATTAATGCTAGGATATATGAATGTGTTCCTATACAGGTTTTATATAACATACTACATACAGTGCTGTAGCTTCCAGTTTTTCTAATTCTTCAAAATTATATTGTATGGCATCTTGTCTCCTGTCAGACTGTATGGAGCAGAACTGCATAAGGATGACTTACCGTGACATACCCCATCTATGCATTCTTATTTAGCGCCGGTGGAGTGGTCCAGTATTACAGTGATTGCAGGCTACTTATACAGTGATGTATGAGAGTTCCCATAGTTATATCATGTGATCAGTAGTACACCTCTCCAACCGACACAGCAGCTTATATTTAGAAAGGAAGTTAGTTTCTCCATTTATATCCATGAAAGCCTCAAGGTGGGTTTCATAGGAAATGAATAGTTTCCTTTCCGCTATGTCATTTGGAGTCACGTTCAGTGTGTCAGTTAAGAGTCAAAGTTGAGGACCAGACTTGGGTGAAAAACCCACAAACACAAAAGATAACCTACACTACCTTTTTTAATGGCTAACAAAAATGATGACAGATTGCAAGCTTTTGAGACTACTAGGTCTCTTCATCAGGCATGGTATGACACAATTTCTGAAGGCATGCACATTTATACAGGAATAGAGTGTTTGGTGCACAATTGATAGAAATCAGTACATTGTTAACTTATCTATTTTTTTGTATGTACTGCTTTCCATCAATTGTGCACCAAACACTCTATTCCTGTATAATTGTGCATGCCTTCAGATATTGTGTTACAGGGCCGGCTCCAGGTTTTTATGGGCCCTTGGATGACAGAGCCTCAGTGGGCCCCCTTGTAAAGGAGGTGGGGGAGTTGAGACACTGTGCGTCGCAGATGAAGTGAGTGACGTCACGCAGGAGTGTGGCGTCAGCAACGCCATACCTCCCAATTTTTAAAGAGCAGAAAGGGGTAAAATGTGCGGCGCTGCAAATTTGGCTCCACCCACTTTTATGTTGACTCCGCCCATTCACATTTATTTATCATGTGCTCCCACACAGTATAATCCTCCTACAGTCACCCGTAAATTATATGCCCCCCCTCCATCTCTCCCCCAGTTTCATATACACCCTTCCTCTGCCCCCAGTTTCATGTCCCCCCTCCATCTCTGTCCCCAGTTTCATCACGTTCTCCCCCTTCATCTGCTCACAATTTCATGTCCCCCGTCTCTGCCCCAGTGTCATGCTGTTCCACCCCCCCATCTGCCCCAGTGTCATACCGTTCCTCCCCTTCCCTTCATTTGCCCCCCCAAGTTTCATTGGGCCCCCTCCTTCTCTGTCCCCAGTTTCATGCCGTTCTCTCCCCACCCCCTTCATCTTCCCCAGTGTCATGCCGTTCCCCCCTCCCCTTCATTTGCCCCCCAGTTTCATTGGGCCCCCTCCATCTTTGTCCCCAGTTTTATGCCGTTCTCTCCCCACCCCCTTCATCTTCCCCAGTGTCATGCCGTTCCCCCTCCCCTTCATTTGCCCCCCAGTTTCATTGGGCCCCCTCTATCTCTGTCCCCAGTTTCATGCCGTTCTCTCCCCACCCCCTTCATCTTCCCCAGTGTCATGCCGTTCCCCCCTCCCCTTCATTTGCCCCCCAGTTTCATTGGGCCCCCTCCATCTGTCCCCAGTTTCATGCCATTCTCTCCCCACCCCCTTCATCTTCCCCAGTGTAATGCCATTCCCCCCTCCCTTTCATTTGCCCCCAGTTTCATTGGGCCCCCTCCATCTCTGTCCCCAGTTTCATGCCGTTCTCTCCCCACCCCCTTCATCTTCCCCAGTGTCATGCCGTTCCCCCCCTCCCCTTCATTTGCCCCCCAGTTTCATGGGCCCCCTTCATTATGTTCCATCTTAATATTTAATACAAAACAAACACTTACACTCACCTTCCATCGTTCCCCCGACGCTCCTCTCTCCGCTCTCTCACTCCATTCACATAGGCGATTAAAGCAGGAGCTGTGAGCTCAGCTCCTGCTTTAAAGCTGCGGCCCGGCTTGCGTGTGTAAGCGCGATGTGATGACGGACGCCGATGAGCTGAAATCGGGACAGGCAAGTGCTGGGGCGGGCAAGTGCCCGGGGGCCCCCAGAGGCTCTGTGGGCCCCGGCACTTGCCCAACTATGCCGTGCGCTGGCGCCGGCCCTGTTGTGTTATACCATGCCTGATGAAGAGACCTAGCAGTCTCGAAAGCTTGTAATCTGTCATCATTTTTGTTAGCAATTAAAAAAAGTATCAACTACTGAGGACTCTTAAAGAGGACCTTTCACTGATTTGGGCACAGGTAGTTCTATATACTGCTGGAAAGCTGACAGTGCGCTGAATTCAGCGCACTATCGGCTTTCCCGATCTGTGCCCTGGGTAAAGCGCTATCGGTACAGGTACCATAGCGCTTTACAGTCAGAAGGGCGTTTCTGACACTTAGCCAGGGACGCCCTTCTGCCCAGCAGCACCTATCGCACTGTACTGTAGAGCGTTCCTCCCCACTCACACAGCACAGCGCGATAGGCGCTGCTGGGCAGAAGGGCGTCCCTGGCTGTCAGAAACGCCCTTCTGACACTAAAGCGCTACAGTACCGGGACCGATAGCACTTTACCCGGGGCACAGATCGGGAAAGCCGACAGTATGCTGAATTCAGCGCACTGTCAGCTTTCCAGCAGTATATAGAACTGCCTGTGCCCCGGACCATGAAAGGTCCTCTTTAATCTTTGCACTAAACTATAATGTTCATCATGTACCCTTCTAACAGGCAAGAAAATAAACATATGTTAAAAAGGGTGCGTCTTATAGGCCGAATGTGGCGCCTGGCATCCGCTGTAATAGAGAGGCGGAAGCCGGCAAGTGATAGACGCCATTACAGGTGCTGGGGCCTGCGACATCGCTGCGCTCCTCTGCCCTGCATGAAGCCAGCAGCGGAAGGAGTGATGCTATTCCACTCCTCCGTCCCCCCGCCGCTGGCTTCATGCAGGGCAGCGATGTCTCAGGCCCCGGTGTCTATCCCTCCCCGGCATCCGCCTCTCTAGTACAGCGGATGCCGAGTCAGTATCAGCGGCCTCTTCTCCCCCGGGGCCGGTCCCCACCGGCCCCGTACCTGTAAAGTTGCAGGCCGGCTCCTGCGCGGCGATATCGCAGGAGCCGACCTGTTCGGGTGACAGCCGGGAGCCTAATGAGGCTCCCAGGCCTGTCACTGCTATATATTAGTACTGCGGCCAGGTCTATGACCAGCCGTAATACTAATACAAAGAATGTCCCATAGACGGCAATACAGTTGTATTGCCGTCTATGGGACTTGCAATCAAGTGACCGCAGGCTCAAGCCCCGGGGGGGAATAAAATAGTAAAAAAAAAAAAAAAAAAAAAAAAAGCTTTAAAAATATATAATAAAAATATGAAATAAATAAAAGTTCTAAATCACCTCCTGTCCCTAGAATATATATATAAAAGTAGAAAATCATATATCATAAACCACCGGGTTTTTTTTCAATAAAAGGTGATCTAAGCAATAGATATTCCCCAAAATGGTATAACTAAAAAGTACTTCTGGCCCCGCAAAAAAAAAACACTCTATGCATCCCCGTACAGCTGCAGGGTCACCTGTCATTGTGGCCTTGCAGCTGTTGCAAAACTACAACTCCCATACATTAAATATTTTACCAGTTTTTGCTTCAAAATTTTTTTTCCCTATTTTCCTCCTCTAAAACCTAGGTGCGTCTTATAGTCCGAAAAATACGGTAAGTAGCTGTAGATATGTAGCAATCTACTGCTATGGAATCAAGTAATGCTAAACCCTTCAAAATACTTGCCAAGCTGTAAGCAAGTTGCACTGGAAAACAGTAGGTATGCAGGTCTAGTTCCGTAACCTCAGGACAACTTTGCTTTCTAATTTTCTCATGTTACAGATGCAAATCTTTAGTCTGTTTTTAAAATTAAACCATCTGGAAAGTTTGCTGGTACCGATCACTTCTGTTGCTATTCGTTTGGGTCTTTTCCAAAGGTAAACAAGTATTTATTTTTAGCGTTTGTATGAAACTTGTGGTGTTCTGACCTTTGTAGCTTCCCAGCATGTATAGGGTTTGATATTTATTCACGAAGAACTCTAACAAAGTACAATATTTGAATCTCATAAACATATTGTGCTTTCACATATTTTACTGTATCATGGTACTATACACAGATGTGAGCAAAAACAGCAGGTAGACATAGATTTTTTATTATTTTTCTATTAACTAAGCTGTAACGCAGACTGTAAAAAAATATACATTTGTGGGATGGAATTGGAAGAAAATATAATTTTTGAGTTTGTTTTGGGTTTCAGTCAAAATAATAAAACAAATAAAACTTAATGCTAAAAAAGTTAGCATGATAAAAGTATTTTGATGAATAGATCAAGGCATTTTGTTTGTGATAAACCCGATGTTAGGCCTCCGGGCCGAAGCCTCCGCTACACCATGCAGAGCTGCTCAGTCTACTGCGCCAGATTGGCGCTTTCGGTCCCTTGTGGAAGAGGGCTGGAACCTCTGCATTACTCTGCGAGGATTCCAGTCTCCTCCTGGGACCGGAACCAGCACTTGCAGGTCAGGGGGTCAGCGGCAGGCCAGAGGCTATTTAGGCCTCATTCTGGGTCTGGGCCACTGCTGGTTATTCAGTTTCACCTGGTGACAGATCCCCCTGCGCTTTTGTCCTACTCCAGACCCTGAACCTCCTGTACCTCCTACTGTGTTCCCGTTTTTTGACCTTGACTTGCCTTCCAGACTACCTCTCTTTGACCTCTTGATTTGGATAACTTCTGACCTCCTGTGGATGATTTCGGCTTGTTTCCTGACTACACTTGCTTGACCTCTGCTTGGCTACTCTGTGACCTCTTGTGTATGACCCAGCTCTCCTGACTAAGCATTTGTTTCTCCCTCCTGCTATCTTGTGACGTCCTGTGTACCAACCTGGCTTGATTGACTTTGTCTCAGCCATCCCTGAATCCTTCAAGACCTCTTGTATACCAACTTGGCCTGTACGACCTTCCTGTAGTGCTTTCGCTATCTCGTGGCATTCCTCAGAACATCTCTCTCCTTGCTGACCAGCTCCTCTCGTTTCTTCATCTGCTGAGGTTAGTGTTACTGGGTTTTCTGGGTCCTCTGCTACTTGGGGTGTGCTGAGTGTGCGGCGCTCTCTGGGCAGTTGCAGTTCTGGGTCCCAGAATTTACCAAGTCCAACTCCACCATCAGGATCTCTGGGGCCTGGTTCTGCTCTGGTACGGAGAGTGTAGCACACCCAGGACTGTTTTGGCCTCAAAACAGGTGTGAACCCACCCTCACCTGAACCCAGTAAAAAATCTATGGAAGGAGACCACTAAAACGTCAGGATTTGAAGTGTTTGTATGTGAAAAATGGGCCAAGATGAGATGCATCAGGCCCGACGTGTCCTGCACATTTTGCACTTGAGAAAGGGCCTGGGATGGCACGAAACACGTCGTGCTGTTTTATAAAAATATTCTACACTGGATATTTCAGTTCCTGTATCACTTCTTCACCAGTGAGCGCAGATCCTCGTTCCATCACAAACCTTTGTTTATTGTTCTTCATGCAAAAATTGGCCAAAATCATGCCCGAGCAATACATTCTACTAATCCTCTTTTTCCTCTGCTTTTCATCCTGAGACAAATGGTTAGAGTGCATGTCTCAACCAAACACTTGAAAAAACCTTAGGTGTTATGTTACTGATGATCAGTCTGATCAGTCTGAGTTGATAACCTATTTACCTTTAGCAAAATTTACCATGAATAATTAACATCATTTCTTTAAAAACTTTGCCATTTTTCTGTTATTATGGTTTTTGCTTTCATTTCATTTCATCATTTCAATTTCATTTTTGTTTTTTTCATTTCAATGAAATTTCATTTCAATGCTTTCAATTATTTCATCATTGCTTCACTTTGATGTCCTCCACTACTGAAAATCCAGAAGTAAATGCAGAATCACATCTACTGTGCATAGTTTGGGATTAGGTTCAGTCAAATCTGAAGAATTCCCAATCCATTTCTAAGAAACATGCAGACAAAGGATGGTCAGCTGGTCCTGTTAAGATTTCGCCTCATAAGTTGGGTCCTAGTTTTATTGGTCCTTATAAGAAACTTGAGTTGATAATCCTGTGTCTTTTTATTTAGGTCTTCCTCCATTCTTCAAAATACAGAATGTTTTTCATAAACCTGTCCTTAAGAAATATATTTGTTGCTGGTTACCTCGCAGAAAAAAACCATCCCCCACAGTGGCCACATGGTGGCTCAGTGGTTAGCACTGCAGCCTTGCAGCGCTGGAGTCCTGGTGTTCAAATCCCACCAGGGGCAAAAAAAACATCTGCAAGGAGTTTGTATGTTCTCCCCGTATTTGCATGGATTTCCATCCCATATTCCAAAAAAGACATACTGATAGGGAAAAATGTACATTGTGAGCTCTATGTGGGGCTCACAATCTACATTTAAAAAAAAAAAACATCCCCTGTTTAAGTGAAAGGGGACCTAGAATTTTCGGTTCATAGAACTGTTAACACGTGAAGGCAGCAGGGAGAGGTGCCAATGCTCTTTTCACTAAACTATGTGTCTGCTGCATTCTGTCTTCTCCACTAATATACAAACAGCACTATAATCTTCTATCAGACCTGTCATAATAATATTTTGCCCTTATATAGGTATATTGTTGTGATAGATCAGCTTTATGTTATTAGCGCATGGTAGAACAGAAATATAAACTATTTAATGGGAACACTGGGAATGAATATAGATGTACAGTATATAACCTAAACCCTAAAAGGAATATGTATTTTCCACTTATCTTGTCTTCTGAGAGCATCCTACCTTGGGGAACGCATACAATACAAGGCTTGACCATAAAGCAGACAGAAATAAATATTATGTGTATTTTTTTTATTAATATTTGAAAGGCCATTCTGTTATACTTTTAAATGTGTTTCAGATGATGTCCTCCAAAAGCCATGCCAAGTTGATGTTCTGCATAGTGGTTGTTTATTAACTTTTCAGAGATAAAGATTCATACAGATTTGATTAATAATTTCTATTGTGCTGAACTTAAACAAGATGTGTTTTCCTGGAAACTTCCATTGTTATTAGAAAAACCCACCTTCAGTTCAGAACATTCTTCACAAATATTTCTATTGACCCAAAACTGATGTGTTTAGAAGGAGATGTAGATCATGTATGTATTGGAATTGTTAATGTTTATACAATATTTGCTATTCCACCTGTTCATTAAACACTAAAGTCAATCATAAGCATCACATCAGTTGGGGTCAGACACCCGGACCCACCCAAGTCATCTGTTTCAGCCATGGGAAGCCACATTCTAGATATGGAGCCGTCTTATTCAAGTAAATGGGAGCAGGACTGCAGTTCCAGATGCTACCACTACAGTATACCCTGTATTCAGCTATCAGTCCATATAGTGTAAGAGCGCACCTGGAACTGCAGCCCCACTACCATTCTCTTTAAAAGGAACAGGGTTGCTTCCAGTCATATACTTAGTATATGTCTACTGATGGCCAAAACAAATGATCAGGCCAGGGTGCCAGACCCTGACCAATCTGATACTGATGACCTATCCTGTGGATAGGTCATCATTATCAATTACCTTTAGATCCTGAACGACCCCTTTAAACCTCTTGGTGAAAGTTCAATCCTCTGGTAACACTAAACAACAAAAAAGAAAAAACTTTTCGCGCATATCTTGGTATACAATAATTGATCTTAGTCGATTTGAACATTCTGATTTAAAATATGTAAACAGTTTTTCTGTATCAATCTCCATTATTGAAATATCCACGATCTTAAACTTTATATTTCAATTAATTACTTCAAAACATAAGAAATGTAATTTTTGCACAAAAACTTGTATTTTAAAAGTAATTGCTACATGAATTTTAAACGTAAACATGAACGTGACTATAGCTACTGAAATTATATAACATACATTGTATGATAAACAAAAAATCAGTTTGAAGTCTAATATCTGTAAAATATGTGCAAAAAATCGTTAAACATGTTCATGGTTTAAATTTCTTGGCTGTGGACTTCAGCTTATACTGATGAGTTGACAAATCATGCTGAAGCGTCCAACAGTAGTCTGCTAACATCACCGAAATGTCCTGCTGATGGAAGCGCTCACCATGTTCATCGCTGACTGCACCTAGGTTTTCTAGAAAGGCTATTCCACACGTACCTTTTATATGTAAATTGTCTCAGTAGCATTTGAATAAGTCAATTTTTATTCATATGCTAATGAGCCTTCTCCGTGCACCCTGGAAGTCTCTTCGTGCACTGTATTCTGTGTATACAGCACAGGCTGCTGCTGACTCCTCCCTGCTCTCATACATAGTACACAGCAGGGAGAGGAGGCTGCTGACAACTTCCTGTGCACCGAGAAGCTAATTAGCATATGAATAAAAACAGACTTATTCAAACACTACTGAGGCAATTTACCTACAGAAGGTATGTATGGATTAGCTTTTCTAAAGGCTATGCAAGGATGTGATTAGATAAAAATGACTTTTGCCAATGATAGAGCACCTTTAATAAATAATTATAATGCAATATTCTTATATATATATATATATATATATATATATATATATATATATATATATCATACTAATATAAATGTGAAAGTTTGTGTGTTTGGATGTTTTTGTGTTTGTGTGTTTGGATGTTTGGTACCCAGGGCACACCTGGTTACACTGCACATATACAGAGTTGTAGCAGAGTCAAGACACGGGCACAGGTGGATCATCGTCAGCAACAATTGCATGCGTATACGTGTGTTGTTGCCAACAGCAACACGCAGACAAAGTCATGGGCAGATATATATATATATATATAGAGAGAGAGAGAGAGAGAGAATATATATATATATATATATATATATATATATATAATTTTGTATACTGTCAGAAGCTTGTAGTCCTATTTAAGCAAAATAAAACATTTTTTTTTTTACAATATCTTGAGAATTTGACCTGATAGAGCAAAACATGGATGAAAACATAGACCTGGACCTACAGTATACTGTTACCATTGGTTACCATTGCATTAACCATAAAGGCATTGATTTAGAGCTTCATAAAAATGTGTCCTTGTTATCTTATAGATGAAGTGATCTGTACACCAAAAACTAATGCTATCCATGACTAATACAGTGGCTGTAGATACTTATATTGACTTCAATTATTGCACAAAGAAAAAGAAATTGCCTTGTGACAATATTCATGGTGCTCCATCCTGGTCACAGATACGAGAACACCTAAAGCAGAACTTTAAGGCAAGAAGACCACTGAAGGCCATATAATATTTCAGCTTGGATTCTGTATGATTTCAAGAGAATGATCTTAAAATGTACCAAACCTTTTGGATATCTGTTCAAGATTCTGTATAAAGAATGTGGCCATTATCACCATACTATACTGCATTTTCTAGCATTTTCTTCCCTTTTGCATTTATCTGGCTTTATCTTTAATTCTCAATTGTGTTGCAGGTAGTACAGTGGGGCAAAAATGTATTTAGTCAGTCACCAATAGTGCAAGTTCCACCACTTAAAAAGATGAGAGGCGTCTGTAATTTACATCATAGGTAGACCTCAACTATGAGAGACAAAATGAGAAAACAAATCCAGAAAATCACATTGTCTGATTTTGTAAGAATTTATTTGCAAATTATGGTGGAAAATAAGTATTTGGTCAGTAACAAAATGTCATCTCAATACTTCGTTATATATCCTTTGTTGGCAATGACAGAGGTCAAACGTTTTCTGTAAGTCTTCACAAAGTTGGCACACACTGTTGTTGGTATGTTGGCCCATTCCTCCATGCAGATCTCCTCTAGAGCAGTGATGTTTTGGGGCTGTCGCTTGGCAACACGGACTTTCAACTCCCTCCAAAGGTTTTCTATAGGGTTGAGATCTGGAGACTGGCTAGGCCACTCCAGGACCTTGAAATGCTTCTTACAAAGCCACTCCTTCGTTGCCCTGGCGGTGTGCTTTGGATCATTGTCATGTTGAAAGACCCAGCCACGTTTCATCTTCAATGCCCTTGCTGATGGAAGGAGGTTTGCACTCAAAATCTCACGATACATGGCCCCATTCATTCTTTCATGTACCCGGATCAGTCGTCCTGGCCCCTTTGCAGAGAAACAGCCCCAAAGCATGATGTTTCCACCCCCATGCTTTACAGTAGGTATGGTGTTTGATGGATGCAACTCAGTATTCTTTTTCCTCCAAACACGAAAAGTTGTGTTTCTACCAAACAGTTCCAGTTTGGTTTCATCAGACCATAGGACATTCTCCCAATACTCTTCTGGATCATCCAAATGCTCTCTAGCAAACTTCAGACGGGGTGCGGACATGTACTGGCTTAAGCAGTGAAACACGTCTGGCACTGCAGGATCTGAGTCCCTGGCGGCGTAGTGTGTTACTGATGGTAGGCTTTGTTACATTGGTCCCAGCTCTCTGCAGTTCATTCACTAGGTCCCCCCGCGTTGTTCTGGGATTTTTGCTCACCGTTCTTGTGATCATTTTGACCCCACGGGGTGAGATTTTGCGTGGAGCCCCAGAGCGAGGGAGATTATCAGTGGTCTTGTATGTCTTCCATTTTCTAATTATTGCTCCCACAGTTGATTTCTTCCATCCAAGCTGGTTGCCTATTGCAGATTCAGTCTTCCCAGCCTGGTGCAGGGCTACAATTTTGTTTCTGGTGTCCTTTGACAGCTCTTTGGTCTTCACCATAGTGGAGTTTGGAGTCTGACTGTTTGAGGGTGTGCACAGGTGTCTTTTTATAGTGATAACAAGTTTAAACAGGTGCCATTACTACAGGTAATGAGTGGAGGAAAGAGGAGACTCTTAAAGAAGAAGTTACAGGTCTGTGAGAGCCAGAAATCTTGATTGTTTGTAGGTGACCAAATACTTATTTTCCACCATAATTTGCAAAAAAAATTCTTACAAAATCAGACAATGTGATTTTCTGAATTTGTTTTCTCATTTTGTCTCTCATAGTTGAGGACTACCTATGATGTAAATTACAGACGCCTCTCATCTTTTTAAGTGGTGGAACTTGCACTATTGGTGACTGACTAAATACTTTTTTGCCCCACTGTATATGGAAACTAGTTTCTCCATGTCTCCCACATGCAGCACATTGAAAAATCAAGGGCATCCAATAAAACATTATGGAGAAGTACTGAAAAGTATCAAAGTGAATAAAGCAAGTGGGTTGAGCTACAAAATTTACCTTCTGCTCGCTTCGTCTTTTTCTCTTTCATTCACATTCAGCCATTACACCCCCACCCCCCAGCCATAGTGTTCTATGGACATAGGTAAGTTGAACATTCAGCAAAAAGGATGTATCCTAGATTTCAGGGTGAACGTTAATTTGGAAAGGAGAGGAGTAAAAATGCCTGACAGGTAGGCAAAGGTGCAATTTATCAAATAAGGTACATTACGAAGTGTCTAACATTGCTTTGATTTATGCAGAGTTACACGTATCTATCTGTGTTTTGAGTAAATTTAGTCCTTCTAATGATTTTAATGTATACTCTTGAAAATTTCCTTCTTTTTCATGGAATTATTATTATTATTATTATTATTTATTTATATAGCACCATTAATTCCATGGTGCTTTTGTTTTTTCCATTGAGTCCAGATCTTGTGTTATTGCTATTTTCATTTGCCAACTGGTACATAAATTTGCACAGCCACATAGGTGGTCTGATGTAATTTGCCATAGGTGTGTATATATATATATATATATATATATATATATACATATGTGTGCTTATACACTAAAACAATAGACTACAAACATTCAATATAGGCGTGCTATGATTTTTTTTTAAACTATGGTTTGTAGATTGAAGAATCCTATCACAGCACCCACAGCCTCCAGAAGTGTGCTGCACCACCAGTATTTCCTATACAGTAAAACAATATGTCTGATAGTTAAATCATTAGGGCTTGGCAACTGTTTATCTGGACTCAGAAAATGTGAGAAAATCCTTCACTGGGCAAAGAAAATGTTCTAAATTTCATATACCATTAGAAACTTTTTAAACATTTAATTTATAGGACTCTTGAATATCGATATACATATTTCACCTACTTGTTTTTTTAATCAATCCCAATATGTATTTTTCCAAGCCAAAAGACATGGAAAAAGTCAAAATGCAGGTCACATCTGTATTCCAGAGTCTCCCAAAATGAAATTTTCACAAATCTGGCTCCTATTTTATAATATGTGAAAAATTCCAAGAAATAAGTATTTGATTTGATAGAAGTGATGTTAACCCATATCTGGTATTTCATTTTAAATGAATTTCTATGTGGCATTAAATCAAATAAAGGGAATTGACTATTTGCATTTTTTTTTACAATTTTACATTTTATATTTATTGGATCTGAATGTGCAGGGACACATAGTATTACTAAGTAGAGATGAGCGAGTACTATCCGAAACGGCAGTTTCGATTAGCACGTACCCATAGCAATGAATGGAGCCGGCTGCGTCCATTCATTCCTATGGGTGCGTGGTATTCAAAACTGCCGTTTCGAATAGTACTCGCTCATCTCTATTACTAACTTAAGAACCACATTGATAACACCAGTTTTTTGACACTTCTGTGGTTTTGGAGCAGGTAAAAATGTGTATGATTATGGCATGTAAAAGTAAACCCTTCTAGAGATGAGCGAGTACTGTTCGGATCAGCCGATCCGAACAGCACGCTCGCATAGAAATGAATGGACGTAGCCAGCACGCGGGGGGTTAAGCGGCCGGCCGCCGTCAAAGCAGAAGTACCAGGTGCATCCATTCATTTCTATGGAGCGTGCTGTTCGGATCGGCTGATCCGAACAGTACTCGCTCATCTCTAAACCCTTCAGCTTTCTGATTACCTTGAAGATGTTTTATTTGCTTATAGGGTACCTGCGTTTTCATCAAAAGATGGGATATCTGCAGAGTGTTGGGCAGTGTGTTCTCTGGCTGTATAAACCTTCATGGTGTCCTATCAATTTTCTTGCTGCTAATAGCCTCATTATGGCTGCAGCACTGTTTACATTTTTCCCTGAGGTAGACCTATACAATAAAGAGCAGTCTACCCCACTCTTCTATACAGTTTTACTAATACTGGTTTCTTTGCATATTATTCTGTTAGGTGCATGTCTTTGGAGCACATATCAGATATTGCAGGGACTGGCTAACAACAGAGAGCAGTAGTATTATCTGCTTAAATCTTACAGAGCGCTGAGAGATACCCAAACTCCTTCACCAGAACCAGTCATAAAGCCAGTTGGACTTATGCTGAATTTGGGGTCCAAGCTGTCAACACAGAAACTGGAATAAGAAATAAACGCTCCTCAATCTGAAGTCAATGTGGATCAAAACCAGGAGGTTGAATCAGTAATGAAAGTGTCCAACCCAAAAATCAGTCCAAGAGGTAGTGTCAGGCAACATCAGAAGACATGCAGATTTCCAGTAACAAGCCGAAGATCAATACAGGGCAGTCCAGCACAAGCGATCAGGTTATAGAAGCCTCACTAAGTACAACCAAAGAGTAGGCACCTGGATCAGAAGGAACAGGGGTTTAAATATCCCCCCCGTAGCTCCTAATTGGGTCAGCATAGGAGAGTCCTGAAGACTACAGAAACTTTACAGGTTGGCTGAGATTCCTGACAGCTAGCTTTTCCTTATACTCACTGTGAGACGCTGCGGACTGTGCAGGATACGGGAAAGGTTGTGTGGAATCATGGAGAAGCTGTGAAGTGAAACAGTTCCCTCTCCCCTCTACTTTTTGTGTTGCTGTCTTCAGCCTGCTGGTTTGTAAATATGAAATTTCCCTACGGTAGTAAAAGGGGATGAACAGAAAACAAGCAAGAAAGGCAATGCCAGGGGGCAATAAACAGCAACATTAAATAAAGTGCATTACATTTTGGATCTGAATCACATTTTCTATTAAATGAGACTAAGTTGTGTGAAAAGTTACAGACCCTTTAAGTTCAGTATAGTGAGTTGCAGTTAATTCTACATTTATCATCTGTTATTATTTTTCACTGGGTTATCTCTTTTTTTTTTTTTTTTTTTTTTTTCATTTCTTTTTTCTGTTCTTAGCCATTTGTGTCAGTGGATAAAAATGCCAGTACAGGATACAATGACTACTCGGGGAAAGAAAAAGAAGTAGTATTTTACCAACTACATCATCTTATGTCTAAGGCATTATTCACATTTCTGCATATCACATATGTATGGCGGCAGTATTTTTTGCCATACATTCCCATTCATGTCAATGTGTTTATTCAGACATCAGTGTTTTTCATGGCCCAAAGACATACAAAGTATAGAAAAAGAAAGAAAAAACAAAAGGTTGATCTTTTTAGAGATGTGTAGCTCGGCTAACATGCTATACGCAAATTAACACACCTCACATGTCCATGAATGTAGACGTGTGAATGAGGTCTAAGTGGAATAAAAAGGATCAGTGTGTTAAATTTGCAATTTTATGTAGGTAGTAGAAGAGGTTAAAATACAAAATATATGGAACATTTCAGATAATAAAGTTTACTGGGTAGAAATCCTAGAACTGTTTCATATTTCACAGTCAGAGCCTTAGACCATTCCTGCTCATATAATAGTTGCAATTTATCCATTCAGGGTAAAAGCTATCATGTAGTCTACAGTACTGGACAGAAGATCTATTTGTACTGGGTGGGTAATGTAGCTTGGTAAAAGCAGTGGTGCGGACTCAAACAGTCAAGACAGGAACACAAAATATGCAGCAAACTGGTTTATTTAGGAAAAAAACTGGAAAATAAATAAACTTTGACTTCAAGCACAAAATGAGTGTATCAAAATACAGCCTTAACTTCAGGCAAAAACAAAATAAATACCTGCTCGTCTGAGCGACTAACTAAACAGTAATGTTAACCTAACTATATGTGTGGCTTACTGCCATCCACACAAACAAAACAAACACAACTTTGTCTCTTACAGGACAGACCCAGCCGCCTCCTCTCACTCCATGGATCTGCTCTAGAATGCAAAATCTGCAGCCTTTTTCTGGCTCAGTAATGGGCCAAGGATCTACACCTGGAGCTTGAAGACTACTCAAGACCTGCACTGAACCACACATAAGTCAAAAACCTGGGAAAGATATAGTGTGATTTCAGCACCCTGCCTGTCACCTTCTCAAAACTGTTATTTGTGAGATCACTGGAACTACGTGGTTTAGGCCATGCCTGAAAGTATCAGAATGCCAGATAAAGAAGCATGATTTGTCACTCCACAGAACATGTTTCCATTGCTAGGGCAGTCAAGGAAAGCGCACACACCTCCACGGGATCATTGTCACTGTGCTTTACTCAGGTAACATTGTTCAGCCGCAAGGTAGTTAACACAAGTTGCTCAGATGTAGCAAGGATCAACTACAGCAGTTCACTGGTCAGAAGACACTAACTGCTCAGCAACTTCTCTTACTGTAAGAGCAGTGGTCCCCAGTCCACACATAACCCTATTCTGTCCAGCTTGGACAAACTGCTACCAGATCAGGAACACCTCAGGAGGTAGTAGCCTGTTGGACTCCCTGCAGCGCAGAAGAAATCCCCATAAGGGTAAACACCAGGAAGTCTTCTGGGATAACGCCATTAAAGGGGCTCTATCATTGGGAAAGGTCATTTTAAAATAATCACATCCTTGCATAGCCTTTATAAATACTATTCCACACCTACCTTTAGTATGTAAATCACCTGAGTGGTTTTTGAATAAGTCCATTTTTATTCATATGCTAATTAGACTCTTGGTGTACCATCGTGCACTCCTCTTTGCTATTGTTTCCTATGGGTATATACAGCACAGGCTGCTGCTGATGATGATTCAGCTTCCTGTTTGTACACACAGATAGGAGAGAATAGCAGAAAGAAGGCTGCTGGGAACTTCCTGTGCTGGCTGGAAGCTCATTAGCATATGAATAAAAACGGACTGATTCAAAACCCACTGAGGCAATTTACATACTAAAGGTAAGAGTGGAATAGCCTTTCTAAAGCCTACGCAAGGATGTGATTAGTAAAAATTACTTTTTCTAATGATAAAGCCCCTTTAAATGTAGCCCCAAGCAAAACTGGTGTGGTAGCATGGTGGGTCAATTATACACTGTCTGCCTATGTTACATTTACTATGCTTGCCTTCAATAACAGGCTCTTTTCCACATATAAGACCAATAGACATAGACATGGGAACTTTCCTATTCGCTATGTCTACAAGGTATCAGGTCATAGTGTGTGTAGGCTGTACTGCAGACAGAGCAAAAAGGGCACCTCCTGCAGCACATCCAGAGGTGCAACTGGATATAATCATCATTGGTTGTACAAAACCAAAGTACACACAATGACAAAACATAATTAAAGTGACAGTGTTACATCTTGCAGTGCAATAAGTTATCAGTATATATGTTACAAGCAAAGTATGAAATGCAGGCATTCTATAAAATGCCTGGCATTTTTAGGCAAAGAATGAAATAAGAGAAGCATTACGTACTTTGCCTAGGCATTCTATAGAATGCCAAACACTATTTATGCAAAGTATGAAAAAGCCCCCCAAACGAACTGCTGCTGTTCCGTGAAGTGGTGTGAAAGAATAACTGGGAGTCTGTGACGTCATACTGGATAGTAGTTATTGACGCCTTCTTTAAAGGGGTATTCCCAACTCACCTGTTCATCAACTTGCAGGCTGTATGCTCTGTTCACAGTATCACTAGAAGATGCACAATATAAAGCTGATGTAGCAGAGCTGGACTTGATAGGTGATGAGAATCCGAAATTTACATGCTACTGGACCAAGAGTCAGCTTACAAACTCCGATTTAGGTCTGTGTATACATACAGAGGTAACAGACTCCCTGTCTCAGCCCTTATCAGCAAAATTCAATTAGCCGACCTGATAACTGGAAGTGTCAGAGATAAATGGCTCAGAAATACAAGCTCGCTCAGAGCACTCAGATCCCCCTCCCCTCCTGAGAGCAGGGGGCTACGTTACTTGTCCTGGGCGGAGAGATCAAGCTGCTTGCTGCTCGCCTAATCTATTTCATACTTTGCCGGCTTCTCATCAAGCATTATATAGAATGCCTAGGCAATGTGTGAAATGACGAATCATTTCATACATTGCCTGCTAGTTTTAGGCATTCTATAGAATACCTGATTTCATACTTTGCGTGTAACATATACACAGTAATATGCATCATATTACACATCATACAATACGTAATAAAACACACATAGCATAGCAAATGTAAACCGATATACAGGCCACAGAAGCTTACAGGAGCATAGAACCTTCAGTCATTGTGCGAGCAGAGGGATGTTGCCTTTTTTGCACTATGCAGTGTAGCGTTTGGTGTCCCTGCGCTGTAACATTATGTGTTCTGCAATATTACATTTTGTGGATGTGGTATCTGAACTCTTCCACCTCACAACAATACCACTCACAGTTGATTGTAGAATATGTGTGATTATTGTAATGGTGGCATCCTCACTTTTAGGGACCTCTCCAGCATTACACATATAGTCAGATAGCGGTAAATACACTGCATTTTATAGTACCAGCAATCTTATCCACACATTGTCGTAAAAAAAAAAAAAAAAGCTGTGGTAAACCTAGGTGGTATGTTATTTTCAGCTGTGGAATCGCAAGCGTTTCCCTATAGATTGATTAGGGTAATAAATAAAACACAACGTGTTTTCATTGTGTTTTTTCCTGTAGCACTTTCTAATTGCGTTAATATGGGGCTTCAGCTTTAAGTAGATGCCACAACCTCAGAGTTCAACTCATTCCTTATCCTCTAATCTGGCTAATAGAGAACAGCATTAAACACCGCACCTTATGCACTAATAGGACATTTTGATTTGAAAATTCACTTTTCTTATCCACATGTGTGTAGATAATACTGATATTTTAATGCAGTTTTTGCTATAGTATTTAAATCGCTATAATGAAGTGCAGAATTTTCCTTGGAAGCCTAGTAATATTTTCTCTAAAGATGACAATATCAACATATGCTTTACTAATATTCTGTTTTTTGCATCATAATCCCAAAACATTTTTATTCACTACCACAAAGGTCTTTGTACTGAATGCTGCCAATTCACCTCATTATCACCTGAATAGTTTTGTGATATGAAGCTGCAGAAGAAGAGGCGTGAATCTGCCTACTGTGCAAATGATAGGAACAACATCTGTAAATGCAGTAGCGTGCGCAGAGATCGCAGCTATTTATCTAATGAACAGCCCACATTGCAGACACATGAGCTTGCCGAATGCTGAGCTGAGTTCTGTTGCTGTTCTTTATATTGCTATTAATATTGCTATTATTAATATTTGGGTTCTATTAAGTCATTTTTTTAATAAATAGTGCCAGTGTTGGCCATAGGCTATGTATAATGCAACGGCTAAGCCTTCTCTCAGACCCTTTCTTTTATTCTAAGATATTTTAACCCCTTTCCTGACATTTGGTATACATGTATGTCAGAGTGTTAAGTCGGGTGTCTTAGTCCTCGCAATACCTGATGGCTGTATAATACAGCAGATGCATGTGACAGATTTAGTGTGACACAGAACAAGCGAGTTCCTAGATCGCCCCCCTGTGAGGTAAGGTGAGTATGTGTGTGTTATTTTTAATCACTTCTGCTGGGACTGTATCTTTTATAATCTGGGGTCGGAGGAGACCCCAGAATATAATAATAGCACCAAAGTGGAGAGCTGAACCTCACAAATATTCCTTTCACCTGAAATGGCTCTAGAGGGGATCTTGGGAACATATTTTACTGTGTGAGGATCAATGCGGGGTGCATATTATATTATAAATTATTGTGTGGCAGCCTCTGTGGAGCACATTATACTGTGGGGGGACCAATGTGAAGCATATTATACTGTTTGGGGCCACTGTGGAGCATATAATACTGTATGAGGGGTCTCTGTGGAACATAAATTATAGTGTGGGGGCACATTGAAGCACATTGTACTGTGTTGGGGCCACTGTGCAACGTATCAAACTGTGTGACAGCCACTGTGGAGCACAAGGCTAGGATTACCATTAAAGGGGGCATCTGAGACATAAGCACCATAGGGGTATCTGGGGTAAAACCAGTTAAAAGGACATCTATGTTTGATGTTACATTTTTTTAAAGTTACAGGTTAAAGGTTAAAGTTACAGGTTTTTTTAAAGTTACTAGTGCTGTTATATACAAAATTACAAGTAAAGAAAAAGACACTGATAAGCTAACACGTTGGCCCAGTGAGTCTAAAGGAAATAATTGAAATTGGTTGCTGCAATACTTCCTCATTGTCTATAAAGGATGGTTGAGATTGCAAGTATCTCTCATCACCCAGAGGTAATGCCTACCAGGGTACTTATAGTCCTCATGTGGTGGCTGCATCCTTCATATTATCTTCTGCATACCCCCGAGGGGCATTAGTGTGCTTTCACTTGACTCTTAAAGGGCCATCTTTTGTGCCCTGTAAAGTGTCCCAAGCCAATCCCTTCTGTCTCCACACCATCAGTGTAACAATGTTAGATACCAGCTACCATTAGACAAGGACTTGTTTTCTCTTGCATTTCCAGATTGCTTTGGCACTGTTTGATTTCCTTATTACTACAAATAACCTAAAACCATCCTTGTCTGGAGTTGGGGGCTTTGAACATTACTACTCTTACAGTAGTTATATCTTTCTTTTTCTTTTACCATAATTATAGATAACAATTTATCACTATGTGATCCTCTGAACTTTTGGAATTCCTTCATCTTTCATCAGTCTTGGTTCTCAATTGGTGTGAAAAGGAGATACTACATCTGGATACCTCTATGCTGATGCCCACTTTTCCTAAAGTCTAAATGTACTTGAATCATTGTATTGTCAGACTGTGTGATCTGTTATGTGCTATCTTTGCTTTGCATTGAAGAATCCATATCTATTCTACCGGCTGCCTAAAGGATTTACTTTCTAGGTCTCAAGCTGGGTCTTCTGTCTCTACCTCGACTGCTGGAAGTCTATTCATTTCATAGCTCAACAATTCCCTGTGACTGTATTTGTATCCTGTTTCTCTGTGGTGTTCATTTTATGACTATAATATATTCCATCAACCTTTGCTTTCTGTCTCTACTGTAACATCCCAGTGGATTGACATGTTTTGATCAAGGCATTTCCAGTGTTTCAGAATTGCTCATGCTGACTATAATGGCAAAGCTTATTGTTCTAGGTAATATGTTTTCTGGATCACAGTAGTTGTGATTAGAGATGAGCGAACAGTGTTCTATCGAACACATGTTCGATCGGATATCAGGGTGTTCGCCATGTTCGAATCGAATCGAACACCGCGTGGTAAAGTGCGCCAAAATTCGATTCCCCGGGGGCATTGAAAAAAATTGGAAAAAGTCATTGGCTGCCGAAATCAGGTGACCTCCATTTTAGACGAATAGTGGATTTCAAATCCGGGTCATATGAGAATGTGAACTTTGTGACTATGAGACAGGGATAGCTGTACAGGCAGGGATAGCTAGGGATAACCTTTATTTAGGGGGGAATGTTATTAAAAATAACTTTTTGGGGCTCTATCGGGTGTTTAATTGTGATTTTTGTGAGATAAACTTTTTCCCATAGGGATGCATTGGCCAGCGCTGATTGGCCGAATTCCGTACTCTGGCCAATCAGTGCTGGCCAATGCATTCTATTAGCTTGATGAAGCAGAGTGTGCACAAGGGTTCAAGCGCACCCTCGGCTCTGATGTAGGAGACAACACTCGAACAGTGAGCGGCTGTTCGAATCGAATTTCGAACCTCGAACATTTTAGTGTTCGGTCATCTCTAGTTGTGATAGTCATGATTTTATTGTAAAGTTTGTGCATTTTTAACCACTTCTGGAACCAATTCAAGTTATTCAAACAATTTTTGTATCTTTTTCGATGATATGTGGGGCTTTATTTTTATCTTATTTAAATGTGTTCATGTTTTTTCTCTTTTTTTATATCTGGGAAAATGTAAAGAAAAAAGAAGGGAAAACATGTATGTTTCACTTTTTTTATAAGCACAACTACAAAATGCTGTAAAAAATTTTCTGCAGCATATTTCACAGTAAGTGCACAGACTTTTCCTCTGTTTACTTCCTGGCACTATCATACGTATACAAAACCAAGTGTTTCCGCAGGTATAATTGACATGCTACGGTTTTGGAAAACTCAGCTTTCTGCTGCAGATTTTTTTCTGTAATGTGTGGATGGTATTAGCTAGAATCTCAAACACTTTGCAGGTCTTGCGAAGCACAGTGTTTTTTGCCGCAGAGCTTCAGCCAGAGCCACACCTTGTAGAAAAACAGCTTTTTTGTTGCAGATTTTACTGCAGTTTTTTTTAGCTAAAGCCAAGAGTGCATTGAGAAAAAGATAGAAGTATAAGAACTTCCTAGATATTTCCCATTCCTTTTGTAGCCATAATTGGCTTTGTCTCAAAAAAATTCAGCCTCAGCCGAAAATAGTTTTCCCTCTCCATTTCAGTAATTACTATGTAGCTGCCACATAGTGTTGTTTCTAGAGGTTAGAACTTGTGATGTGGGCATGACATTGGTGATTTAAAAAAAAAAAATAAATAATAACTTTTAATTTTTATTTATTCATTTTTACATTGTCCCCCCCCCCCCCCTTCCGTAAGGTCAGAATAGATCCTTGAGGCGGGGGAGGGTCATTTTAACAATGTTAGAGATTATACATTTAACCTCAGTTACAGGAGGAATGCAGCCTCATAACCCAGAGAGCAGAGCTGATCTGGGTCTTCTAGGACTCAGCAGTTCTTACAGTTCCCAGCCCCTGGCGGATCACATGACTACTGGGCAGAGGGGAGTCACATCATACGGTAGCAGCTATCATAGCTGTATACATATTGCTCATTTATCGCTGTGTGATATCCGGAAGTCTGCACCAGTGATAAACCTTCTCTGTCTTCTCTATAGGAGCTCCGTTTGTAGTAACAGTTGGCTACCCAGTTCTACAGCTGTACAATTTCGTGTAACTGCTTATCACTGTAAGCACATACAGGTATGTCCTGTATGGACTGGGCTGATCACCTGATGCGCCGCCCATAAAGGCTCTACCTGCTCAGGAGGCTGAGGGCCTTTGGAGTCCAGGGGGCACTTCTTAGGGCTTTTTTCAACTCTGTGGTATCTTCTTCAGAGTGGCCTGCTGGGGGAGTAGCATACCATCCAAGGATAGAAATAGACTTGACAGGCTGTTTAGAAGGCCCAGCTCTGTCCTGGGGAGCCCCCTGGACCCAGTACAGGTGGTGGGTGACAGAAGGATACTGTCCATGGTAGGTTCCATGCTGGAGAATAACTCCATTCCATGTATGAGACTGTGAAAGCACTGGGCAGTACTGGCAGTGACCGACTGCTGCACCCCAAGTGTGAGAAGGAGCGCTATCGGAGGTCCGTCCTCCCAACCACGGTCAGGCTGTAAAATCAACATCAGACCAAGTGAAGAGAGAGCGCTAAATGATCCTGAAGTCTTCTTTTCTTTTTTCTTTAGCTTCTATGACTCCTAGTATGTAGCCTATGTGTGTCGCCTTCTGTAATATATTACTTGTTATCATCCTGTATTCGTATTATCAATGCAGCTGTAACATACTGAAATTTCTCCATGGTGGGACTATTAAAGGATTATCTTACAGGGTTAAGAATGGAACCCTGGACATATATACTCACTAGGTAGCCCAGAACCAGTTAATCTTGCAAAATAATTTATTATTGATCCTTCAATATGTATGAAGCATTTAAAAAAGACAACAAAGAGAAAATATTGATATGAAATGTAAATTGTGATAAGGGCTCTGAGTCTGTTTGGGATATACATCAGCAATCTCCTTCATTTATAGTCAGAGAATTATTTCTAACAATGCAAGTTTACCAACTATCACAAAACTAATGTACATTATCTTTAGACCTCGTGCACACGAACATACAGTTACAGATCAAAGTATGGACGCATGCATTTCAACAGGTCCATACATACTGCTGTAGTTTTTGCAGCTGTGTATCCACGCCAAAATGGAGAGCTGCAAATTATGGAGCAGGTCATATGTCTGTCTGTAATTGCGGCTATGTCAATTCATTTGATTGTATGGGTCAATGAAAACCTTGGTTGACACACAGATACCAACACAGTCTTAGGGGCCATTCACACGAAGGAAAGTGGCGCTGATTCTGATAACTCGGGGCAGAATCAATGCTGATAAAAAGACTCCCATTGACTTCAATGGGTTCCGCTTTCCGCGCGGAACACATTGAAATCAAGGGGACGTTTTTTAACCCATTGATTTCAATGGGTTCTGTGTGGAAAAAGGAACCCATTGAAGTCAACGTGAGTTATTGTGGCAGTATCAGCGCCACGTTACTCTGTGTGAATGTCCTCTTACTCATAGTAACAATGCAATGTTACTTTCTTATAAAGTATATTGACTTGTATAAGGAACTGAATCTGGAATAATGGTAAGGTTTAGCATGTGCCTGGACTGTATTGTTTCTACTATTAACATTGCTTTTTTATTTTGTGTTATTAATTACCCCCTTTTGAACTATTTCCTAATTACGTCTTAAATGTCAAGCTTTGAGTCCATTTAGCATCTGGGACTTGTGGCTGTGTCTAAAATACTGATGGCCTAAAATGACATGAAATGCACCACTTGGCGTTCACGCATTGCCAGAGATTTTCAGAAATACATCAATGAGCTCTTAAGAATTCATTTGTACACAATCCAAAATGTAAGTAACAACATTATAAAAACAAACTCTTTCCAACAAAACTGAACCCTGGGATTTTGTATCTAAGTTAAATTGTTGCAACTCCAATTTCAATGTCTGTAGGCAACAATGACATCTAGTGGATGTTTTGTGCATTTCAGCATCATATAAATAAAGCTTATTCACTGTATCTATGGAAAGTTATACAAGGTTCTGATATATTCTTTAAACTTCTCGTTATTTTCAAGATATTTGTTGCATTCAGCCAAAGCAAACCTGTACATTCATCTCCTGCTTTCAGCTGAGAAGTAGATCGAATTGTATCCAGGCTAGACACTACTCAGCTCAAATCCTTCATTCAGTTCACTGTAATGTATCATATACATAAAATATGCATCCTTCAGAAATAGTTTTTAGACATACCTGTAGAAGAAGCTGAGAGCTTCGAAACGTTGGAATCTACCATCATTATTAGTTAGCCATTAAAAAAGGTAACTACTGAAGACTCAAGTTTTTTGTTTTTTTTATAATGTATCAGTCTGCAGTTAAGGCTTTACAGCTCTTTACCTAGTCTAGGAAAATGTAGATTGTGTTTATTATGGCTATGACATCACTGTTTACAGTATCTATGTACTGTGACCTCATCATCCTGCACAGTGACATCAATGAGTTCTATACTATATCACTGTTTGCATTCTCTTTGTACTGTGATGTCCATTATGTTTGTGCTTTGAGATCACTTTGTCCATTATCCCTGTACTGAATTTTTACTGTGTTCATTATTCCTGTACTGTGACATCACTGCATTCAATATCCCTGTTCCATACCTCTCAATTTTCAAAGAACAGAAAGATGGACAAATTTAGCCCCTCCCACTTTCATGCTGACTCCACCCTTCTCATTCATTTTTCATGACCCCTCCACACTGTATAATCCTCCTACAGTCACCCGTAAATTATATTCCCCCCCCTACATCTCTCCCCCAGTTTCATATCCCCCCTTTCATCTGCCCCCAGTTTGATGTCCCCCTCCATCTGCCCCAGTTTCATGCCCCCCTACATCTCTGCCCCCAGTTTCATCTCCCCCTCCATCTCTCCCCCAGTTTCATGTCCCCCCTCCATCTCTGCTCCCAGTTTCATCTCCCCCCTCCATCTCTTCTGCCAGTTTCATCTCTCCCCTCTATCTCTCCCCCAGTTTCCTGTTCCCCACTCCATCTCTCCCCCAGTTTCATGTCCCCCCTCCATCTCTCCCCCAGTTTCATGTCTCTCCGCCACCTCTGCCCCAAGTTTCATGTCCCCCCTCCATCTCTGCCAACAGTTTTATCCTCCCCCCTCCATCTCTGCCCCCAGTTTCATGTCCTCCCCTAGATCTCTGCCCTCAGTTTCATGCCCCCCTTCCATCTCTGCCCCAGTTTCATGTCGTTCTTTCCCCCCTTCATCTGCCCCTAGTTTTATGGGCCCCCTTCATTTTGTTCCCCCTCAATTTGCCCTCAAAGTTTAACATAAAAAAACACAGATACTCACCCATCCCTTGCTCTCCCACAGCTCTCTATGCAGTTTCACTCACTGAGTTGTAGATGCGATATGAGTGACGTCATCACATCGCGCCTACATCTCCAGAAGCCAGAGTGCAGCAGTGAAGCAGGAGCTGAGCTATGACAGCTCCTACTTCACTCAACTCTGTACTCAACAGTTGAAGCCGGTACTTCCCACTGACCAGGACTGCGGGACAGGACCCCGATTCTGGGAATGTCCCGCAGAATCCAGGATGGTTGGGAGGTATGCTGTTCTGTGACATCACTGTGTTCATTATTCTTGTTACTTTGACTTCACTGTGTCTAATATATCTGTGCTGTGACATCATTGTGTTTAATAACCCTCTACTAAGACATCACTGTGTCCATTATGTTTGTATTGTGACAATCAGTGACAACAGACATGACATTACTGTGTGCACTATCCCTGCACTTTGACATTACATTGTCCATTATCCCTTTACATTGGGGAGGCCAAAATATTCCTAATGCTTTAATTCTTTTAATGGATGTGTCTCTGTTTGTTGTAATTGGATATTATTAATGAAATATACTGATCTATATTAGCTTACAGAAGGAAAAGACATCTAAAAATATTTTTAAAATATATTTTAATTTTAATATTTTTAATTTATTTCAATCAAATTCACCAGCAAGATAACAAATTACACTTAGCATAAAACATAACTTGTAATATAGTCAGCTAAAAACTTTGAACAATGTAGCTAGGGCTAAAATAAAATAAACAACTCGATAAGCACATAAGGACACTATAAGGATGTTACTTTCTTGCAATGTCCCTACTATTATGTGCCAAAGATACAATAGGGTAGTTGAGCTTTGGGGAATAGTGACCACAACTTTGCAGGTACTAGTTTACACTGATAATGCGCCCCAACAATAATGACCTGACTGATGCCGTCGTTATATAAGGTAAATACCCCTTATCCCCCTGCTCTGATATCCTTTAGACTGCCCTAGAGTGTCTGCTCATTCACACAGTTCTCTTGACACTTAAGCACATAAGCTGTGTCCCTGTCTGTTCAGATAGTCAGCCATTCTTAGGTAATACGGGGTTCACACTAAATGGTTTTGACACTCAGTACTGGCTCCCACCATCAGGGAACCGGGAAATGCGGTTTTAACCGCAATATCTTCTTTACTATTTTGATTATCCTCTCCTGATGAGAATGTGTATTCGAAACGCGCAGAGAGAATAGTTACAAAAAGCACATTTAGTGTGAACCCCGTATTACTTAAGAATGGCTGACTATCTGAACAGACAGGGACACAGCTTATGTGCTTAAGTGTCAAGAGAACTGTGTGAATGAGCAGACGCTCTAGGGCAGTCTAAAGGATATCAGAGCAGGGGGATAAGGGGTATTTACCTTATATAACGACGGCATCAGTCAGGTCATTATTGTTGGGGCGCATTATCAGTGTAAACTAGTACCTGCAAAGTTGTGGTCACTATTCCCCAAAGCTCAACTACCCTATTGTATCTTTGGCACATAATAGTAGGGACATTGCAAGAAAGTAACATCCTTATAGTGTCCTTATGTGCTTATCGAGTTGTTTATTTTATTTTAGCCCTAGCTACATTGTTCAAAGTTTTTAGCTGACTATATTAAAAGTTATGTTTTATGCTAAGTGAAATTTGTGATGAGAAAAATTGTAGCAGTTAGTGCCCATTGAGATTGATGATCACCAGCAAGATAGTAAAGGAACTCAATGAAGTATAGCAATGAACAGTGACTTTGACAGTGCCATTCTGACAACCTCAGTAATACCCCTAGGCCTTTTAGCCATGGAAACAAACAAAGGGCTGTTAGATTATATTATTGTCTATATAAACCTCACAGGATAAGTGTTGACCTTCTGTCACAAGGCACTTGATGAATTATGTGAATGCTATCAGACCAAGATTCTCAAAGTGAATTTTCTCTTGTGGCTATGTAACACAACACTTATCAATCTGAATTTAGGAAACATTACAGCTGAAATAGTCTTCTCTGCCTATCCTGTGATAGACAAGTCTATAATGTTTGAGTGGAGTGGGTAGAGAGTAGGGACACCCAGTTTTCCACAAACAGCATAGATCATCGATGTGCCACTATAAAAATAAGAGATTATTGTAATGAAATAATGGTATATTACCAAACATTCCTCAAACCACCAGTTACACTCCAGTATCTGACATCTGTTGGCTTCTTTTTTAATAAAAAAAAATCACTGGAGTTCCGACAACCAAGACCCTCCCAATCAGCTGTTTAAAGGGGACCAAGGCACTATGAGCCATTCTTTGTTCACATGGTATCATTTGTTATATAGTGGCTATGCAATGTAACTATAGTCTCATCCTATACATTTCTATACAGTCACTATAAAACAGTACAGCGTGCAATATAAACAGAGGAGGGGGTCACTGTGCCTGCATGTGCATCATGGCCCCTTCAAACAGCTGATGAGTAGGGTCCCAAGTTTCACAATCACTAATCTCTTATTGATGATCCATCCTGAGGACCAATCATCAATAAAAAATGAGCTGTAAGACCCCTGTAATAAAGGCCAAGTGCTCCTTAACTTAATACTGCCCAATTGCCCCCTTATACTATTCCTCCTGACATAATTCCTGCTGCCCTAATGCTTCCTTATATTAATGACTCCAAATATATTCATAAAGCCCTCTAATGACTCTTTATATTCACAATGTTCTCAATGACACCTTTTAAAAATAATGTCCCTTATATACTTATATCTCTCCCAGTAATAATGCCCCCTATAAGAGGTCATTAGGGGCCTTATTACTGGGGGGGGGACCAATTATATAAGGGGCATAGTGTGGGGTGAAGATAATTTATATAAGGGGGCTTAAAGAACATAAAGGGGCTGATATATATATATATATATATATATATATATATATATATATATATATATTAAGTACAGACCCTTATAGTCTCTAAACTTGCTTTACACAATGTGATTTACCTTGCCTCTACATCACACCCCTCTCAACTACCAATTTGTTATCATATTTACAGTCAACGCATCATTTTCATACTTTTATTTCTTTACTGTTTTACCTTTTTTGTATCAATGTAGCCAATTAACTAGTTATAACATTGGTTTGTAAATAAAAATAAACATTGAGCAGCAAATATTCACTTATGTATTTAAAGAGGACCTTTCACCACTTTGCAACCTGTGCAGCTTTCTGCCCCATGTTATAGATGCAGCTGCATAGACTGTAGTGCACTTTGAATTACCTCCCTAGCCCCCCTCGTTTTGGAGCTGTGAGCCCCGTAAATTTTGGCGCCCTGTATGGTAATTAAGGCTTTAGTGTCAGAAGGGCGTTTCTGACGATAAAAAGAAAAGCTACCTCAGCCTGACACTGTCCAATTAGCAGTGTTCGGGGGATATTGTCACTCCTTAGGGAGAGACCACCATATAGGTGTGTGGAGATTTGTTAAGCCTTTAGCACTCCACTTTGCAAGGAACTATGGGAAGAATATGCAAATCCGCCTTCCATGATGTAATTAGGAAGACAGTTGCTGCCTCATTGTTGCAAACCAATAGAGGGCGCTCACTGGAATGTGCAAGCCTGTCTTAAGACAGGATTCCAGTGAAATAACCCAATAATGGCTGCTCCCTTTAGCTTCATGCCCGACCTTCCAAGAGGCCTTTGTTTAGCAATGACGCTGGGATTATTACCAGGTTATAGTCTCTCAATCGAGGACAGCTGTTTCGATCTGGTTGGATCTCATCAGCCCGATGTAGAGAGGACTATAACCTGGTAGAGGTGAGAGGCTTAGACAGGGTTCGGGGGATATTGTCACTCCTTAGGGAGAGACCACCATATAGGTGTGTGGAGATTTGTTAAGCCTTTAGCACTCCACTTTGCAAGGAACTATGGGAAGAATATGCAAATCCGCCTTCCATGATGTAATTAGGAAGACAGTTGCTGCCTCATTGTTGCAAACCAATAGAGGGCGCTCACTGGAATGTGCAAGCCTGTCTTAAGACAGGATTCCAGTGAAATAACCCAATAAAGGCTGCTCATTTTAGCTTCATGCCCGACCTTCCAAGAGGCCTTTGTTTAGCAATGACGCTGGGATTATTACCAGGTTATAGTCTCTCAATCGAGGACAGCTGTTTCGATCTGGTTGGATCTCATCAGCCCGATGTAGAGAGGACTATAACCTGGTAGAGGTGAGAGGCTTAGACAGGGTTCGGGGGATATTGTCACTCCTTAGGGAGAGACCACCATATAGGTGTGTGGAGATTTGTTAAGCCTTTAGCACTCCACTTTGCAAGGAACTATGGGAAGAATATGCAAATCCGCCTTCCATGATGTAATTAGGAAGACAGTTGCTGCCTCATTGTTGCAAACCAATAGAGGGCGCTCACTGGAATGTGCAAGCCTCTCGATTGAGAGACTATAACCTGGTAATAATCCCAGCGTCATTGCTAAACAAAGGCCTCTTGGAAGGTCGGGCATGAAGCTAAAGGGAGCAGCCATTATTGGGTTATTTCACTGGAATCCTGTCTTAAGACAGGCTTGCACATTCCAGTGAGCGCCCTCTATTGGTTTGCAACAATGAGGCAGCAACTGTCTTCCTAATTACATCATGGAAGGCGGATTTGCATATTCTTCCCATAGTTCAATTAGCAGTGGACAGTGTCGGAGCTGCTTCTCCTGCCTAATCTCGTGAGTTCTCGTGAGATCAGGCAAACGTCTCTTCACAGGGCTGCACAGAAGACCCGGAGAAGCGATCCAGGCTGAGCACTGAAGTGGATGAAGGAGAACTTCACTGACATCTTCACAGGTAAGTAAAGAAACCCCTAAGCAATGAGCATAACTGCCCTGTACACCCTGTGGTCCTAGGTCTAGCCCCTATACAACGAGCATTAACCCCTATAGCCCCTAGACAATGAGCATTAACCCCTATAGCCCCTATACATATATAGGGGTTAATGCTCATTGCCTAGGGGGCTATAGGGGTTAATTCTCGTTGTTAGGGGGCTATAGGGGTTAATGCTCATTGCCTAGGGGCTATAGGGGTTAATGCTCATTGCTAGGGGGCTATAGGGGTTAATGCTCATTGCCTAGGGGACTATAGGGGTTAATGCTCATTGCCTAGGGGCTATAGGGGTTAATGCTCATTGCCTAGGGGGCTATAGGGGTTAATGCTCATTGCTAGGGGGCTATAGGGGTTAATGCTCATTGCCTAGGGGGCTATAGGGGTTAATGCTCGTTGTATAGGGGCTAGACCTAGGACCACAGGGTGTACAGGGCAGTTATGCTCATTGCTTAGGGGTTTTTTCATTTACCTGTAGTAATGTCACTGAAGTTCTCCTTCATCCACTTCAGTGCTCAGCCTGGATCGCTTCTCCGGGTCTTCTGTGCAGCCCTGTGAAGAGACGTTTGCCTGATCTCACGAGAACTCACGAGATTAGGCAGGAGAAGCAGCTCCGACACTGTCCACTGCTAATTGGACAGTGTCAGACTGACGTAGCTTTTCTCTTTATCGTCAGAAACGCCCTTCTGACACTAAAGCCTTAATTACCATACAGGGCGCCAAAATTTACGGGGCTCACAGCTCCAAAAAGAGGGGGGCTAGGGAGGTAATTCAAAGTGCACTACAGTCTATGCAGCTGCATCTATAACATGGGGCAGAAAGCTGCACAGGTTGCAAAGTGGTGAAAGGTCCTCTTTAAGTGTTGTCTGAATATTTAGAAAAAAGAAAGATGAAACAGTAAATGTCCTAAAAAAAAGTGTATTCACCTCTTCAGTCCATTACTAGCAAAGTACATACTTAAAAAGAATGTCACTAAGAACTTCTTGAAAATAAATTGTCCACCATCCAAATTTTCTTAGTACTCCAACCAGGGCTGGTTCCAGGTTTTTATGGGCCCTTGGGCGACAGAGCCTCAGTGGGCCCCTTGTAAAGGAGGCGGGGGAGTCGAGACACTGTGCGCCGCAGATGAAGTGAGTGACGTCACACAGGAGTGTGGCATCACCATTGCCATACCTCCCAATTGTTAAAGAGTAGAAAGAGGGGCAAAATGGCTCTACCCACTTTTATGTTGATTCTGCCCATTCTCATTCATTTATCATGTGCTCCCACACAGTATAATACTCCTACAGTCACCCATAAATTATATGCCCCCCTCCATCTCTCCCCCAGTTTCATATACACCCTTCCTCTGCCCCCAGTTTCATGTCCCCCCCTCCATCTCTGTCTGCAGTTTCATCACATTCTCCCCCTTCATCTGCCCACAGTTTCATGTCCCCCATCTCTGCCCCAGTGTCATGCCGTTCTCTCCCCACCCCCTTCATCTTCCCCAGTGTCATGCCGTTCCCCCCTCCCCTTGCCCCCCAGTTTTATTGGGCCCCCTCCATCTCTGTCCCCAGTTTCATGCCGTTCTCTCCCCACCCCCTTCATCTACCCCAGTGTCATGCCGTTCCCACCCCCTCCCCTTGCCACCCAGTTTCATTGGGCCCCCTCCATCTCTGTCCCCAGTTTCATGCCGTTCTCTCCCCACCCCCTTCATCTTCCCCAGTGTCATGCCGTTCCCCCCTTCCCTTTGCCCCCCCAATTTCATTGGGCCCCCTCCATCTCTGTCCCCAGTTTCATGCTGTTCTCTCCTCACCCCCTTCATCTTTCCCAGTGTCATGCCGTTCCCCCCCTCCCCTTCATTTGCCCCCCAGATTCATGGGCCCCCTTCATTATGTTCCACCTTAATATTTAATACAAAACAAACACTTACACTTATCTTCCATCGCTCCCCCGATGCTCCTCTCTCCGCTCTCTCACTCCATTCACATAGGCGATTAAAGCAGGAGCTGTGAGCTCAGCTCCTGCTTTAAAGCTGTGGCCCGGCTTGCATGTGTAGGCGCGATGTGATGATGTCATCGCGCCTACACACGCAAGCCGGGCCGCAGCTTTAAAGCAGGAGCTGAGCTCACAGCTCCTGCTTTAATTGCCTATGTATTCAGCTCATCGGCGTCCGTCGGAAATCGGGACAGGCAAGTGCTGGGGCAGGCAAGTGCCGGGGGGCCCCCAGAGGCTCTGTGGGCCCCGGCACTTGCCCGACTATGCCGTGCGCTGACGCCGGCCCTGACTCCAACGCTATCTAAAGGAAAATCAGGCAACTTTGTAAACAGATATAGTTATAAATTCCCACCATTTTTGGCCACAGCCATATCTGTGCTTGCATATATCTATCCATGGCAACAAGCCTCAAACAATATCTGTGTAGTCTGACTTAGTATACTTATATTCTATCCCCTAATCCATGCTAACCTACTAAATATATGAGAGACAGTATGGAGAAATACAGATGTCCCAACTGATCTCCAATTTTGATAAAGATTCTGATTTGTCTTGAAAATTCAATACAATATCAAAATAAATTATAACAACAGCCTTAAATGGATTCTATCATTAGAATCCCCTTTAAGCTAAACCTATGTCGGAATAGCCTTACAGAAAGGCTATTCTTCCCCTACTTTTAGATGTCTTCTCTGCGCTGCTGTTTCTTAGTTATCCCAGTTTGCATCCATATGCTAATTAGTTTTCTCGCAGTACTGGGGACGCCCCCGATGCTGTTTGAGTTCTGGGGACCTCCCCCCTGTGCTGCAAGAAAACTAATTAGCATATGGATGAAAACTGGGTTATCTACCGTAAAGAATGGCTGTGCGTAGAAGACATCTAAAGGTAAGAGATAATGATAGAATCCCTTTAAAATTCTACTTTTTGACAAATATTTGTATTTTTGTTAAGGGGTAAATGTAAATAAAACCATATAAATGCGGTGCCCTGAAATCGTACTGAAACATAGAATACAGGTGACAAGTCATTTAGGATGCAGAGTGAACGCTGTAAAAACGAGTCCCATTACGAAAGTCACACACTTTTTCTCCAATTTCACTTCATTCTGAATTTTTTTCCAGCTTCCCAGTACATTGTACAGAATGATAAATAATACCAACATGAAGAACAATTTGTCCTCAAACATTAAGCCCTCGTATGGATCTGTGAACTGAAAAATAAAATAATTATATGGTATGGAAGGCAGGGAGTCACCAGTGGGAAGGGGTTAAGCCCCTTGCCTACTTCCAAAACATAAGATATTTATACTGTAATGCTAAACTTGTAAGCATTGGACCTAATACATATATAGTACATATATTTCTTTCACTAAATTGATGACTCCTCACAAAAAAGTTCTGATCGTTATTTAGTTCCAGTTTTATTTATGATGAAATGGAATATTGCTTTGCTTTTTAAAATGATTTATTCCTTTCTGTATGCATGTTTTAGTGCTATAAACTATTACCTCTAACACTAACAGTGTGGTGGTTCAAAGCTACAAACACTACTTATGTTTTAGAGGCTTTGCCTAGAAATATTCATTAAAACCTTCTCACATGTCAACACTAAAAGCTGAAATGAAAGCTCTTAGCCCTGTATTACATATAGCTGGTGAGCTGCTATAGTCTGATGATATTCTTGCTCAGCAGGGCCGGACTGCTGTAAATGTCCACCCAAATTAGCAACTCCAAGTCACCAGTGATATATATTCAGCTTGTATGAAAGTCTTTCTTGTGCGGACTAAACACATACACAATGTGTGGGCAGTTACAGCAGTCAGTAATTCCATCCAAGAATGAAGGCCTGTGGACTTTATAAGTCTCCAAGTAGTCCCCCTAACTGTAAGTCTGTGCTGGGTCTGTCCGACTCACATTTTAGAGGCAACTACCTAAGTGGTTCTAAAATGGTCTTTTTGTGTTCTATGTAACACTTAATTACTTAGGCAAGAAAGCCGCAGTGACAGCCCTATAAAATATCAGCTTGGGATGTCAGACAGTATGTTGCCTGAACAAACATTTTACAAAACACATACCACAAAACCTGGTGATGCTTACAAAATAATTCGGTGGGATATATTACAGCAAGCAAATTAGTATGCCCTGGAAAAATCCTCAATATACTCTACTAGAGGTCTCCTGCAGCATATACAGGATATAGGCATTATGAAGTAAATGTTTCCAAAATGGTTCTTTACATTTTCCCAGTAATAGTGGCAGCAAGCGATCAAGCCAAAAATATCTAATAAATATTTCTATTGATTCACTGTGTCTTCTCCAGGTTTCCTGGTGAGAGGTTTCAAAAAGGTTTATAGGGCTCCAAGCATGCTTACCAGATGCGGACCTCTTGCTTGGCTGCAAAAGACCCACTACTGAGAATTGTAATGTCTGCACGAGCATACACCATGTAACTGCTTTCTATTACAGGACTGCAGCATTAGGTAAGGAAGAAAAAGCTCCTTCATTTGGAAGGCATTAAGAATATATCAAAGAGTAACGAATGCAACTACTATGATAAATTAGGTTAATGTGAAAGGGTCTGCTGGAAAGTACAAGTGTTTGAGAACTATTTTATTAAAGTTTGGAGAGGGAGTTATTGGAATATAGAAATCAGCATAAGAAATCCAATGCATGAGCTTATAGCAATGTTCACAAGGTTGATGAAGTGACCTCATTGCTTGTATTTCATTCTTTCTTACTTTTCTAGTCCTGCTGAACAGTGGTATAGAAATGTGACATCAATGACAAACATTGCCACTTACCATTCTGGTGCTTAGTGATGTTGATTAAATTAAAGTGTTTTTTCAGGCTTAGAATATTGATATCCTATGGTTAGGATAAGCCGTCACCATCCGAAGGGTGGTGTCTGACTCTCAATATGACCACAGATCAATTGTATGATGGGGATGAAGAAGACAAAGTTGTAATACTGTACACTGCACTGCTGCTACTAAGTGGATGACATGCAGGAACACGGACCAACTGTATGTAAGTAATAAATGGTATTGTTCATATGATTATTTGACTGTGACAAGGTTGGCATACAGAACATTGGAACAGAGTCCAAAACCATTCCTTTACATTAATGGCTTCTTCTTGGACTGATCCTCTGTTATAAGTCATGAACCCCAGGGTCAAGTTCTGGGTCCACTGGTATTTAACCTATTTATTAATAATATAGAAGATGGGTGTTAATAGTACACCAAGCTATGTAGTACAGTGTAGTCTATGGAGAATCTATTGTAGGTTACAAGCAGTCATGGACAGATGGGTGGAGAAGGACCTAGGTGAACTAGTAGGTCATAGATGTGATGTCAATCAACTGCTTCTAAGGCCAGCAGAATATTGTCATGTATCAAAAAGGGTATGGATTTATGAGACAGGTATGTAATATTACCACTTTATAAATCATAAAGGTTCAACAAAGCACTATGAAATTGAAAGGGACATGGAGGACCTCAGTTATGAGGAGAGATTAAAGGAGTTAAATCTGTTTAATCCTGAGAAAAGGCATTTAGTGTAAATATATAAATGGCCCATACAAGAAATATAGGAAAAAGCTGCTCCATGTAAAATCCCCTCAAAAGACAGGGGGCTCTCTATCTGGAAAAAAAAGATTTAATAACCAGAGGTGATGGGCTTTATGACTGTAAGGACTATTAATCTGTGGAATAACCTACCTCAGGAGCTGATCAACATTAAAAAAAAAAAAAAAAAAAAAAAAAAAAAAAGCTTATTGTAACTACTGAAGCCTGTAACTTTTTTTAAAAAAAAGTTAAAATCACCCCCCCCCCCCAACACACACACACACACACACACACATTTCCCTAGATCACATACAAATATAAATAGATGTGAACATATACACATTAGGCATCCCCATGTCTGAAAATGCTCAGACTATTAAAATATATAAACATTTGTCCCACACGGTAAACGGCGTAGCAAGAAAAAGAATCAAAATGGCTGATTTGGCATTTTTTTTTCACCAAATTAACTCCCTAAAACAATGCAATAAAAAGTGATCAAAACAGCATACATTCCTCATCATGGTACCAATAAAAAATGCAAAATCACAGCCGCAAAATAACGCCGCGTATACGATCCAGGCTCCCAATGAAATCAATGGGAGCTTTTACGGCGCGCAGTTTCACACGCCGTATACGTGCCACATCACGTGGCACGTTACTCCGTGTGAATGGACCCTAAGTCTCATGGCTGATCTGGGAAACAAGATTCGATCTGGCTCTTTTATTATTTTCTACCTTGCTGATTTGCAGGAAACTGATATCTTTAATAATAAAAGTTATACCGTCCTCAATATAGTGCTATAAACCATTTCTGTTTTTCCAACAATTAATCTTTGACTTTTTTCTCACTTTCTTCTTTTCTTCTTCTTTTAGTGACTTGTATTAGTCATCCATCTGTCATTAGAAATTTAGCTAAATAATTTTCACTTTCAAACCTATTTCTTTGTCCTTACTAAATTAATATGGAACAAATTTGCAATTAAATCACTTTCTAAACCCGAAACAGATACTGGGCCGCTTGTTTTTAGAATAAAAATGGCCATGGAATTGTCAAAAGAACAGCAGACATATTGGAATAGATAGATTGTGTAATAAAATAGAACATGTGCAGACAGTACATCCCAAAGTAATTAAATATTGCAGCTGTAAAGCTTCATGGAACATATTTTCACAACGTGTCATTAGTTTTTACCGTAAAAGAAAAAAAAAGGAAATTTCGAGTATACCAACAAAAACTATAAACAAAAAGTAAAATTAAAGTGGATATGGAATGGCAATATGTGCGAGTCAAAGTTGGCTCGCTTGTAGGGTAGGATTTTAGTGAAGAATTCATAGAGTATTTTTTTTCCAACTAGAAGTCTCAGTCACAACAGCCCCTAAGTTACAGTTCAACTCCATTTACTTATATTAGTGAATAATATGCAGGGTGCACAGTTGGTTGCAGAGCAGGAGTTGAGGTTTAAGTTTCTGTGTAGAACTAGCGCAGAAATCAAAATGGCCACATGGGATACCACATACTATGTCACTCATAATATGCAACTAAGCAGGTTCCTGCACAGGCTTATACTTCATTGGTCTGTGATATGACTTATACCAATCATCTCACCTTTCTCACTGTTGAGAAACAGTAAATGGGATTCAATATTTTTAAACCACATAACAGTTTTCCCTGCTCCAGCATTGGTCCAAGTAGCTAGCCGTTAACATAAGCAGAAGCTGGGCGGAGGTTGCAGTTTCTTAAAGTGGCTCCATCATTTTAACTAATCACATCCTTGCATAGCCTTTACAAAGGCTATTCCACACCTACCTTTAGTATGTAGAATGCATCAGTGATTTCTGAATGTCGTCTTTATTCATATGCTAATGAGCCTCCAGCCAGCACAGGAAGATCCCAGCAGCACTCATCTCCTATGTGTGTGTGCAAACGGGAAGCTGAGTCATCATCAGCAGCAGCCTATGCATAGGAAACAATAGCAAAGGGGGTGCATGATGCATCGAGCACCAGTCTAATTAGCATATGAATAAAAATGGACTTATTCAGAAACCACTGAGGCAATCTACATACTAAAGGTAGGTGTGGAATAGACTTTCTAAAGACTATAAAAGGATGTGATTAGTTAAAAATGACTTTCCCCAATGATAGAGCCCCTTTAAATGGCTCTAGCTCCAGAGCTGAAGATCTTGGTGTAAAAAGAATATGTGCTTTAAAACAACATTAATATCATAACTGTATTCCCAGTAGAATCACAGTTATCACTGGTTGTAGTGAGAGTTGCATATACTGTACGTGCAACTCTCATATCAGCCAGTGTGCTCCACTCATGCAGCTGTCAGTGTGCAGGGAAAGGAGAATTATTTCTCATTCTCCTGTCCCTTTGAAATCAGATGACCCCAGGAGAAGGGGGTACCATGAACCTTTATTCATGATATCACCTCCAATTATCAATCATAGAATATAGAGAATTCATATTGCCATACTCCAAAGTATCTCTCAGCAAAAAAAAAAAAAAAGTACAGTCAATATCCTTATGTCTAAAAATGCCTTTACTATTAAAATTAAAAAATATTTATCCCATACAGCGAACGCCATATTCTCGGGGGGGGGGGGGGGGTGTCTCCCTAAAACAGTAACAAAAAGAGATCAAAACATCATACATTCCTCAAGATGATATCAATAAAAAAATTCTCTTTACTCAACTCTGTACATAAAAATGCTATGGGAATCAAAATGATGATAACAATACAAAAAAAATCTAAATGGTTTATTTTTTAAGGGTATTAAAACACAACAGAGTGAACATTGTAAAAACAGAAAGTTAGTGCAGCGGAAACATTTGTGAATGTTCAGGAATCTTTGCTAGGCTACTGTTTTTTAAATACAGAGCCACAATATTTTCATTTGTTGCTACTGGAAAGCTAAGACAAATGAATGGCTCAATTTCAAGGCTACAAATACATGTGCAAAAAAATGTAAGGCCAATATATCAGCAGAATGTGTCTACCCACCCAAATCGGGAAATAATGCTACATTGTATGAACACATTCAGCATATGTAAAATAATATAAATAATAATAAATTAAGACATTTTGAGTAGACTCTGGGGAGGATATATTTGCGTTGCCATTAACTACGTAATACATAACTACATAATCATCGCAATATGAAAGAGAAAGTGAATAGGGCTTGTTAAAATTGCTACATTGTGCCACCTCCATAGTAGTTTCCAATGTTGTAAATGATTCTATATGCCAGATTCCCGCAGCTTTCCATCCATGTAAGTGGACTGTGACAGACTGTTTCATAAACTGAAATACTCGTTGACCACCCAGAATCGGGGTTTGTCATCAGAGTCAGCACACAAATCCAACATTTACTACTATTAAATAAAATTATTAATTTCTCCACTGAGAGTTGTCAGACAAGGTGGGGATTTCCTGCCAAAGTATAAAAAATAATTTATTTTTGGCAAGTTCTATTCTTTCTTTAGCAAGCAATACAAAACATTACAAATTTTAAATTTATATAGTATATGAATTTATATAACTACTGAGTATTATACTAAGGTAATCTGAGGTATAACCAATATATAGTCAATATGAGTACCATAGATGAGCCTACCCTGCAGCAAGAAAAAAAAGAAAAACTGATAGAGACTATGGTAATGTCCTGAGTCCTGGAGTAGCTATGAGGGGTGTCGAGAGCACAAGCTGGTGGTTATGCTTAATATGCTTTATATTACCCTACAGCAGTCGTATCAGTGGATAATGCATAGGCATTATGACTAGAGATGAGCAAGCCAATTCAGATAGAACTTGATTCGACCTGAATTTTAAAAAAAAAAAAAAAAAAATTCAGATTTTTTCCACAACCACAATCTTTGGTATTCCCCACCCATGAAACACTATTATACTCTGGGATATGCCTGGTCTCTCATGTGTGTCCGGTGGTCTCCCAGTGTCCTCTTCAGGCCTCTTCCAGTCTCTGGCTGATATCACATGCCTCTGGGTCACCTGGGGCGTGCCAAAGTCATGGTGGTAGGTTAAAGCCCAATCAGAGGCCTAAGCAGTTACCCCGGAGTATATAACATCAGGAGACCACTGGAGTCCACAAGAATGCTAAAGACAGATGAGGCAAGGTGAGTATAATATTTTATTTTTATTTACCTAACAAGCAGCACACCAAAGAGTATGTGGTAAAAAGGTGAAGGTGATTTATTGCTTGGGACAGGCACATTGAGCCGAAATGTCGCAGCATAAGGTAATAAACCTCCTTCACCTTTTTACCACATACTCTTTGGTGTGCTGCTTATTTTTTGAAGTTGTACTGAACAGGACAGATCCTTTTCCCATTGGTGAGCACCCTATGCCCATTCTGGTGCGGTCTCATATATATCTTGTCTAGATAGATAGATAGATAGATAGATGCAGAGTCAGAACTTCAACAGTGACAATCCTGTTTCTTCCATTTCCGTTCTATGGATAGAAAACATTATAATAAATCTACAGTGTGGGATGGTCACAACATTTCATGTTCCTGGATATCTACCGTATAAGTATAAATGAGTGTCTCAATTCTCTCTTGTTTTTCTGCCACTGTTTGAATTATTGATAGCTATGTATGCATACTGCAACTCTATTTAATGTCTATGGGACGAAGGAAAATAGCAAGCACTGCACTCGGCTATCTGTGGCAGTCCCAAAGTCCCTGTGGATAAGTTATACCTCATGACTCTGGAAAGAAAACCTTTTATGCTTAACGCCAATAATTTAAAAAAAACTAAGCTTTTCATAAAAAGCACAGATAACTGCCACTGCTTCTGCTACAGGTGAGTTAGGTAGCTCTGTCAATAATTATATGAATAGAAGAGAGGTCCCCAGTGCACAGAATGAAGCCATAAATCAATTACCAGCCTCCTCCTCCCCCTGCTCTCTCCGTAGAGTTCTGTGGTTGAGCTGTTTCTAAGGAAACAAACATACTGATAAGGAGATAAGAAGGAGGAAAGCAGCGTAATAAGTGAAAAAGATATATTACAAAGTTTTTTTATATTCGCATGTACAGTTCATTTATGAAAAGAATAAAGTGAAGGTACACTTTAAGAATAAATAGGATACAGTACATTATATAAATATTGTGTTGTATAAATACATTCTAGAACTAGCACCCGATTTCAAAACCCGACCCTAAAGATCCACTAAGCCAGCATCCTCCAGGTGTCAGAATCTCCAGCCTTGGACAAGGAGGGGAAGCAGCCTACTTGTATAGGAGCTGTTTCCACTCCTAGTCCATTGCGGTGGCTTCCTGTGGATAGGTCATCAGTTTCAAAAATGCATTTGGGGCTAGAAAAGATTAACAGCTCACAGCTCACACACAGCTATTGTACAGTGTAAGCACCAATCCAGAGAAAGTCTACATGCATGGAAAAAGTAAATACGCTACACCACTTCCCAGGACACTCACAGACCTAAATGTTACATTGCTTCCACAGGAAAAGTAACATGACATCTTTATTCCTAGTATTATATTAAAATCTTAGTATTCACATCCGTAAAACCATTTGCTGTGCGTGTCAAATCTCCCATTGATTCGTTTTCAAGTTAGACATCAGCTTAGCATGTCAGGGTAGTCATCCTCAAGGTGAGCTGGAGGAAGTAATGTTATAGCTCCTCACCCTTGTTGATACACCTGGAGCAAGCAACAGATAAATGTAGTGATGGGTAAAAAAAATTCCACAAACTCCTACATACTATTTAGCTATAAGCACATTAGATTGACTTTAAATGTTGAAGGGAACCTGTCGTATGGAAAATGCCGTATAATCTGCAGGCATCATGTTACAGAGCAGGAGGAGCGGAGCAGATTAATGTGTAGTTTTATAGGAAAAGATTCCGTATAACCTGTCATTTATTCATTTACAGTCTCTTTCTAGGCTTAGAAACAGTAATTGAGTTAAGGAGGCCGCCCTATCCATAAAATCTGTGTTCTCACACACTGATAGGATTCGCCTGTTCCTAAGCACAGAGAGAGAAATATAAATGACAAGTCATACTGAACCTTTTCCTATAAAACGAAATAGTAATCTGCTCAGCTTCTCCTACTTTATAATATGCCCTGCAGATTATACTGCATTTTCTATGTGACAGGTTGGTGCCCAAGTTTCAGACTGAGAATGCAGAACCATTCTGGTCCAATCTCTATCTATTAGAAGTCTGTTAACATGTTCAAAACACTGAATTCCAGCAAGGAACTGTAATAGGATGTCACACAAAACTTCTTCCATTTCTGAAATGTCTGCTTTTCTTGATATTCTGTGACCAACTATGGGTGATACAACTGAAAAGTGGCAAAGTTTACAGAAAACAACATTAGGATCATTGTGGTCATTGTGCTGCCAACACAGTTGATAAAAATTGCAGAACTGGCAAAGAAGTGGTGTTGCTCAACCCTAAACACCAAGGACTGAAACCTTGGTGTGATGTCACACAAGTTGTGATGTCATAAAGCTAATCGCTAATAGTACTAGAAGCCATTGCATAGCAACCAATCACAATGCAGCTTTTTTCTTTCCAGCACTGTTTATGAATCAAATCCTAAGTTCTGATTGGTTGCTACAGGATACAAGGCTGCAAATTATTTTTGCTAATGGAGGTGCAATATTTCTGCATGGTTGAGGAGACATTCCATCTTTATGTACCAACCCAGTGCCACTAAATTCAGTATGTGCATTGTCTATGACAATCCTGGTTGCTTACGAAGCAATGCAGCTTCTGACTGAATGAAAACATTGGACCTCAATCTAGCAGCTGTTTTTTTTTCTTCTTTTACTATAAGCTAGTGTTATGACCCGGTCTCAGCAGTCTCGGCCTGTTAGGTTCAGGCGCAGAGTGTCCGGACGGCATTCAGCGCGTAAACCACCTGATGCACGGCAGGGGAATGTTCACACCAGACATGCTGTTTCTGCTCTGGCACTCGGGCGTGGATCACGTGGTGAGTTGCCTGGTGGATCAGTGCCTGGTGTGTCTTGGCCTCTGAAGGGGTTAAGTTCTCTGCATTGCTGAATACTTTACAGGCCATGGGCGAGGCCTTCTCCTTACTATATAAGGTTGTTGCACATGCTATCTGATGCCGGTCTTAAATGTCTGTTCCTAGTAATGGTCTGTTGTCTGAAGCTGCTACCATCTGCATCCCGGCCCATCCAGTTTCTTGCTCCTGATCACACAGGACTGGTTCATTAAGTGTTGAGCTCCTATCCAGACATAGTGTTCCGAGCGCAGCGAGCCCTAGGTATTTTTTCTGTTTGGAGGTTTGGAATTTTTTTGGTAGGGGTTTTTTATAGTGTGTGATACTCAGTTCTGTTTTTTCCTATCCCTTGATTAGTTCAGTTATTCTGTGTTTCACGTTTATTTTCTCCCTATGCTTTTGTGTTCTCATGTTCACCGTTAGTCCAAGTCTGGACATCCGTGGGGGGCTTGTTTTGTATCTGCCTCTCCTTCGTAAATGTGAAGCTAGACAGGGGCTCTATTTCCCTTTGCAGGTTAGCTACTTCTCCGGCTGTGCTCGTGCCCATTCAGGCAAGTTAGTCAGGCCCACGGCTACTTCTAGTTGGGCAGGGTGTAGGAGTATCCACACTAGAAATCCAAACTGCTCATACTTATTGTTTTTTTTATATATATGTTTTTTCCTTACTGGACTGAGACGTTATCAGTCAGGGGCTAGTCCATGGTCAGGGATCCCCAGACCATAACAGTAAGACCGGCCAAAAAGAAAAAACTAGCTGACCTTTTTCATTGAAATTTTTTTTGTGGGATCCTTCTATAGTTTTTTTGTCATGGAGCAAGCTATTGGTTCTTTGATTGAGCAGATGAAAAGACTGACTCTCTCAAATCAGGAGTTAGGTCAGCGCATACAAGCTCTTGAGACTGCGGGGCTGCCACAAGTTGTGGAGCCTAAAATTAAGTTACCTGACTGTTTTTCAGGAGACTATACCCAGTTTGACAGTTTTAAAAATAGCTGTCGGAATTATTTCTCAGTAAAAACTCGTTCTGCTGGAACACCTCAGCAACAGGTTCAGGTCATCATCTCCCTACTGCGAGGTGATGCCCAGCAATGGGCGTATTCTTTGCTCCCTAATGACCCAGCTTTGCTAAATCCGGATTCATTTTTTGAGAGCCTTGGGTTGATTTATTCCGAACCTGATTCTGAAGGTGTTGCTGAACATGCTCTCATTAATTTGCAGCAGGGTTCTGATAAGGCAGAAGTGTATTGTCAGAAATTTAGAAAATGGGCTGTACAGACTACGTGGAATGACTCCTCGCTGGCAGCCATCTTCCGCAAGGGTTTATCTGACTCGGTAAAGGACGTAATGTTGGGGTTCCCAAAGCCTAAATCGCTTAAGGAATCTATGTCTTTAGCCATACAGGTACACCGACGACTACGCCAAAGGAAAAATAATTTGGCGCTCCCTTCCGTAAATAATGAGTTTTCTGAGCCAATGCAAATTGATCATTTCAAAACTCCTGAACAGTGGAGGTAGTATCGGCGCAAAAATGAAAGGTGCTTTTACTGTGGAGATCCAGGTCATTTAATGTCGCAATGTTTGAAACACCCTCCAGTGAAGTCCAACCCAGAGGTTTCTCTTGGGCCAGGTTTTCGCTTTTTCTTGTCTGTGACGTTTCCTGATTGTAGTTTGTCCTCCTCATGTACTGCTAAGGCCTTGGTTGATTCCGGGGCGATGGTTAATGTTATGAATTATGATTTTGCACGCCAGTGTCATTTTTCTCTTGCTCCAGTAACTGAGAAGATCAATCTTCAGGCTATTGATTCTTCTTCTATTGCAGAATCCAAGCCCCAGTTTCTAGTCAAATTGAGAATGGTGACTGAAGGGGTACATGAGGAGCTTTGTACTTTCTTGGTTTTACAGGGTCTCCAAAGTGAAGTTATTTTGGGGTACCCGTGGCTGAAAGCCCACAACCCAGTAATTGACTGGCAATCCCAGAAATTAACCAGTTGGGGGTGTAAATGTATGGATTCAACTATTACTCTGTCTACTGTACTGACTGAAGATGATCAAGTTCCGGAATTCTTGTCTGATTTTTCTTCGGTTTTCACCAAATCCGAATCTGAAAAATTGCCTCCTCATAGGGAGTACGACTGCACCATTAATAACGGGGCTAGCTCCGCTACATTAGTGTCTCCATTTTTCTGTAATCAGGGCTATCATTCAAGGGTCTCCTCTGGTCAGTCATTGTCTTCGGATTGTCCCGAAGTTGATGCCCTGACTGATAGAATGAATTCTGTTTGGGACATGTCTTTGAAAAATCTGGAGAAATCTCAGGAAGTGGCTCAAAAGTCCGCTAATCGTAAAAGAATTGTAGGGGATGACTTTAAGGTTGGTGATAAGGTTTGGCTCTCGTCAAATATTCAGATGAGAGTACCCTCACCTAGATTTAAACCTAGATTTATTGGGCCATATGTCATTTCACAAGTGATCAATCCAGTCTCTTTCCGTTTGAAACTTCCAGATTCATTTAAGATTCATGATGTCTTCCACAAGTCTTTGTTGAAGAAGTTTCTTCCACCTTTGACTCCTTCTGTTTCTCCGCCTGAGCCAGTTCTGGTGGATGGTAATCTGGAATATGAAGTGGAGAATATCCTGGACTCTAGATGGCGTAGACGCAGGTTACAGTTTCTGGTTAAATGGAAAGGCTATGGACCAGAAGATAATTCTTGGATTTCGGCGTCTGAGGTGCATGCGGCTAGACTGGTGCAGGAATTTTTCTGGAGATTCCCAGAGAAACCAGGTGTGGCCTTTGAGGGTTCAGTGACCCCTCATCAAGGGGGGGGGTCATGTTATGACCCGGTCTCAGCAGTCTCGGCCTGTTAGGTTCAGGCGCAGAGTGTCCGGACGGCATTTAGCGCGTGAACCACCTGATGCACGGCAGGGGAATGTTCACACCAGACATGCTGTTTCTGCTCTGGCACTCGGGCGTGGATCACGTGGTGAGTGGCCTGATGGATCAGTGCCTGGTGTGTCTTGGCCTCTGAAGGGGTTAAGTTCTCTGCAGTGCTGAATACTTTACAGGCCATGGGCGAGGCCTTCTCCTTACTATATAAGGCTGTTGCACATGCTATCTGATGCCGGTCTTAAATGTCTGTTCCTAGTAATGGTCTGTTGTCTGAAGCTGCTACCATCTGCATCCCGGCCCATCCAGTTTCTTGCTCCTGTTCACACAGGACTGGTTCGTTAAGTGTTGAGCTCCTATCCAGACATAGTGTTCCGGGCGCAGCGAGCCCTAGGTATTTTTTCTGTTTGGAGGTTTGGAATTTTTTTGGTAGGGTTTTTTTATAGTGTGTGATACTCAGTTCTGTTTTTTCCTATCCCTTGCTTAGTTCAGTTTTCTGTGTTTCACGTTTATTTTCTCCCTATGCTTTTGTGTTCTCATGTTCACCGTTAGTCCAAGTCTGGACATCCGTGGGGGGCTTGTTTTGTATCTGCCTCTCCTTCGTAAACGTGAAGCTAGACAGGGGCTCTATTTGCCTTTGCAGGTTAGCTACTTCTCCGGCTGTGCTCGTGCCCATTCAGGCAAGTTAGTCGGGCCCACGGCTACTTCTAGTTGTGCGAGGCAGGGTGTAGGAGTATCCACACTAGAAATCCAAACTGCTCATACTTATTGTTTTTTTTATATATGTTTTTTCCTTACTGGACTGAGAAGTTATCAGTCAGGGGCCAGTCCGTGGTCAGGGATCCCCAGACCATAACAGCTAGGCAATTAAAAGAATGGTTTCATATTTTTGGGATAATCTAAATTGTATACTGTGTTTTTGGACTATAGGATATGCCACAACTCAATGGAGGGAACCGGAGGATGGGCATAGTAGTGTTGGTGATGCCAAAGACACTTGACCATCTCCTCCACCTCACCTCCCATGCTGGAACACTGCAAGCTACATGATGGTGGTGTTAGTTTTCCCCAGAGGACTTAGGAGGCAGTGGTGCAGTTGAACCATTATTTAACTTTACTATAGCAACCAATAATTCATGTAGCTTCATGATGGGAGTTGGGGTTAGGACTTCCCAGGTTACTATTCCCAGACTTTGGCCTTTCTCCACTGTGATAATATAAGGTCTCTGCCTAACCCACTATGGCTATGGGGGCTGAATTCCCAGGAACTCAGATACCTGTAGATGAATGGGTTCTAGCTGATAGGTTCTATAAACCACAGCCTTTATCCCTCTATGGTCTGACAGCAATATCTTCCCTGTCTCAGGGCTGTAACCGGTTGCTGCGGGGCAATTGGTAACTTTGTTTCCCTCAGAGAATTTGCATCAGATGATCCTTTGCTGGTAGCACACAACTGAATTAGCAGTCACTGGAGACTTCCAGTCTCCCCATTACCCAGTGGCCAGTGATTGACCAGGGATGTACCAAGTCCTCTAATGCAAAGGGGTAGCTGGATACAGTGGAAAAGTCCAATGGGGAAGACAAAACATAAGGGAAGCTGCAATACAATACAATACTAAAAAGAAAAGACATTTAAAACATTACAAAATACATCCTACTAATATTATAAGTGTGAAAGTTTGTGTGTTTGGATGTTTGGATGTTTGTGAGTTTGGATGTTTGTTCCTCAATCACGCTAAAACGCCTGGACGGATTTGCGTGCAATTTTCCACAAACATAGTTTTCCCTTAGGATTGAGTCACAGGCTACTTTTGTTGCCACTAAACAACATGGCTTCCTAGCAGGAGAATCACAAAAGCAGGACTCCTAGCCCCAGCTATAGACTCACACACACTGCCTGGCATTTCCAGCCTCAACCTGCCTGCACACTCCTTACTGTCACCTCAGGAGTAGCCCTCACTCTACTCACTCACATTTTACATATAGCTTTCCACTATATAACACATCACATTGTCTGTATCACGACATACATAATACAACACATCACATTGTCTGACACAATACAACACATCACATTGTCTGACACAATACAACACATCACATTGTCTGTATCACGACATACACAATACAACACATCACATTGTCTGACACAATACAACACATCACATTGTCTGACACAATACAACACATCACATTGTCTGTATCACGACATACACAATACAACACATCACATTGTCTGACACAATACAACACATCACATTGTCTGACACAGTACAACACATCACATTGTCTGACACAATACAACACATCACATTGTCTGTATCACAACATACACAATAAAACACATCACATTGTCTGTATCACGACATACACAATACAACACATCACATTGTCTGTATCACGACATACACAATACAACACATCACATTGTCTGTATCACGACATACACAATACAACACATCACATTGTCTGTATCACTAGATACACAATATAACACATCACATCACATTTGCTAGCCCACCAAACTTTTGAAAGCACTTTTACAGTTTCACACGTCTGTGTCCACCCAATTCTCAAATCACCGCAGACGAAGTCGCGGGTAAAAGCTAGTATATACATATAGTGGCACATAAAATAAAACAGTTTAGCAGTGTCTACTGGCATTCTGCAGATACACTGAAAGATTTTGATTAATTTGCTTCTGGGTCAGCAAATAGAGGAGGGGAGTACGGCCACTTGGGTCTAGCAGTGTGGACCCCAAATAGTATTATGTGCTGGCAGTGGCTCCCTCACAGTATTATATGTTCATAGTGGCCCCCACACAATATTATATGCTCAACAGTGGCCCCACACAGTTGTATATGCTCAAAATGGCCCTCACACAATATCATATGCTCACAGTGGACCACACACAGTATTATATGCTCCCAAGAGCACCCCTGTCCTAGATCCATGCTATTATATAATTTACCTATCTGGAATAGTTCATAAATCAGAAAAAAATCAACACAACACACAATTTTGATTTAAAAAATTTATTACAATGCACAAAGCTACTCGATTAAAAAAATACCTTAGACTAAAAACAGTTAATATAAAGGCAAGGTCACGGTGTCAATGGGAAACACGGTGGCTCAGTGGTTAGCACTGCAGCACTGGAGTCCTGGGTTCAAATCCCGCCAGGAACAACATCTGCAAGGAGTTTGTATGTTCTCCCTGTGTTTGCGTGGCTTTCTCCCATTCTACAAAGACATACTAATATGAAAATAAAAATGTACATTGTGATCCCTATATGGGGGTCACAATCTACATTAAAAAAAAAAAAAAAAAAAAAAAAAAAAGGTCACGGTGTCACAAACATACATCAGATGAAAAAAATATATCCATCATCAAACACTATACAATTATATTAGATAGTTCCCCATGTAACAAATCATTTGTCTCCTATTATCATCCAAGGCCAACTTGAGCAGAAAAATGGTAAATTTAAATAAATAAATTTAATTCATTAAATAAATAAATTAATTCATTAATTAATAAGCACCCTATAGAGGTGTGCACACTATTATCAGCCAAATCTCATAGAGCCAGATATCCACACAAGCCCAGCCCGCACGTAGTTCTAACAGGGAACATCATACATAGACTGACATATAAAGAATGTATAAATATCTTACATGAAGTGACACCGTGACCTCCACCTGCAGCCCCAACGTGCATTTCGTCCCCTCTGGGGTCTCCTCCTTAGAGGCCCAGGGAAGTGAATAAAAATAACATACACTCCCCTTACCTCACCCCTTTGGGGCATCGTTCCTCCGTCCTGCTGTTTGCAGCATCCTCTTCTGTATTATGACTGAGGTTTTGCGCTCCAGTGGTCACATGGGGCAGGATGATGTCATTACGCCGGCGCACACCATATAACCACTGGCGTAACCTCAGTAACCGGCAGGAAGAGCCCTGGAGTGGATGTTTAGCCTAGGACAGGTGAGTATAAGTATTTTTTTATTTTTATACACCTGGACTGGCTTTAATGGAATGGGCTCAGCTGGGCTCCTTTCCATTAACAATAAGTAAAACAGTCAGGGAACAAGGCTTTCCCCAACCACTATCATGGTGGTCGGGGAACCCGACCATTTCCAGCTGGCCGTGGACTCTGTGCAGTCTCAACCCTGTGGCCACGATCATTACGCCACTGGTGTCCACATAAGTGCAAATGATGTAAAAGAAACATCAAGACACAAGGCCATCTTTTCCTATAACTTCATGGTCAGGTTCTAATGCTCACATGCCCATTATATATACTTTCTGTGGTGGACAGGGGTCAGCATGTGCAGCTAATAGACTTGTTCAAGAGGCAGCCCTAAGGATCCTAGGCATTGTGTAATATACTTTATTAACAAATGCTGGCTTCTTTCTGTGAAATCCTGCAAATTTTCACTCTTTTCCTTGCTTCTCTATTGAAAGCTGTCCCTGCTTCTCATTGTATATCATGTACGGGTTGTGTGAAAGAGAACATCGGAGTGAGTTAAAGTCATTTCAAACACCTATAACTTGAGCATTGTAAGACGTAGAAACCTGTCTTTGGTGTCATATGAAAGAGGAAAATCATCTATGATATGCAGTTCTATCTGTATAGTTTCCACAGATATTCCAATAAACCTAATGGTATAGAGGTATCCCTTTTGTGAAAAATATTTGTAGAATAATTCTGCAAGGAAATTGGATATATAGCCCTGGGCGGTCAACACAGGTATAGCCTTATAGAGATCAACAGCTGCCCAAGATCATGTAAACTTAGCATATATAAGGATTATATTGTCACTTGGTGGGAAATCCTGTCACAGGAAAGCCAAATGAAAATAGCATAGTACCAAGTGGACTTCATATAATATTAAATCTAGCAGTATAGGGTATGCACTACAGCCCTCATGTATAAATGGGGAAAGGAGGCTACAGTTAGCTCTCTTGCCACTTCATGCAGATTCTCTTAGAAGAGGAAGAAGCCTATGGGAATTGAAGTCCAGAAGGCTTCATGATCCAAGAGAACAAACAGTATAGCTGGTACAGGATTGCAATTAGACTGAATATGTACTGTAAATTGTTACGTTCTGTATAGGGAGTTATCAGGACTCTCTTAGCCACAGTTACAACCCAATTGGCATGTGAATGGCAACATTAATAGAAGCTGCCCTTGGTCACAGACAGTTGTACAGCAGCAAGACTTTCGTTCACCAGGTTACATTTTAGTTGAGTGCTCTAGCCCTGTATTACAGTTAATAAAAAAAAAAGAAGAATGTTTTTTGCTGGATCCTCCGGGCACTCAACACCCACAGAACACAAGTCCCGCCAAGCTATGCCCCTGCCTTGGCAAAGCATCTAAAAGCCTGACCAATAATAAAAGCAATTTCAGGGGAACTATCTGTGAAATGAGGCCTATGGGGTTCAAAGTCTTTATAGAAGTTAACATATTTTTTTGTTTCTACTTTTAAAGAAACTCCCTTTCGTTTGCATTTGTATTATTGAAACAAAATGTACCTCATCAGAGTAGATTGAGAAAATGGAAAATGCAGTGTTTACTCTGGAGGGTGACCAGATGCCTCTGACCACAAGCCGAAAAAAAGGGAATTACTTCAGTTCAGACACAGCTTGCTCCTTTTGTCGGCCTAGCAGCATTGCATTGTTGAGAGCAGGCCCAGAATTCATTAGACAAAGGATTTATATACCATACTTTCACTTAGTGGTTTCTTTTATAGATAATATGAGCTGGAAACAAGGTATATAATGTCCAAGATAACTACTTCATTGGGATCTTTGCATTTTTTGTTGCTGGTTTCATACTTTTATTAAATGATATATTATTAAAAATAAGTCACTGTAATGTTAACAAGATTGTCTACTGACATAAAACCCAGTTTTAGCACAGTACAAAAACATGCAGTAATAGTGCCATAGCACTCAGAAAGACACTGGGATTTAGTGTGATGGCTTTTATAGCGTTCCTAAACCCCAGTAACTTAGAAACTTAAACATCATCAAAAATTAGAGACTACTGATAAGTATTGTTGGATCAGATAAGATATGCTTAATACTCTAAAAAATAAAACATTACACCACATTTATAAAAACCAGAGGAGACTTACAGAGTATATTGGCAGTAGAAATTACACACATTTGCCAAATTCATATAGCATATACCATATTTGCATGTTCTCCTAAAGGCCCGATGTTTGAGAAAACTGATTATAATGGGTTAAAGGGATTGCCCAATTACAGTTTTCCCCTATTCACAGGCTAGGGGATAAATGTCACATCATTGGAAGTCCAGCTGCTGGGAACCCCCAAAGATCAGGAGGACAGCGGACCTATCAGAACTGCCCAAGCTCATATACAAGACTTCTCCCGGGTTTCCTCACTCCTCTGGAATGCTCTATCCCAGGCAATCAGATTAACTCCCAATTTCTACAGCTTCAAGCGCAAATTAAAGACACATCTTTTCAGACAGGCCTATCACAATTCCTAATGTATACCCTTCTGTACCATAATTGAAACCCCTAAAACGAACCCTCCTCTGTCCCCGCTCCCACCCTACCTCACAGGATATGATACCCCACAGGATACTCTCCAGTGCTGCCTTTTCCTTGTGGCCGGCAGGCATGCGCAGTCGGCTTTGCCCTAGGCCCGAGGCCTAGAAGTTTGGAGCCACTGCCGGAAAAAGATGCGAAGAAGACCCGTTCCTGAAGAAGATGGAGACGGCGCTGAATAGTTCTCTTGCAGCATTGGGGATGTCCCAGTGCTGTTTGAACGCTGGGGACCGCCCCCAGTGCTGCGAGAGAACTGATTTGCATACCGTAGAAAACCGGATTATAGACCAAATGGCACAGAGAAGACATCTAAAGGTAGGAGAAGAATAGCCTTCCTTAAGGCTATTCCTACATGGTAGGTAGAAAAAAATGAGTTTTAATGATAGGATCCCTTTAAGACAATTGACAATCTTCCCAGTGCAATATGTCTGCCCCTGCTGTGGCAGAACCTTAGGGGAGCTGTGCAGAAACAAATGTCACTAACCTCAATGGACTGAAGCTTATACATATATTTGCTCTCCAAAAGCAGATGCTTGTTCTTGTGAAACTGTTACCATACCCTGCAGAAATTGAGTGTGGATTATCTGGCCTCTTATGAGAGCCACTACTAACAGTAAGCAAAGTAGCGTCCTGAAGTGTAGGCTTTACATGGTTTACACGGAATGGGGACTTTGGACCTTTCTTACAGTGAAGGTAGAGTTCCTAGTGATAGGGTCAGGTATTTATGCCCTACTTTGTGGATCTTGTCCTACAGTGGCCAACAGACTGAGCCTCCATGATTGAAAAGCTGCCAAATGGTACCATGATACAATAATGACAGCGGGGATTTACAATTTTATCTGCTGATTGCATAGGAGAGTGTCTTGTGCAGGCAGCAAGGACGATTGATGATCCCTGCTGCTACTGTAAGGGCTTGGAGAGAATAGTGGTCAAGAGATGAATGTTTCTCTCAGCCGCAGTTTCTGGGGGAACTAAAGAGGATTACACTGAGTGGGGTGCACCAATGGAGATTTATACTGTGTGTGGGGGAGACAATACTTTATTATAATATGTAGATGCCACTAAGGAGGCATTATTCTGTGTATAGGTCCCATAGTGTCCCCACCACACAGTATAATGTCCCAAAACAGCCCATATTGGCCCCTCCTCACAGTATAAAGTCCCATAGTGCACCTGCAAAGACTATAATGTCCCATAGAAGCCCCTGAACACAATATAAAGTCCCATAGTGCACCTGCAAACACTATAATGTCCCAATGAAGCCCCTGCACACAATATAATGTCCCATAGCGGCCCCTGCACATAGTATGATGTCCCACAGTGGTCCGTACACATAGTATAATGTCCCAAAATAGCCCCTCCAAACAGTATAATGTTCCATAGTGGTTCCTGCACAGAGTGTAATATTCCATAGTGGTCCCTGCACACAGTATAACATCTCATAGAAGCCCTACAGTGTTCCTTGCAGATATTGGAAAAAATTCAGGCTCGGCAGAACCCCAATCTAAGCTATTTTTATACTGGAGTATCAATTCAGACCACCAAGTATAATGATCAGAGGCCCAGGAGAGGCGACAAACATAAAAAACTTGTGGACTCCAGCATAACTCCCTGCTCAGTCTTTAGGCTTCTTCGATGATGTCACAACAGTGGGTTAAGCCGGCGTCATTATGTGTTGTGACCGCAGCCTGACCCATGTGATGCCTGTGATGTCATTAAAGAGGACCGAAGACAGCAGGGAGTCGCAGCGGAGCCTAGGAGAGGTGAGTAAAACTGTAGGTATTACAGTTATCAATATAGATTGACTGTACACATAGTGGTTTGTTCTACAAGGACAACAACTATGCTATATCCACTCAAATCTGACAGTAGGCCATCAGCAGCAACTGTATCCCTTTTCAGAAGTGTATTTCTAGTATGTACAAGGCCAAATGTGAGTGTCCTTATACACTGTCTTACTAAATCTACATTATGTCCATAAATTATACACATTTTAGACCATTCAGGTATTATTCATAGCTTGTAAACAATATAGGTAAGCTTATATTTCATATGGAAAACAGATAACACATGGTGGAAATAAACCAATTTTACCTGAATTAAAGAAGACATTTCATTTCAAAATTGTGATATACCAAACTATAACTATAGGTCAAGGAGTGAATAATGATCTAAGAATAGAAATTGTTAAAACAGAAAGAAAGTCTTTTTTGAGAATTGTATTTTAATAATCTGTCTATCTAACAATGGGGCTGCACAACAGTATGTCAAATATTCAGCAGTAAGCATGTGGTTCCAATTGAAACAACAATGCAGATTTGTTCAAGCAAACTTTGGCTGCTAATAAGCCTTCTAGCTGTGTTTTAAGTGTGGTATTTTCTGTTTGAGTCCTTTTTAGGAATGTATTTGCTATGCAATGGCCAGTTTAATCTTCAAATCTGATCTAACCATTCCCATGTCAAAAAATGATATGTGCAGCAAAACTGTATAAGCTAATGTTGTTAAGTTATTAAACTCATCCAATAAATATGCATCAACTCTGTATAACTATAAACCAAAAAATCAGTTAAACTAATAGACATACAACTTCATTAAAGTGACACATAGGTTAATGCATACTGCACATTGAACACACCTCCACATACAGTGGGGGCAATTTATTTTCCTATATATACCAATTATATTCAAGGCCCTTTCCTGCACCATAAGTGCACCCTTCTGCAGCTCGCTCGTCGACTCCTTGGGCAAACATATTAATTATAATTTCCAGCAGTTTTCTGCCATGAGTTATAATGGAAATCTATGCCAGTTCCTAATTGGTGTAGCGCTCCATTCTGGCGCATGAGTATGTTCCTAATTCATTAAGGGCCAGAGCCCTGAGATGTGCTGGGCAGCTGTCATGCCTTGCGCCTGTCAGTGTGAAATCTGCCCCAGTATGTGTGCCTAATTCCCTACAATATCAACAGCATTGGGTACAGGACAAGCCTTATTGATGCCATGATAAAATATATTCTCAAATATATTCACTTCTACGTAATGCTGCCATACAGATTTAAAGTTCTCAGTTAATTTTCCAGTGTTTAGAGGAAACATACAAGAAAATAAAAGTAATGTATCTATTTCTTTCTGTGTCTTTCTTAAGGAAATTCTTCCCCTTACTTTGGAGACGTGTTAATCCCAACACTCCAATGTGCTGCTTAAAAAAGCATCCTTTTTCTGGATCTCAGAGTTGCTTCCTGAACACAATGTAAATAAAATATGAGTACAGCTGCCATAAATATGTATTTAGTTACACAAGCTCCAGGCTGTTTCAAGCAAGATCAAGTAGGACAGAGAGAACTTAATCTTATCAACCCTCTGTTTGCCAACAAGATCTTGGCTTCTGAATCTCTGACATTCAAACAAATGTATTGCAGGTTCTTCTCTGAGCAAATCATTCCTCAGACCCCCGTCCATTGCATCAATTGACATGTTCCAAATAAAAAGTTTAGGGGATTTTATTGAAAAACCTGTGATTATCAGGAAAGCCCACTTATGAATTGTTATTTCCAAGAATAATATAAAACATAACATAGGATAAATGAGATTTGGATTTTGATACAAAGGCTGTAACTTAACCAATGATATTGCCACATTCATATCATATGGCATAGCTAAGGGCATAGCATCAACAAGATGGAATTTAGCCTACACAGAAATACTGCAAAAAGCCAAACTACAAAAAAATAGAAAATTACCAATAAGAAAAAGTAAACTTTTGAAATGTATTATTAAACCAGCGGTATAACTGCAGTACAAAGAAGGGGCTAAATTTGGAAATTTAACATATATGTATCACGGTTTTTAAGTATAATGATAGATCAGAAGTTACATGGTCAGATAGTGTCACATGGTCATAAGGCTTAAAAGTTAAATTAGAATTAAGGGCTCGTTCACATCTGCGCCCGGTCTCCGTTCTGCAGGTTTCCGTTTCCTGCACAAAACAGAGGCAGGATATGGAAACCTGCAGGACTCTTTCATACCCATTCATTTGAATGGGTTTGAAAGATGGCCGGCTGTGAGCGCTGGTGAGCGTTTTATGCTCTCCGCCGCGAAACCGTTTTTTTTTAAATCGGACACAGAGTCGGACATGCAGCACTCTGCGTCCAGTTTTAAAAAACAGGTTTCACGGCGGAGAGCATAAAACGCTCACCACAGCACACGGCCGGACCTGCTCTGACAGCTTTGAAAGCTGAGAACGGAGACCTGAACGCTACTGTGAACCTAGCGTAACAGGTCAATATAATTGCATTCCCTGTTGTCAGATTTTAGACCATAACTGCTACAACAAAGTGATACAAACAAATCAATATCTCTGCAATAAACATAATTCCATTACAATGCTCATCATTTTTCTGATTTAAAAGTTTCTGACAATGTCTACATTTTAGGTAGAAATCCTCTTCCAGCAGGTTTACACGTACCATCAGTGCAAACCCCATTATCTTAAAGATATTCCCTAATGGATAGGTCAATAATATGAGGAGGGGGAATGACATTTTCCTTTTTTCCTCATGTTTAGGCTAAGGCTCCACGTAACGAAGAATAGCAAAAAAAGCGCTGTGTAAAAAAACACTGTAGAAAAAAAACGTGGTGGAAATGTATCACATTTTTTTCTGTAGCATTTTTTCATTGTACTGCATCGGCATCCCGTCGCAGCAAGCCACGCAGAAAAGACACGCAGCGGAAAAGGTTTCCACCGTGTGAACTTACTCTAACATTGTATCTCTTTTGCCGGGTTTCCTCAGGTTGAGGTTCCATTTTGCCAAAAAAGCAGATTTAGCTAAGGTTTTTTTTGTCAAAGCCAGGAGTTGACTTAGAAGGGAGGAGTATAAGTTGTTCCTTTACATTTTCCATTTCTTATTATTTCTTATTATTAATACCATGTGCAAGCGCCACTTGCAGCATATAATACTGTGTGCAAGGGCCACTTGGAGCATATTATTCTGTGTGCAAAGGCCACTTGGAGCATATAATACTGTGTGCAAGGGCCACTTAGAGGTTATAACTCCGTGTGCAGGGACCACTATTTGGCATAATAGTGTCTGCAGGAATGTGTGTGTCCATGGGTCAGGGTTGCGGTGGAGGGGTTGAGTTTTGCCGGGGGGGAAGGGGAGCCATTATTCCATTGTTCCCCCTAAATTTTTTTTTCCAAATTAAGCACTGGTTATAGGCTAGTGCAACAACCTCTCACAATGACATACTTAAATATGTACATCTCTGTGCTCATCTCTAAACACTAGCCCTCACATAAACTCACATTCTTGTTTTCAAGACTTTATGGGGCTAATTTATCAAGACTGATTGTTGTGCATATTTTGGAAAAACTGGCATGGTACTTTTCAAGACATCTGAACATTAGTCCAACAGACATCTGTCATGATAGGCATAGTACTAGCGAAGACTAGAACTAGTGAAAAGGGACTGTGATGAGTACCAGCCTGTCTTCACTTAGGACTCTGAGGAATATTCCTTATAATTTAAATGGTGAAAAGAAACACAATGCAATATCACATGCATACTGATAAATACTTAAAGAGGTATTCCCATCTCAAAGATCCAACAATACTGCTAACTTATGTAAATTGAAGAGTTTTCCTTAATTCATTCCTTTAGCAATGCTACTTTGTTTGCCGTCTATGTGAAATTATTCCTCCCATTTTTTACACATCATCGTCAAGGAACCTTGCTAGTTCTATATCCTTATTTAGGCTTCTAGGGAAGATGATATGAGTTGAGGGCTGAGTTCATTGTATTACTTTCAGAGCTATTATCTTCTCTTCCTTCCTGGCAATAAGGTCAGATAATTGTAGTTTGATAATAAACTATGTAAACATAAAGATAACATTGAGTTTACTACAAGTCCATTGATTGACCTGGTAGGATGTAAGTGTTCTCTAACTCTGTGTAATGTAATATACATATACTGTGCATATTTGATCTGCATTATTATAGTGTTCTAGTAATCATAATGAATAGGGTTGAACCGATCTTGAGATTTCAGGATCGTTTTTAAAATCCAATTTCCAATTAAAAAATCCCCCAGCTACTTAAGTCCCAACCCTGCTGTCCACTTACCTGCACAGAAGCACTGCCCCTGCCGCTCCACGCTGCGCCCGCTCTCTTCTTTCTACTTTGCATGTCTGGAGAGCACTGTATGTGCCCCCACCTCTCAGGCTTGTGTTACTGATGCTGGAAGTAGGCGGGGCTTGTTGTGGCTTAGTAGAGTGTGGGCGGGTACATGGCAGGGAGACATGAGTGCACACTCTCCTAAGCCACAAGCCCTGCCTTCTTCCTAGGTTTGTAACACTAACCTTGGAGCTAGAAGAAGAACAGGGAGCGACAGCGGCAGCGGATCTGTGCAGGTAAGTGGACTATTCTGTTTCTAGTGGACTATACTATTCTCTTTCCTCTCTGCAGTGCCATATACTGGACTCTGCTACATCTGCATTACTGTACATTGATTTGTCTGTCTACTCTTCTGCTTCGTCCCTGAAGCAGAACAGTAGATAGGCAAGTCAATGTACAGTAATGCAGATGTAGCAGAGTCGAAACAGAAGAATAGATACTATCTACTCTTCTGTTTTCTTCCTGCTATGCCGTAGGAATGAATGGACACAGCCGGCGCGCAGGGTGTTAAGTGGCCGGCACAAGCTGAGTGCCGGCTGCATCCATTCATTCCTATGGGAGCGTGCTATTTGAAACGACAGTTTCGAATAGTACTCGCTCATCTCTAGTAGCTAACATTGTTAGCTTTTCCCACAATGCTTGGCCAGTAGGAAAGCATTGTGGGAAATAACATCCGACCTCGATCCCACCTAAAAAGATCGGGATCGGAATTCCAATCGCGATCGTGAAATTTACTCGATCGCCGATTGGAATCCGATCTTTTCCAATCCCGATCGCTCAACCCTAATAATGAATAATCTCTCATGGCAAAGGCGATGTCTATATCTACTGAGGTCCTTCATAGTGTCCTGTCTAGCAAACAGTTAAAGCCAACCCACCAGCTTCTTAAAGAATTCAGGAAACACGGAAAAGAAGAGAGAGCAGGTAAACTACTGTAGTTAGAGAAGGTGATGGAAAAACCACTATAATCTAAGGACAGCAAGGTAGCCAAGTGGCTCAGTGCCTAGCAGCATCCATGTCTGTATGGGTGTCCTTCAGTTTCCTCCTACACTCTGAAGGTATACAGATAGTGCACTTAGTAAGTCCTACCAGAGACATTGGGGGAGAATTAAGAAGACTGGCTTTATCAATACTAGTCATCATATCCCATTACCAGTGGAAGGCACATGCCTCCTTATAAATGAGGCTTGCCCTCTACTAGGTCATGTGCCTGGAGTGAAATCTACATCAGCTCACAACTAGTATAGATTTCAGGTATCTCCTTTATCAGTGTTCTTGTGTAAATGGTAATAAATCTGGTGGGGTTGATAGCCACTCCCCAGCATACCCTCACCATTCACCATTTAGGGAAAGTAGCATGGATGGTGCGAAAATGCCAGTACTTGCAATTTATGCCGCAACTTCATTTTAAAAACATACACCCAACGTCTGCTGCGTGTCTCTCTTGTATATATTCCCCCTTTACTGTAGAAACTGTAATGAGAATCTTCTGTAAATGTTAACATTTTTATTTGTTCTGTTATATGTGGATTGAAATAGCCTCTTTATTACAATGCATAAATATGTGAAAACTGAGATCCACTGGGGTTATCTAATCCCATTTTTCCTATATAAATCTGGTCTCTTCCTAAAGAATATTAATGAATCAGATGTTGCAAAGCATAATCCTACTGAGAGCAAAGAAGTTCTTACATCTGGTATGTTTACACGCAGCAGTATGATCCAAAGAAATGTTGATACATGATGACCCCTCTGTTTTCATGTGAATTAATCTAAAAATAACATTGTCTTTCTCCTGCCATGTCCAGTCAGTGATACACTCCAGCAGAATTAGTGAAAACCTACAAGTACTTTATATGGTTTTCACATAAGATATCTGACACCTTGATATAGGCAATATAAATGATAGCAAATAAAAAATATGGTTTGGTTTCCATCCATTGAGGAATAAAATTTTCATATGTTTATGTAGGAAAGAAATATCTACTAGTGTCTCACTGGCAGAGCCAACTGCGCAGGCATCGGAGGAAACGCCGAAGAAAGACGACGAAAGAAGGGGAGGATCTAGCTGAAGATAGAGGCGTCGCTGGAACCTGTTCTCGAGCAGCAGTGGGGACGCCCCCATCGCATTTCCAGTGCTGGGGCCTGCCCCCATCGCTGCAAGAGAACTAATTTGCATACCGGTAAAAAACGGTATTTCTAAGGAACGGCGCGGCGGAGGTCTGAAGGTAAGAGACGAATAGCCTTTCTAAAGGCTATTCCGACGTCTTATCCACAAAAAAAAGGGGTTTAATAGTAGAATCCCTTTAAAAGAAACTGGAGGATACCCAAGAAAGATCACCGGACACTGTGAGGAAGCCCAGGAGAGGTGACGGAAGGTGAGTATGAGTGTTTATTATTTTTTCACACCTATTTTCGCCCTTTGATTATACTTTGGCTTGTTTAAAGACCCCTGCGTATAATAATAGCAATTACTTTTGGACCAAACTTAACAAAAATGGCAGAAGAACCTCGAGAATATTTGTTAAAGGAAACTCCCAAGCTTTGGCCATCTGTAGTGTGATGCTTGTTGATACAAGTATGTAAACATAACTGTTCTATATAAAGGTGCAGCAAAATTTAATTTGACACCCCTAAGTTGCTGCAGTGTGATATCTTATCACAGACCAGAACAAAAACCATTGAAAACCTATTGAAAAATCATTATGTGAAAGGGATTTCCATCTCTCTGTTTTTAGCAGATTTGCCTGCTGTCTCTTCTCACTTCCTGTATTCCTTATCAACCAGTCAAAGCCACCTCCCCCAAGCTTGCTGAGCAGGATACTATGAAGTATCACAATATCACACTTATTATGAATACTAGAAATCTAATATAAATGCTGATCAAATAATACGCACATGCTTCTAGAGAACTGATTCAGTGTTAGCTGTGTGCTTAAACAGCAATAACAGACAGGGCTTTATCAGCAAACTGCAATTAGCTGAAGGATTATCCTGTCAGCAGAGCTGTAAATAACAGTGAGTGATGTCATCTGTCCTGCCTTATCACACAGGTCCAGCATCATGGCAACATTGTGTAAATAATGGGAGAAATAATTTCACATAGCAGGAAAATGAAGCAGCAATCCTAAAGCAAAGTATTTAGGAAAACTCTTCCACTTACATAAGCTAGCAGTATAGATAGGATCCTTGAGATGGGAATACCTCTTTAAAGTCTTGCACCACAGTGTACAGTAGTTAAATTGTTATGTGTTAAGTTAAACTTTGATACATCTGTACCTACTTTATTCCACCATATTGGTTAATAACAACAAATAGGCAAAAGTTAGGGAAACAAAACCATATACAGAACTATGTTACTGTAAAACCTGACACGGTATGGTTTTGGAAAGCCTCACTATTTCCAATTTATTCATGATGTATAAAACATGTCTGCTGGTTTGCTGCTGCTGCTGCTGTTGAATATTCATTCCATTGTGGTAAACAGGAGATATAAAGATACATTTCAGGAAATGCCATTCTAACAGTATGCTTATTTCTCAGATGTAATGGATTATGTAGTAATAAATAGTGACACGGTAAATACGTTGAATACATGAGCTGTGCCTTGTTTAGTTACAGTTTCTAGAAAAGTCCTCTTTTTCTAATTATGCCTCCCTTTCCTAGAGTCTACCTGATTTAAAGGCTTGCTCCAGTTATGTGCGAGTTTTATGGAAGCTGAAGTTTCAAAACAAATAGCCCAGTCTCAGTATTCATACACTGTTTCTAGGCAATGTACTGTGTGTATTCAGCCAGTCCGTTCTTTCACATCATTATTATTCTCATCTGAGCAGGAGGAAGAAATTATTCGTCTATAAGGTGCTGAAATTCTGCAATGAGGTTGTGTCTGTTCCACTGAAGAATCTGTAGGACAGTTTCATCTAAAATTCCCAAGAGATGTATTTACCTAAATTGAGACTACCAAAAATTTCAGATCAGGGAATACACAGATGATAAAGGGTCCATAGCACAGATAATAATTTAGCTACAATAGTAACAGCCTATTGCAGGTTTGGACCACAAAGTCAGTAAAGGATTTGAATGAGGGCTAAACCAGGCAGAAAAGTCTAAGATGGTGGTTTCCAAACTTTCTGAAGGTAGGATTTACTTTTGGACAAGAATTTTGCCAGGGACCCCACTCTACCGTACTACCATCACATTTGAAAAATAAATGTTCCGACCTGTATTTTACCTCTTATTTCACTGTAATCTTCCTTCTATTTTGCCATTGAGTACTGTACTCTGCATTTATTTCATTCTGCCATTAAAAATATTTTGGAGTCCCAAACAAAATTTTTGACCCTCTCCTCACTGATGTCTCTTAGGGTCCATTCACACAGAGTAAATGCGCACTCATTCTGGCAAAACACATGTGTAAAGAATACACGTGTAAAAATAAGACTCCCATTGACTTCAATGACATTTTACACGTGTATTTTGACGTGTATTTTGATGTGTGTTTTGACGTGTTTTTGACGTGTATTTTGACGTGTTTTTTTACATGTGTAAAAAAAATGTCATTGAAGTCAATGGGAGTCTTATTTTTACACATATATTTTGACAAAATGAGCGTGCGTTTACTCAGTGTGAATGGACCCTTACAGTTTCCTGTCCTGTGGCCCTCATACAGACGTTTCCAATGGGTATTTCCAAGCTGCTACCCCAGTAGCAAGGGTGACACATAGATGAGAAGTGGACACTAGGATCAGTGGCATAATTAAAGTCTTGTGGACCCCCTCCCTACAGCGTATTCTTGATAATGATGGTTACAGGTACTGCAGAGGTATCTCAGATACTTAAAAGAGATATAGCTTTAGTAACCACAATTGCAGTTATTAAGAATATGGTGTGTAAGCAACACTGCGCCTGACATGTAAACAATACTGAAAGTTGTGTGCTGTGGGAAACAGCTGATCTGCAGGGCCCTAACAGTCTAAGAGATGTAAAAGATCAGTGGGGAACCAACATTCAGGGCCCCTGCTGTTTCAAGGTACTGTGGTACTGTGGTGCTTTGGCAAGTGCCATGGCTCCTTCACTATTTACAATGCACAGTATCTGTTTTATAATCACCTGCAATGTTATTACAGCCCTGTAATAATAGTGCATGGCTGCTATATAACAGACGGTGTCTAATGTGAATAGTGAAGAGGCTCCACAGTGGCCCCTGCACAGTATAATATGCTCCACAGTAGCCCCACCCAGTATTATATGCTCCACAGTAGCCCCACCCAGTATTATATGTTCCACAGTGCTCCCCACACAGTATAATGCTTCGAAAGCCCCCTCTAGAACTGCTTCAGTTGAACATCACAAAATTCAAAGAATAATTATGAGGTTCGGCCCTCCTCTTTGGAGCTATTATTATACTCTAGGGTCTCCTCAGACCCTTGAGTATAATAAGTAGAGGTCCAGGGGAAGTGATTAGAAATACCGAACACTTATTCTCACCTGGCCTTACCTCACCTGGGCTTCCTTGCTTCATCTGGCTCTCTCCAGCATGTTTCATGGTCCTCTTCTGCTTGCAACTGACGTGACACTTGCCATACATCACTGCAGGGCCTGTGATTGGGCCTCAGCGGATGTGAGGCAGAATCTACCTAAAAGAAAATATCTCAACTCTCTTATTACTTTCAATGGGACAAGAGGAAAAACATTATATGCTACCTTGCAAAGTCCATTGAAATAAATAGGAGGTAGAAAAAACTGCAATTGACTCGCATGTGCATAGAAGCCATTTTTTGAGTTGTATTTTGAGACAGATTTCACCTCAAAATCTTCCTGCAAAAATCTTGTGTTATCATACTGGGCTTATTGACTCAACCACAAAAAATGGTTGTCTGCCAGCCATTTGTGCAGCATTCATAAAATGGCCATTTTAACAAAACATTAAATTCAATGTGTATATTCACATGGCTATATTTTTCATAGTCTATTTTTTATGGCTGTCAAAAAAACTTACATGCACTATCTTTGTTCATCAAAACAGATATAGGTAGTGTTATGTGAATAGACTGTAATGTCTCTGTCTGTTCGGGTCTCTGCATCACTCTCCGCTCACACGCTGTGGCGCGAGAGACGTGTTCAGTTGTTATTCCTTGCTTTAGGTTCTTGTTTCTCTGTCTGAACGATGCTCTATTCGCATGTCTCTATAATTGATTTTTTTCACCACATCCAGTTCTTATACCTCTGTTTCCCTCTGCTCCTCAAATAGTCAATCTTAGCCTTACCTGTGTTATTAAAAGCCAATCAAGTCTGGTGTGGCCTCTGGACTTCCTATAAAAAGGTCATCAGCCCACACAGGTTTGCAACTCTGTCCTTACTAAGCATTCTACTTGCTATTATTGTGTTGTACTTAATGACTTCTGACTTTTGTCTTTTCTTCTAACTACTCTTTTGGATGACCATTTGGTACTGCTTTTGTCTCGCTAGGCTTTGACCCTTGGCTTGCTGACTCTGCTTCTGTGTTGTTTTGTCTTGTCCTGTTCTGTGTAACACTTATTCAGAGAAGAGACAGTCCGCCAGTTGTCCCTGTCATTGGGACAGTTGAGGCAAGTAGGTAAGAATAGGGTCTGGTTCGAGTTTAGGACTCACTGTCTCCATCTTTCCCATCATCCCTGGTTTCAGTGGCACTGGGGAATTGCTCAACTACAAATTCCTTTACATAGACTCATTGAAATTGATGAGTTTTATATTGGCCATGTGATGGCCGTTTCAAAAATTTAATTTCACTGACATTAACTGTAAAGGAGATATTCATATAACTAATATTTTGATGGCCCATTGTAACAAACCTTCAAAATATAGCTAGTCTTCTATTTTTGTCCGTTTTCACAGATCCCCATACACTGCGGTGTATGAAGGATCCATGAAAATGGGTGTCCCTTGTGAGTAAAATGGCTCTGAATAATGGACATTTTTCACTGGCTGCGTTAAATTATAGTCATGTGAATCTAGGCTTAGTCTGAGTTCACAATTCCTCCTTTTTCAGCAGCAGTCAGCCGCTTAGAGCTCTTCAATTGTCTAATGAATCATTTTAAAACCTATAGACGTTTTTGGCACAACAAAATACACAAGAAAGATAGATTTAAATTATATTAACTTTTGTATTCCGTACTTCTTGAAGACCTGCTTTGTTTGCCAGAACAATGCTTTTTAGAAGATTAAGCAATGCCATTCACACAAAATTTTCCAAATATGTGTATTTTATACCAGACCATAAAAAAGCACTCTCACATTTTTTTATCTAAATTTGTGGCCCCTTAGGAAGGTGCATGAAACTAATCTCCTTACAAATGGTCATATGTTTGCATTAGACAATCACTTGTGATCCTGAGGCCCGAATCACATCTGCGTTCGGTATTCCATTCTGGGAGTCCGCTTGAGCGCTACTTTTCTCTCCGCCTGATTCGTGTGGACACCACACAGAAAACACATGGACCCCATTATAGTTTATGGGGTACATGTGCTTTCATTGCTCACCGCTTTTTAATGCATTCGATATTCTGTTCGGGGGGGGGGGGGGGGTCGCCAAGCGGACTCCCTGATAGGAATACCGAACACAGATGTGAAACAGGCCTTAGTTGTGTCGTATGACTTATCAAGTATTGGTAAATATGCCCCACTATGTAGGTTGATAAGTGTGTATGAACCTATAGGAATGAATGTGACCGTACTTTGATCCGCTATTGTGGATCCGTAAAAGTACATTCGTGTGCAAAAAGCCTTACATTGTCACCACTCTATACAGGGGAGACGGGCATAGTATAGAAAGGCCTTCAAGTCTTCAAGTAGACACACCACTGCTACAAAGTAGAATAGAACACTTCTTACCCAAGTGATTCTCTTTGTTCTACCATCTTTAGTTTTCACTAGCATATCTCTTTAATGTTTATATGCCATATTGCATAAATTTATGATATCTACTGCTCTGTAGAAAATGTTGGAATTTTACCAATTAACAATAAAAGTATTATTAACTGAAAAGCAAATTCGAGTAAGGATTTGGTTAGTTTTTGGCCATGGACATGAGATCATGTCTTGTGTCTATTACTGTTTCAAAATTGTAATCTCCCATCTCTTCTGACAGAACAAAAATTGACAATGGTGCCTATTAAAAAACAAAACACATAAAACTTATTATCTCTGCCTAAGGAAAAACGCAGCATCCAGGTTCCAATCCTATGAAGTATCTTGAGACTTCTTATTTTGTAAGGTCTGCTTTGTTCCAAATCCTTTGTTCTTGTGATAAAGACACAATACTAATTATAATGCTCATTTTTAATGAGGGAATGTCTGGGGGAGACTCGTTCGTCCAAACAACAATGAACCTTGACTCTCCTGTCATAGTAGATTATTTCCTTGTGCTGTCATAGCCGTCTTCTACCTAGTGGAATTTAGGTCTCTGTCCCACACACAGGCTGAATATGGTTGAGGAATGTTTGCCGTAATGCTTGAAGCCATGATTCAAGAATGGGATATCAAGTTCCAACCTTTCATCTGGATTGAATTTGGTTCATTATATCGGTATTTTATATTAAAGAAAGCACACCAGTGTGAAAATATGAAGAAAAAACAGTGAATAACTATTGGATAACCTGGAAATAATTAGAGTTAAAAGCTTGTAGGTCAAAAGGCACGGCATTGTGTTATTGAAAGAATATGTTAATGTTTAAGTATGTAACCTTTTTAGGTCTTTGAAAGCACCTGCAATGGAAATAGGTTTGGCAAACCGATAATGACCCTAGCAACAGCTCCAAAATGTTACATTTTATTGGTTCATGGAACTGTATTTTTTTCACTTTACCACATACAGTAAAATAACACTTCATGGAGACCAGAATAATGTGTATGTCCTTCTTCTGGTGGTCAGGGTAGTATATCCCTTCTGTAGGGTCCAGTTTATTGCATAATTCCTCTTTAACTATATCAATGCAGCTTAAGCTGGCTTTACACATCAGTTTTTTGTTGGCCAACTTGTACAGAATTACTGCATCTATTTTGGCTTGGCCAATGTAGTTTTCAATATTGATTGTGAGATTGTTTGTATGAACAATACCAACAGCAACTGAATGTCCACATCACAGCAATCCAAAATCTAACATTCATGGCCAACCTTAGATTGGCGATTTTTATACTACAGTTGCATATGATCACATTCTATATCTACTATACAGTGGCTAGTATAATGCTTTGTGCTTGGTTCTTTTTTTATCATTGGTTTAGCTACAATGTCTTACTCGGTGCCTGTGGGTATAAATAAAGAAATAAAAGACTGCAGAGCCTGCAGTTCATGGCAGTTCCACGAGGTGAAAGGACGTGTATGGTTCTGTCCTGTAACCCTGAGTTCGGTGAGACTACTATATATTACTCCTGTTTTGTTCGTGTGGCTGGAAGTAAGCCACATGTATAGTTAGGTTATCAGTTCTGTTTATCTAGGTGCTCAGATGAGCAGGTATTTATTTTGTTTTTGCCAAAGTTAAGGCTGCCTTTTGTTTTATTTATTTTGTGTCTGAAGTCAAGGTTTATTTATTTTCCTGTTCCTATTTATGTCCCTGTCTTGACTGTTTGGGTCCGCACCACTGGTTCTACCAAGCTAACTTCCCCACAATATGTAAAGTTCTATTACCTTTCTTAAGTAGCGCTGATGTATACCTTCTTTGGCTAGGTTTGCATGACAGGAATGGCAGTGTTCACACTGCCCAAGGTACTCTATTAATAAGATTCCATCGTGAATCTCAGCATGTAAATAATACATAGACATCGCCCCCATGCCATCACCGGCATCTGTATCCTGTAAATGTCTTCCAGATATTTATACACGTTTTGATTTTTCAACCTGAAAAGCTCTCTAATTATTAAACATTTACATTAATATCAGCCAGTCAAACAAATAGATGAATAGTTTATTTCAGTCAATATATAAACAGCTTTGAAACTGAACGATTGCATTTGTTTTTGTGGTGTCTGGAAAATACCTCCGTGTAGATGAAGTTTCAGGCAGTGCTGTAAATGTAAAACCATCAGCAGCTGAATTAAATTAATGGGAACCTGCGTAGAAAACAGACAGAAAACTTATTGGGTGCCAGGGAATAGAATTTCCAGAAGCTGCCTTTTCTCAGCTTGACTGTACATTGGCACCATCGTGTTAACCAGTTACAGCTCAGCAATTACTTTCAAAGCTCAATATGGTCAATGTGTAGCACAACTTAACAAAGAGTCGCTACTGGTCGTGCTTTAGAGAAGACAGCAGACACTGACACTTTATCATCAATAGTGATTGCTTTCTAGCTGCCCTATGGAAATATGACCTATACCACACATCCTTAATTCTCTTCTTGGACAAGAATCAGTTACAGGTTTTATTTAAAATTTACCCAATAAAACTATTAAAATATCATTGGATCTGAAGTTCTATGCCGGCCAGTGGATTTCAGTCAACAATTCTGCCTTCAAGTCCACCACTTCATTTCCATTTTTAGGGTGTGTTTCAGCCACAAAAATGGTGACAGTGGGTTCAAAATAGGTTAAAAGTTTTAGAAAAAAATATACTAGAAACATGGATCGCTAGAGGAATACGTTACATTTCCGAATTGTTCCACAATCAATCCGTCATATCATTCCAGCAACTCCAGTCAAAATTCTCACTCCCTTTCCAGGAAATTCAAGTTTGGGACTTTCTATTAGCTAAACCTTCTGCCACTTTTTCCTTCCCAGCAGTTTTAGGAGATTTCACACAAAGCCCTCTAGCTTCAAAATCTAGAGGTGTGAAACCTCTCTATCTCCTTAAATCTTCACCCTATTGCTGGAGAGGTTTTGGTCAAATCGTCTCACTTTTACATATTTTTTGGAGCTGTCCGTGTGTTGCATCATTCTAACACGCAGCTCTCAATGTGCTTAGCAGATATACACATTGCCTCATCTCGTACTATTACCTGTCATTTACCTCATGCAGCCCGGTTACTCATTGCACGCCATTGGAAATACTCTTATATTCCTTCCCTTGTCACTTATTTGTATTGTCTCGACTAACTGCATGCAAGAACATATGATTGTTTGCCAGAAAGGAATGCTTAAAGATTTTTTACTTCCATTGAGCTTCCTGGCTATCCTACCACCCAGTCCCTGGTTCCTAATGAAATGGTTCTAATCTTCCACTAGTACTCTCAGTGCTGTCTCACACCTCATTTCCAATACATATGCCATACTCTACAGTCGGTTGGCTCCTTCCCCTTCCCCCCCCCCCGATTTGCTTTTCTCTTTTTGTTATAATAACTGCATTTTTGCTATTATGATGTTCATTGTTACGCCATTTCTTGCCCTTCCTGTTTTATTATGTGTCCTTATAATAATAATAATCTCTTTAACATGATTTTTTTGTGAAAATTCAATAAGAAGTTGATAAAAAAAAATCTATGCTCATCTCACTGATCTTCCATTGCTGCCATTCTGATGCCCCCAGGTCCCTGCTGGTCTCCAGTTCCAATTTCCTTCTGAACTGGAAATGACTGGTAATGCCCATTCAGAATCATTGACTGAGGCTGGTCAACTGTAACTTGTTATAAAGAGAACACTGTAAACAGAAAATAGCAGTAAAAACATAGACAAAACATGAAACACAAAATCATTTTCCAATATGTTCAGCAGGACGAGCAGATCTAAAGAAGACATGAGAAGAGGAAGTTCAAGGTACACAGAAGCATGATGTGGTATTACAGGACATAATATGATACCATGAATTGTGACTCCACTGTATTGCCAATCTGATATTAATGGCCTATGCCAGCAACAAGCACCGGAAGTCTCACCGAGCACTTTCTGCTATGTATGTGGGAGAGCAGGGAGGCTGCTGATGATGATGATGACTCATCAGCCTTCCCTGCTCTCACACACACAGCAGACAGTGCTCACTGAAACTTCCAGGTGCACGCTGGAGGCTAATTAGCATATGAATAAAAGCGGGCTCATTCAAAAACTACTGAGGGGATTACCATACAAAAGGTAGGTGTGGAATAGCCTTTCTAAAAGCTATGTAAGTATATCCTTAATTAAAAATGAGTTTTCCCAATGATAGAGCCCCTTTAATGTCTACTGTTGGGCCAGCTCCATATTCCCCAAACATATAATCCATAGAAAATATATGGCAGCAGCACTTATTTGTTTTTTATCCAGTGATGCAACATTTTGGCTACTAAACTTACCAATCATACAGAAAACTGTTCATGTGTACAAATATAAAGGCAAAAATTATCAAACTGTATAAAAAGAACCTTATGTTAATTTTTGTAGATTTGCTGAGAAGCATAGATCTACATATAATACTTGGATATGTGATATGTATTCCATATCTTTTTTCTAAAATGTGTACATATAAGACAAAATGACATCATCAAATTGAGACTGCAATGGTCAAAGGTCACCAATCAAAAAGTCTATGCTGTATGATAATATGTGGAAATGATTATACCATAGTTACATAATTACATAGCTTGTATGGCTGAATAAAGACATATGTCCATCAAATTGTAATGTTTTATTCACTTGTTTTACAAAATATGAGCAGAATTACCCGCTGTTACGAGCGCTCCCATTGAAGTGAATGGGAAGTGTTCGGCAGTCCTGCTGTAACGCCGGCGTGTACGGCTCTCATACACGCCCGGAGTTACGTAGTGTGCATGCACCCTTACACTGGTCTATTTAATTTGTTTATGTGTGTGCTTTATACTTTGTTTGCTAATACAGTTTGTTTCAGGTTTTGTGTTTCGGTCTAAAGATTTGTTTTGGGTCAAATAAGTTTGACTAATGCTGAGTTTGTGGCATTCCGCTCCAGATTAGGCCCAAATGAATGGGCCTAGTCGGGAGGTAGATGCAAGAGCGGAAAAAAGAAGTGACAGTGACATGTAATGTATGTGTAATGGAAAACAAACCATAGGCAGTAGATACAAACTGACAATTTAACCATATACTGTGCTGATACTTTCTTATTAACATTTAAACATTTTAAAGGCCTATATATTAGAAATCCCTCATAAATCAGCCCATTGTCAAAACTGCATTCGAGTGATGTAACTAAATTCTTATAGGCCCCCGTGCAAACTCTGACCAGAGCCCGTACCCCCTCCCTACAATGTATTCTTAATAGCAACAGTTATGTGTACTGCAGCAGTATCTCAGATACTTCGAAGGGATACAGCTATAGTACCCACATCTACAGTTATCAAAAATACAGTGAACGAACAGTGCAGCGCCTGCCATGTAAACAATACTGGGGAAACAGCTGAGCTGCACAGTCCTAGGCTAAGAGATCTAAGAAATGAGTAACACCTAGGGCCCATACTAATCAGCTCTTTGAATGGAATGTGGTGCTATTGAGAGCACTGTGACCCCTTCACTATATACAGTATATTGCACAGTATCTGTTTTATAGTGGCCATAAGATGTAACTGCAGTGTTTAGTAATATTGCATGGCTGCTATAAAACAGATGGCTTGTGATGTAAATAGTGATGGGGCCCCACACAGTTCTTCAGAGCTCCCACATTGTAATGAACCACAGAGCACTACCCCCACAGTATAATGCTCCACAGTGACCCAAGACAATATAATGTCCACATAGATCCCACACCGTATAATGCTCCACAGTGACCCCACACAATATAATGCTTCACAGTGGTCCCCGCACAGTATATTATGCTCCCCAGATCCCAACCTACACTGTATAATGCTCCAAAGTGGCCCCACACAGTATAATGCTCCACAGTGGCCCCAAACAGTATAATATGTTTCACAGTGGCCCCCATAGTATAATATACCCTGAAAATGGCCCACACAGTATAATATGCTCCCCAGTGGCCACACACAGTATAATATGCTCCCCACAATGGGGAACACAGTATAAAATGCTCGCAAGAGACCATTTTTTCCAATATAATAGGCTCTGGAAGCCTCAAGCCGCTTCAGGAGAACCCCACATGTCGTTGTTGTTTTATATATATAGTAGATGAGCTTGAATGAAGACACTAGTCCAACCAATAACCCTATAGTGTTGATCCAGAGGATGGCAAAAAATCCCATGAGGCTTATGCCAATTGCCCCATGTCAGAGAAAAAAATTACTTCTCGACTCCAGTCTGGCAATCAGTATAAAACCCTGGATCAGCTTGTCCTTAACAGAAACTAAAAACTATAACCCATAATATTTTTCGGTTCAAGAAAGGTTTCCAGGCTATCTTTGAATTTGCTCAATGAATCCACCATCACCACTTCCTGGGGCAGAGAGTTCCATAGCCGTGTTGTTCTTACAGTAAAGAATCAATGTTGCTGGTAAAATGTTCTCTCCTCCAGACGTAGAGGATGTCCTCTTGTCACTGTCACTTTGTGTTGTCCCTTCATGTATTTGTACATTGTTATTATGTCTCCCTGTAGGTGTCTTTTCTCTAAACTGAATAACCCCAAGTTTATCAATCTATGATTGTACTCCAATCCACTCATTCCTCTAATAATTTTGGTCGCCATTCTCTGCACTCTCGCTAATTCAATTATGTCCTACTTGTATACTGGGACCCAAAATTGCATGTAATAGTCGATGTGTGGCCGTACCAGTGATTTGTATAGAGCAGTGATGGCGAACCTTTTAGAGACCGAGTGCCCAAACTGCAACCCAAAACCCACAAAATTTTCGCGGAGTGCCAAAACGACAATATAGACTTAATACTATGCGGATCCACAATTGCGGACAGTTACTGACCAAAAATTACAGTCATGTGGGGCTTTACAGAGCTTTCAATAATACAAACAACGTTGTACTGAAATGTAAAGGTCTCGGCATTTGGTACTTTGAACAATTAATTTTCACTATTTACATCGCACAGGATCTGTTTTATAGTTACCGTGTAATATTCTTACATCCTGTACTAATATCACGTCTGCTATAAAACAGATACTGTGTGATATAAATAGTGAGGGGACCCCAGACAGTATTATATGCTCTGCAGTGGGCCCACCACACAATATTATATTCTCCACAGTACCACAGTAGCCCCCCAGTGTTATATGCTCCGCAGTAGGTGTCCCCCCCCCACAGGATTATATGCTCCACAGTGGCATCCACACACAGTATTGTGTGCTTAGAAATAGCCCCCCCCCCAGTATTATATGCTCTTTAGTACACCCCCCAGTATTATAAGCCACCCCAGTATTATACACTCCCCCCAGTATTATAAGCCCCCTCAGTATTATACACTCCCCCCAGTATTATACACTCCCCCCAGTATTATACACTCCCCCCAGTATTATACACCCCACCCAGTATTATAAGCTCCCCCAGTATTATACACTCCCCCCAGTATTATAAGCCCCCTCAGTATTATACACTCCCCCCAGTATTATACACCCCACCCAGTATTATAAGCCCCCCCAGTATTATACACTCCCCCCCAGTATCATACACCCCACCAAGTATTATAAGCGCTCCCCCCAACATCATATACACAGTGAGCCACTCTCATACTCACCCCTGAAGAGCCGCCGGCATCCACCTTCTTGTCACTGGCGGCGCTGATGACGTCATCGCGCCCGCGTCGGGGCAGAGGTCAAACTCTGCAGCCAGTGTAGGCCGCGGTCGCGCGATCCGCGGCCTACCCTGACAGCTTTCAGCTGTATGTGCATTTGCACATACAACTGAAGGCAGTGATCGCTCATCAACGGGGAATCCTGTACCGGATTCCCTGTTGGTGAGCGATCCGGGCGACCGAACGCGTGCCAGCATGGAGGGCTCTGCGTGCCCTCTCTGGCACGCGTGCCATAGGTTCACCATCACTGGTATAGAGGCATAACTATATTCTTGTCATGAGAATCTAGATATCTTTTCATGCATCCCATAATTTTATTTGCCTTGGCAGCAGCTGCTTGGCACTAGTCACTAAAGGTAAGCTTACTGTCCATCAAAATCCCCCAACCTTTTTCATTGGCAGTATTACCCAGTAATTTATCATTAAGTATATAATCATACATTACTTCAACCAAAATACATAACCTTACATTAGTCGACATTAAATTTCATTTAGTGAGTCTCTGCCTATGCTTCCAACTTCCTTAGATTGCCCTGTAATATTCTACTATTCTCCTCTTTTTTTAATTACATTACAGAGTTTAGTATGTTCTGCAGATATGAAGATCCTGCTCTGCTTTCTATTTCTTTTTGTTTGAAAAAGTTTTTTTTTTTTTTTTAATACACGCCCTCTACAAGGTCATTAAAAACATATTAAACAGGAGAGGACTCAATATCACTCTACTGGTGACTTTGATCCAGTCTGAGTATTCACCATCAAAGGGGCTCTATCATCAGAAAACTGACTTTGAGCTAAGCATATGCCTGAATAGCTATTCAGGTGCTACCTCCAATTCTTCCAAAAACTCCCCGTTTTTAGTAAAAATCGATAAAAATGATATGCAAATGAGGCTCACCGAGCACCCTGGGTGTTCTCCAGGGTTAGCGAGCACCCCCCACGTCATACCTCAGTAACGCCCCTCCATGGCTTGTGCTCCATTATTCCCTCCTCCTTCACACTTACTGTACATCCTCTGTTGTCTCGCTCCTGGCGCTTCAAATCCTGTGCATGCGCAGTAACGCTCTGTTCTGAGTGCTACTGCGCATGCCCAAGTGCCATTTTTCTTATAGCTACCTATAGGACTCAGCATACTGCTCAGTATGCTGTTCTATAGTGAGGATATGCACAGGATTGTTCTGGTGCATACTGTATGGAGTTCACTGTGAGACATTATAGTGTGTGGAGAGGCCACTATGGGACATTATTCATAAAGAGCTTGTCCTGGAATTGGACAAACTGCAGAGGTATCAGGACAGGTGTCAGGACACTAAGAAAAAAAGTTCAGCAGTCCCCAAGCGTTGCAGTGTCTGATACCACAGCCTGTTCAGTCACACACCACACATGAACAAATGCAGCACTAGACTGTATTAGGCAGTATGTTTTTCTTTTTTATATTACACCTACCCAAGTCCCTTCGGAGCCTGTCCAAAATCTGAAAGCCTCTAGATTGAGGAGTCAGTGGGCTGTGAGTCTGATGTGAGCAGCTGCTGCACCTACACATTAATTGCCACCTTGACCCAGCACCACACCTCTGATGAGGCGAGTTGAAGCGCCCGCCTCGGGCAGCAATCTGGAGGGGGACGGCAGCACGGGTGATTTTTTTTTTCTTACTTTTTTTTCTCTGAACCAGCGCATCACGCTCATCACGCTGCCTATGCTGAGACGCAGACATCTTACTGCTGGAAGAAAAGGAGGCAGCAGTGGCGCAGTCGGTAAGTAAAACAACTTTTTTTTTTTTTTGCTTTATAATAGGCTGCTACCTGCTGGAGTATCCCCCAGCAGGTAGCGGCCTATTTACCAACCTCCCCGGACCTGTTCACTGCCACCCCCACTTCACATTGTACTATAGGCCGTGGCAGGCAGTAGTGAATAGGCCCGGGCCCAGGCCGTGATCCCGCTACCGCTATTATTAAACCCGGGGGTCTTTTCAGATCCCCAAGTAAAATAATCGGAGCCACAGGGGAGGTGAGGGAACATAAAAACAGTGTTATTTACCTCTCCGGGATCCGATGTTAATCCTAGCAGGCTTTGGGCCTATATGGTAATATCCCAGACGTCACGTGTTCTGGGATATTACCATTTAGGCCCAAAGCCTGTGCTAGCAGGCTTTGAGCCTGTATGGCAACAGGCTGTTACTGCTACCACAGGCTTTGGGCCTACATGGTACTGCAAGCACAGGCTTTGGGCCTAAATGGCAATATCGAAGATCAAGTGATGTCTGGACATTACCATATAGGCCTGAAGCCTGCTAGGATTAACATCGGATCCTGGAGAGGTGAGTAGCACTGTTTATTATGTTCCCTCATCTCCCCTGGGGCTCCAATCATTATACTCAGGGGTCTGAAAAGACCGCTGAGTATAGTAATAGTTCATGGGTGTGCAACTGTTGGGCATAATAGAGCTTGAAGGGTCCACTGTAACCTCTATTATGCCCCACAATGGCCTCTCTGCAACCTCTATTATGGCCCATAGTCTATTGTGCCACTGTGGGACATAATATAGGCTTCAGGGGCCGCTGTGTGATATATATATATATATATATATATATATATATATATATATATATATATATAGTTGGGTGCATGGAGAAGTGAGGAGTCAAAGATGTTTCAAACTTTACCGAGTCAAGTCACAGCTGGAAGAAGTGGTCATGGCAGTCCAAAGGGAAGAGACGGGAAATGTAAGAAGACGTCTCCTGTGAGTATATCATCACAAAATAGTACTGCATTGTATTTATTGTAATGTTGCCGCTAGCATCCCCAACCCCCCAGCTGTCTGAGGCGGACGATCAAAAGATGAACACCCCCCCGCGCCCCGGACTCAATACCAGTGGAGGGGGGGGGGGCGTCTTTTGATCGTCCGCCTCAGGCAGCAGAGAGGCTAGGTTCACCACTGCCTTGACTCCATTGCCTATAACTTTACTTACATAGGACTGCTGCCTATACATACAAAGCAGGCAGCCCTGTGTAACAGAAATGTCTACCTTACATTGAGTGAGAGGGAGCAGTGGTAAATGGTAAGGCTATGTTTTAGAAATTGCAGAATATTTTTCTACAATGTGGATGCTCTAAAATACCATCCCCTTTGCAGTGATTGTGGCAAAAACCGTGGCGTTTCTGCTGTGGCTAAACTGCGGCATTTACACCAAATGGGACCCTGGCCTTAGGATAATATTGTGGCAAACAGCCTTTTTCTTGTGCCAGGCATATGCAACAAGTCCGTCTTGCACCTCACTATCCATATTGTGGGAATGTGGGTGTGCTTGGGCCCAACATATTCATTATAATTTATGCTAGATTTCTTTTTTTTCTTTTTTTTTTAATGTAGAGTGTACATTTTTTCCCCAGTCAGTATGTTTTTGGAGCATGGGAGGAAACCCACACAAACACAGGGAGAACATACAAACTCCTTGCAGATGTTGTCCTTGGGAAGATTCGAACTCAGGACTCCAGTGCTGCAAGGCTGTAGTGCTAACCACTGTTGCCCCATCTTATGCCTGATTTCTAACATGTTATAATGGAAATCTACACCAGTCCATTCTGGCACATGGGAGTACGCCTGATGTATGAACAGGCCGGACCATCTTCATGAATCAGCCATACCCTGAACTTGTGGGAGCCTTTATTAAAATTGATGTACAAAACACCAGTCTTAATAAATTTGTCATATTGATTGTAATGTGTTTATTCACATGCCTGTTTTTGCGTGACTGGTGCTCCATTCAATACTATGGGGCTGTGGGTGTACTACTGCCCCATAGAAGAAAATGGAGCAACGGTCACATGAGTGCACTGATGCTCCATTCACAAGGAGGCCTCAAGGAAACTCCTGGTCCCCTGTCCTCCTGATCACTGGGGGCCCCAACCAGGCTCCCAGCAATTGGACACTAATCCCCTGTCCTGTGGATGGGGATAAGCATCCATCACAGGGTGACCCTTAAATGTATAACTATAGAACTGATTTTGAGCCAAGTATATCTGTAACAGCAATGTTGCATGTTAAAGTAATTTAAAGCTACTAGTTCTTTAATTGTATACAAGCAAATGAATCATGACCTGTGCTACTAATCCTGTGCTTGTGGTGTTAATAGTTATTCTGTGTCCAAGACCTTAGTAATTCTTTCCTCGTTGCTTTAGATTCCTTCAGAGACTGCTGTAAATGTATCCACAATTAATCAGGAAAATGGAAAATAAATACATTCACATATCCATCGGAGAATCTGTCTCTTATACTATGTACTTTGAAGACATTTGAATTTCAGTTATGTTCTTAGAACTCCACCGAGGCTCATTACAAGCATCATTGACATACTTGACTTAAACTCTATTTATGCAAGAAAAAATACAAGAGATTTATGCCTCCTTGGTACATGCAAGATCCCCTTTGTCTTGTATCGGTCTTGTGAAGTGAAAACATACTAAACATTTGGAAGCCAGGCCAGCTTTATCTATTAGACTTTGCATTTGTACAATGACACGATTGTGGTACTCTGGGTATGATAAATGCATTACAGTGTCATAAACCCTCAGTTAGAAAATATAATCCAGAATGTAAAAATAAATCCAGATAGTCATTTTGGAGATTGGAAAAATACTTTACTTTCAAGCAAGGGCTGAATATTGCAAAATGCTGGGTCCAAACGCTCACCCTGGGAAAAGAGTGAACATTCTGCTTCAATTTATAGCCGTCTGGAGACTAGTCACAGCTTTCCTATTTAGAATTAAATTGTAGGCTTTGGGTAAGATCACTGGTTCCAAAACTATCTACAAAAAAAATTCTCAGTCATGAGATATGTATTTCTTGCTCTTTTCCCATATTAAAGTCCATAAACATATTAAAGGGGTTGTCCAGTTTCAGACAAATATTGAGAGGGAAATGTTACCGTTTTGTTTTGTTTGCAGCTGCTAATCTGTCCATTCGGATGCGCGAATCATCTCCTCATAGATCTCGGGCCCAGTGGTTGATGGATTGGTTGTTGATCTCAGCAGTGCCTCCATTTGTTATCGGAACCCCAAACTGGGTTCATCATCTTGATTGTCAAGCGGTGCCAAATTATGTATAGTTGTATGTATATATATACATATAATGAGCTCATGTGGAAATCAACCAACCTGACACACACAATTGGTGATATCAGCAAGTTCCCCTTTTATTGTACATCGCATAAGATTTTATACAGTAGAGTAAATGGTCGTGTCCATTATAATGAAACATGCCCAACAATTTATGATTACGATTTATCATTGGCGGGATGAGTTCCGTGACCGTCCCATTCTAATCATCTCTATATCTCTATAAGCAATCCTTATGATATTCCTTATAGGGCCTTAATCTTAACAGTTTCCGTTAGTCCTAAAAATAATCATGGCAAAGATCATTTGTCAGCTTATGTTAGGTTTCACCCTTGGCCTAGATATCTAGATTCAGACAACTCTCCTTTGCCCCCCTTCTGCCCTGGGTCAGTTATGCTGACACAAGGTGTCTGATACTTCAATGGCTAGAATCGAAAGAGGAAGGAGAGAGTTGTGAAATCATATGGTGTAATGCAAGCATCTCTTTCTGCAAATCTTTATATTTTTAGAATAAGCCAAGCTGAATATAAAATGTTCTCCATATCTCTTAAAGGGACATTGGATATCGATCACAGTCTTATATAATAAAAATTGAAACAGTTTTCTAATATACTTTCCCTATCAATTCCTCATAGTTTTCTAGATATCAGTTGATGTCAATCATTGTGCTTACATCACAGTAATCATACCATCATGTGTTCATCATGACCATGGACTATATATCACATGACCATGGTCTGATTTTTATCCACTAGAAGTAAGCGGATTGAGTGAATAACAGCAAGAGAGATCTAGAAAACCATGAGGAATTGATACAGGAGTATATTGGAAATTTGAATAACTGTTCATTATTATATGGAATTGTAAAAAAGTACAGATGTAGCCATCTTCAGCTTCACCCTGATCTCTCCCGAAAAGAAATGCAATGAAAGTAATGGAAAAAGTTAATTTAAAGTGTGTAGCAACTAATTACTTAACATGATAATAGTCATGTTAAACTTGGCTGCATACTAAATGAGACATATTTAGACATACATATTTACACCTGATAGATGGCGTACACTTAGACTAGACAGCTTTAAAATCCACCAGATTTATTAAAGTAGCCGATGCTGAACTGTAAATCTGATGCATCTTCAAACTGTCTAAACTCACTGCCTACTATAAACACCACTGATTTGTTGGCTTAGTTTTCTCCTATTAGTAGTACATTTTCATTGGTAATTTTTTCCTAATACACTTCTTTTATAACAGAAGCCAATGAAAGTTAATGAGGCAAATGATTTCTTAAATTTCAATCTTTTCTTCCACTTCTTTTACTACATAATCCATTATACAGAGTTGTATCAATCAGGAAGATAGTGATATATAGTAATAACATTAAAAATGTCTTATACTGTAGTAACATATTATTCAAGTCTGAATTCACTAGTACAGTAATTCATGAAGAAGTCAAAAACTAGGCAAAAAGATCACAGAAAATTAACAATAACTTATTTTTCAGAATCAGAGTGAGTATAAGCATAAATGCTAATATGAAGTATTTAATATCTCCAATTAAACATTTTATCCCAAATGAATAGTACAGGTGAATTGAAGAATCTTTGTAAGGCTAAAGCCTCACTTTGCGGAAACGCAGCTTTTTTCTGTTGCACATTTTGATGCGTTTTTTTAAGCCAAAGTCAGGAGTGGATTGAGCAAAAGGTAGCAGTATAACAGCTTCCTATACATTCCCCACTTCTTTTGTAGCCATTCTTGGCTTTGGCTCAAAAAATCGCAACAAAATCTGCAGCCAAAGAAGCTGAGTTTCCGCAATGTGGGGCCTCAGTCTACCATACCTTATTAAAGACAAATGCATCAATCTAAATTTATCCGGCTGTGTTACAGCTAATATATAAGTCTATGGAAATGGGAAGGGGAAAAGGAAGATGCTGGAAAAGACACACACATACTGCAAATGCTAAGCTAACCCCTTAATGACCAGACCTGAAAGGGCCATGATCACCAGACACATTTTAGAGCCATTGCACACATGTTGTTTTTAAGTCTTGGGCTTTCAAGGTAATTTTTACATAACTGTTATCTACAACCTCTGCGGCTGTCCTTTATCACCTTTTTTTTAGACTTTTATTTACTGTTATTTAATTTTTATTGAGTGTAAGCTGTAACAAAAGTAAAAAATTCAACTGAAAGTATTTTTTTTACTTGCAAATTTACAGTACAATAGCGTATTTAAATGGATTTTCTGTAGTATTATGTATGTTTTCATATATTACATTTATAGTCTCAGACAAACTGAGTGTTTTGCATCAACTAGGAATTTATTTTAATTATTGGGTTTTTTTCATCATTTCTGTTATTTGTGTGTTTGTTCTTTTGTTGCATAGTATGTTACCCAGGATGATTTACAATTTTTTATTTTATTACATTTTTGCACTGTATCTAGGGTATCCACGGTAGTTCCACTAACACATAATGACTGGCAGATCTGGGTCTACTGAGGCCCAGCAACTTTACTACCTCAGGAAACACCTTTTGATCATGTGACAGCAGGTCTAGTAGAGGCAGCAACTTGCCACTTACTCTATTTACTACATAGTACTCTTTTTGCGCTGTGTAGTATGTAGGAGTAAGACAAGAGCAGTAATAAATTTGTCTCTTTTTGCCAGAGACATGACCAGCGTCTTCTAGGATGCAGGAGAGTTAAGTGCAGGGACCCTAAAAGATGTTGCTGCAAGGTTAGGACCTGTACCAGCTGACATCTAAAGTCAACGGGCAGTTTTCATCAGGATGGCTTGTAAATTTCAGTCCTTTTCAGTGCCTTTGCTTTGTACTTTCACATACAGTAAATAAAGATTTGACAGAAAAGATTTCCACCCCCAGGCCTAGCATGAATAATACTAGGAGAGATTAATAAAGAATAAAGTAGGAGAGATTATTAATCCAAATATGGTTTATAAACGGCCATTTATAGAGTATCTGCATGTAGATAAGACTGAACATGTTTGTGGCTACAGCCTCTATGACAAAAGACATTGTTGCCCAGGCAAATTCTTTGGGTTATAAAATTCAACAATTCATGAAGAACTACCAATGGTTTACATGTGCACCCAAATTAAATGACAAAAATATAGCTGAATCCGGCAAGGGTGAAATTCTATTCTATCTACTAATTTTCAGTAATATGTAGAATAACAGACTGGACTAACACAATTCCAAACATAAACCCTTCCACAGTTAAAATCCCTAAAACGTACTGTCCTCTGTTCACGCTTCCACATTACCCCCACATGATATGATGTGGTATCAGACTGTAACTGTAACACAAAAACGGCTGGACTGTTGTATAACAGTGAAATGTTCGAAGTTTGAAGTTCGATTCGAGTAGCTGCTCAATACTCGACTGTTCGATTGAACATCGAACCCCATTATAATCTATGGGGAAAAATACTCGTTTAGGGGGAAACCAATGTTCGACTCAGGAGGGTCACCAAGTCCACAATGACACCTCAGCAAATGATGCCAACACCCTGGAATGCAACTGGGACAGCAGCGGAAGCATGCCTGGGATATCTAACAAGCCCAAGTCATAGTTTTACCCCAACATCACAGCCTATCAACTACACACTTTCCACACTCAAAAAACGCACTATGAAAGTTGAAAAATACCTGGAAACCTTTTTTTCCTCCACAATTGGATGGACAGAAACCCAAATTTTACTCTAATGAAACCTTAACAAGCACCCCTTTAAATCACGTTAAATCAGTACCCACCGTTAACTGTCAATGTGGATGTGTGTGTGTGTGATGTGGTAAGACCTTCCAAAATTCACTTTCCTGGCCCTTCGAAATTAAGTTAGAGGCCCATACGCTGAGTTACCAGCAGAGATTGAGGCCCTTTAGGTGACTTCAGCCTCTTACCAGCAGAGTTTTAGGCCCTTTAACTTAGTTGAGCCTTGCACCAGCAGTGTTTTTGGCCCTTGGGCTTAGTTGAGCAGAGTTTGGGGAAATCAGGGTGGGTTGAACCTAGAAAGATCAGAATTGTGCAACGCAGATGGTGGAGGAATATGAGGAGGAATTGTAGAGGTTGAGCGTAGACATGACAATTCATGTTGGGGTGCTTGACACTGGTGGGCACGAAAATGATGGGTATATCCAGTGGCTGTTCATTTTGATGAAAGTCAGCCGGTCGGCACTCTCAGCTGAAAGCTGGCTGCGCTTATCCATGATGATACCACCGGCTGCGCTGAAAACCCTTTCAGATAGGATGCTGGCAGCAGGACAGGACAGCACCTCCAAGGTGTATAGGGCAAGTTCAAGCCATAGGTCCAACTTCAACACCCAATACATGTAGGGCGCAGAGTGATCGGAGAGTACAGGGCTGCAGTCGGACAGGTATTCCCGCAACATGCGCCTATGCTTTTCCCGCCTGGTGACACTAGACCCCTCTGTGGTGGGAGTTTGGCGAGGGGGTGCCATTAACGTGTCCCAGAGCTTAGACAGTGTACCCCTTGTGGGTGTGGACCAGATGGCACTTGTTCACCTCATGGTGGAACTGTCCTCTCTGCTGCCAACGACACTTGATGGAAACATCTCCATCATGTTCTGCACCAATTGCTTGTGGCAGTCATTGATGCGATTGGCCCTCCCCTCTACCGGAATAAAAGACGAGATGTTATTTTTATACCGGGGGTCAAGGATTGCAAATATCCAGTATTGGTTGCTCTCCATTATTTTGACTACACGCTTGTCACTTGAAAAGCACCCCAACATGAAGTCAGCCATGTGTGCCAGAGTGTTACTTGGCATGACTTCACTGCCCCCACCGGAAAGGTCACTCTTCATTTCCTCCTCTTCCTCTTCCTCCTCCTCCTCCCTTCGCCCCATCCGCGCTGCAAGAATGGGACGCATTGAACTTCCCCGGTAGCTTCCTGTGTCATAATCATATCATCTGTCATGTCTTCATCCTCCTCCTCCTCTGTCATTAAACGCTGTGAAGCAGACAGGTTTGTGGAACTACTCTCGTGCTGTGATGGTTTTACTGCTATCCCTGACTCCTCAGTGTTATCTGCGTTATCCCTGATGGTAATGAGGGATTCTCGCATCACACACAAGAGCGGGATTGTTACACTCACTAGTGCGTCGTCACAGCTGACCCTCTTGGTGGACTCCTCAAACACCCATAGCATTTCACATAGGTCTCCCATCCATGGCCACTCATGGTTGAGAAACTGAGGGAGCTGACTTTGTGGTACCCTAGGGTTTTGGAGATGGTACTCTATCAAAGGTCTCTGCTGCTCAACCACTCTGCTCAACATATGATATGTTGAGTTCCAGTGTGTGGGGATGTCGCACAACAGCCGGTGTTCTGGCAGATGTAGGCGTTGTTGGAGTTGTTTGAGGCTAGCAGCGGCTACTGTAGACTTGTGAAAGTGGGTGCACAAGCGCCGCACTTTCACCAGTAGCTCGTGCACATTTGGGTATGTCTTTAAAATACGTTGAACCACTAGGTTAAAGACGTGGGCCAGGCATGGAACATGTTGGAGGCTGGCAAGCTCCAGAGCTGCTACCAGGTTCCTGCTGTTATCAGACACAACCATGCCTGGGCCCAGGTGCATAGGCTCAAACCAGATTGCTGTCTCATCGAGGAGGGCATCCCTCACCTCGGAGGCAGTGTGCTGTCTGTCCCCCAAGCTGATGAGCTTCAGCACGGCCTGCTGACGTCTACCCACGCCAGTGCTGCAACGTTTCCAGCTCGTAGCTGGAGTCAATTTAACGGCGGCGGAGGAGGAGGGTGTTGTTTCAGAGCCTCTGCCAGGAATGATAGGCGGGGAGATGAGGTACACCTGCCCAGTTTGTGACCCAGTCCCAGCCTCAACTACATTCATCCAGTGTGCCGTCAGTAAAATGTAGCGTCCCTGTGCACATACACTTGTCCACGCGTTGGTGGTCAAGTGGACCTTTGGGCAAAGCGCGGAACTTAGGGCCCGCCTGATGTTGAGTGACACGTACTGGTGCAAGGCAGGGATGGCACACCGGGAGAAGTAGTGACGGCTAGGGACGGCATAGTGAGGTGCCGCACTTGCCATCAGGTCCTGGAAGGCCGGAGTTTCCACAAGCCAGAACGGCAACATCTCCTGGACCAGGAGTTTGGAGATGTGCGCTTTCAAGGCTTGTGCATGTGGGTGGTTAGCGTTGTATTTTTGCCTGCGCTCAAATGTCTGAGAGATGGTGGGTTGCTTGGAGGAGGCGCATGATGGTGCAGGAGACGGAGCTGAGACAGGAACAGGGGAGGATGAGGGAGAAGTCCCCAAAGTGGCGGAGCCAGATGTTGCGGTGTCCTGGCTGATGCTCTGGACTGCAACACCAGCACTGGCAACAGTGGGCGAGGCAGTGGTGGCAATGCCGGACGACGATTGTCCTGTGTTTGCTCTCTCCCACTGAGCCCAGTGCTTGGATTCCAAATGACGGCGCATGGAAGTGGTCGAAACATTGCTCATTTCAGAACCACTACTCAGCTTCAAGTGGCAAATTGTGCAAACCGCACTATATTTGTCCTCCGCGCATTCCTTGAAAAATCTCCACACCATCAAAGAACGTGCCTTCGATGGGGAAGTTTTTCTGTGCTGGCTATAATAGGGAACATCTTGGGCCATTCTGGGTGTGGCCTGGCTTTGGCGAAACAGCTGACCTCTGCCTCTGGACATGCCTCTGCCTCTAGGTAGCCTCTTTGGGGCTGCACCTCCCTCAACATCGACACTGCTTTCCCCGCTTGACATCCCCCCTGTCCAAGTCGGGTCAGTGTCCGCATCCTTCACCATCTCCTCGGACAATTCCCCTCTCGCCTCCTCCTCCTGTACACCGCACATGGCAACAGGCTGCCCTGATGGCAACTGTGTCTCGTCATCGTCACTGAGGGTGGGTTGCTGGTCAATCACCACAAGATCAACAGATGGAGGAGACTCCAGTGCATTGGCATCTGGACACAGAAAGTCATCTGGTAGCTCCGTGGAATCTGGAAATGGAGGGACAGGGAGAGGGACAGTTAATGGACCAGTGAACAGCTCCTGGGAGCAGGGAAAAATGGGATTACTCTGCTGGGAAGATTGGGCATTTTGGGAGGAAGGCTGACCAGAATGTTGTGTAGGAGGAGGAGTTGAGGTAGAGGCTGACTGGCTGGTGGATAATGTAGTGGAAGCATTATCCTCCAGCCATTGTAACACATGTTCCTGGTGCTCGGGCCTAGTTAGGTTTGTGCCCTGCACCCTACTTAATGTGGCCAGCAAGTTGAGGACTGTGGAGAAGCGCAATGCTTGCTGCCCCTGAGGAGTAGGCACGGAATGCGCTGTGGCTTCACCGCGACCTTGCTCCCCAGGAGCATGCCCACTGCGTCGTCCACGTCCATTACCGGTATCCTTGCGCATTTTTACATGGTTTTGATGGTTTGGTGGGTACACACCGTGACAACTTGGATAAAGCGTTTATAACCTGATAATTAGAATGTATATCCTACTGCTTTTTTGTGGGTACACACTGTGACAACCTGGATGGATGAAGCGTATATAGCCTGATAATTAGAATGTATATCCCATTGATTTTTTGTGGGTACACACCGTGACAACCTGGATGAAGCGTCTATAGCCTGAGAATTAGAATATATATCCCACTGCTTTTTGGGGGGTACACACTGTGACAACCTGGATGAAGCATATACAGTGTATATGGGCTGAGAATTTCAGTGTATATCCCTTAGTTTCGGGGGGTGGGGGGGGACACACTGTTGAACCCTGGATTAAGCGTATATAGGGTATATGGGCATACAATTTCAGTTAATGCCACTTAGCTTAATCCCCACCGCGGAAAGCTGGGTTGCGCAAATACAGCCTGGCTTAATTGCTGTGAATCCCACTTTAGCGTTTGTGGGTAGACACTGTGCCAAGCTTGTTTCAGCTTCTCCCTTTAGTATAGATCTTAAAAGAGCTGTTGTGTTTCTTCTTCTTTGCTATTCCTGCCTAGTAGAATCTAAAACCTAACTAGCCCTCAGCAGATGTCTTTCTCTAACTAAGTGCAAAACGCAAATGAATCGGAGATGATGCCGCCTGTTCTTTTGAATCTGAGGTCACATGTCAATGGCTTTTTCCTAGTTTTTTCAATGCCTCTGTTGTCATAGTTCTTGTCCCTCCTCCCCTGCGCTGTTATTGGTGCAGAAAAAGTGCCAGGGAAGGTGAGAGGGGAATCGAACTGTAAGTGCATTTTCAACGAGGTGTAAGTATGAAATTGAACATTGTGAACAGCGTGATGTCCGATCGAACATGTACTCGATTGAACGCTGTTTGCTCATCTCTAATAATAAAGTTTGCTTTTGTCAACATTTGAATATGGAAAAAGGCCTCTAGTGGAAATCTAATATTGTAGCATATTTCTGAGAGTGATTTCAGACACCTACTAGGTAAGCTATCCAAATCAAATGCCTTCTGTTTCCCAGTCTTCAATATGAAGAAAATCCTATAATTTAGAGGTTTTTTCTTTCTTAGAATATCACTAGAATATGCCAAAATTAATGTGAAAAACAAAATATCAGATTCTCTACTGTATTCCTTACTCACAGCTGTGCTACAGAAGTAATATACAAAAAGAAAGAAACAGTTCACTTCACCAGTCTCCAGTGGATAATGAATCTCAAGGCAAGAATATGTGCTAGGAAGCTGTTGGCAGGACTGGCAAACAAAGGATAAGCCAAAGACAAACATGAAATGGTCCAGCACAGATAAGAGTCAAAAATATAAAACTTAACTTTTAATCAATGCATTAAAGTCACAAACATCACCACCACAGTACTTACACGTTTCGAGCGAGGTTCTCAGTCTAGATTCCCACAATTGATGTGCAAAATGGCCGTGAAAAACATCTATTTTTTATGAGTATCCTGCGTCCATGGGGCAAAAATAAGCCATATTTTGACATAGGTCCCAATTCACATGACTTCGCTCATCTCTTCTGGATTATTTCATGTTTGATTTTGTGCTACTTTGAGAGTATCAACGTGCAGGTAAACTCAGTGATGGCCCCTCCATGTGCTCTTATTATCATTATTATTTTTATTTATATATATATATATATCACCATTAATTCCAAGGTGCTGTACATTGTTATATAATTCCATGTTGTTGTACATTGTTATATAATTCCATGGTGCTGTACATTATTATATAATTCCATGGTGCTGTACATTATTATATAATTCCATGTTGCTGTACATTATTATATGATTCCATGTTGCTGTACATTATTATATAATCCCATGGTGCTGTACATTATTACATAATTCCATGGTGCTGTACATTATTATATAATTCCATGTTGCTGTACATTATTATATGATTCCATGTTGCTGTACATTGTTATATAATTCCATGGTGCTGTACATTATTATATAATTCCATGGTGCTGTACATTATTACATAATTCCATGGTGCTGTACATTATTATATAATTCCATGGTGCTGTACATTATTATATGATTCCATGTTGCTGTACATTGTTATATAATTCCATGGTGCTGTACATTATTATATAATCCCATGGTGCTGTACATTATTACATAATTCCATGGTGCTGTACATTATTATATAATTCCATGGTGCTGTACATTATTATATAATCCCATGGTGCTGTACATTATTATATAATTCCATGGTGCTGTACATTATTACATAATTCCATGGTGCTGTACATTATTATATAATTCCATGGTGCTGTACATTATTATATAATCCCATGGTGCTGTACATTATTACATAATACCATGGTGCTGTACATTATTATATAATTCCATGGTGTTAAATTCACTGATGGGTATTCTATTTAAAATATTTTGTATATACAGCTGAGGGAGAAGAAATAAAACATAACTTTTATTTTTTAACCCCTTCCCGACATGCGCCGTAATAGTACGGCGCATGTCGGGTCTGTAACTATGGCGACCGCCCGGAAGCCGGGCGGCCGCCATAGCCGCCAGGTGTCTACTGCTCAAAGCAGTAGACAACCGGCTCTAATGCCTCCGATCGGTCCCTGGACCGATCGGAGGCACCATTTTCCCGGCGGCGCCATGACAGCCGGGAGCCTTGTACAGACTCCCAGGCTTGTCTGCAAATCCTCTCTTTTGCAGGCTGGTCTATGCAGCCTGCAAAAGAAAGGATGCTTTTTTGCAATTGTAATGCATTGCATTAGTGATCAGACCCCCTGGGGTTCAACACCCCTAGGGGGTCTAATAAATGCAAATAAAAAATAAAAAAAAAAGTTAAAAGAAATATAAAAAAATATAAAAAGAATTAAAAGTTCAAATCACCCCCCTTTCCCTAGAACACATATAAAAGTAGTTAAAAACTGTGAAACATATACATGTTAGGTATCCCCGCGTCCGAAATCGCTCGCTCTACAAATCTATAAAAATATTTTTCCTGTTCGGTAAACGCTGTAGCGGGAAAAATAGTCGAAAGTGCCAAACCGCCGTTTTTTCACTGTTTTGATTCTGATAAAAATTTGAATAAAAAGTGATCAAAGCAATAATATTTCCCAAAAATGGTAGAACTAAAAAGTACACCCAGCCCCGCAAAAAAAGACGCCCTATGCATCCCCGTACACTTACGTATAAAAAAGTTACGGCCGTCGGAATATGGAGACTTTTAGAAAAAAAATTTTTTAACAGTTTTGGAATTTTTTTTAGGGGTCAAAATGTAAATAAAACCATATAAATTTGGTATCCCTGGAACCGTACCGAAACACAGAATATAGGGGACATGTCATTTTGGCTGCACAGTGAACGCCGTAAAACCAAAGCCCGTAAGAAAGTCGCAGAAATGCATTTTTTCTTCAAATTCACCCCATTCTGAATTTTTTTCCTGCTTCCCAGTACATTATATAAAATAATTAATGGTAGCATCATAAAGAAAAATTTGTCCCGCAAAAATTAAGACCTCATATGGCTCTGGGAGCGGAGAAATAAAAAAGTTATGGGGTTTAGAAGGAGGGGAGTCAAAAACGAAAAACGAAAATCAAAAAATGCCATCGGCGGGAAGGGGTTAATATATTAAAATTGTGCCCATTATAGCATAAAATATTCCAATAGGGAGATTCACTCCCTATTGGAATATTTTATGCTATAACGGGCACAATTTTAATATATTAAAAAATAAAAGTTATGTTTTATTTCTACTCCCTCAGCTGTATAATTCCATGGTGTTGTACATTATTATATAATCCAATGGTGCTGTACATTATTACATAATTTCATGGTGCTGTACATTTTACTGACTGGGACTGAGACTGGGAAACAGAAGGCATTTGATTTGGATAGCTTACCTAGTAGGTGTCTGAAATCACTCTCAGAAATATGCTACAATATTAGATTTCCACTAGAGGCCTTTTTCCATATTCAAATGTTGACAAAAGCAAACTTTATTATTAGAGATGAGCAAACAGCGTTCAATCGAGTACATGTTCACAATGTTCAATTTCATACTTACACCTCGTTGAAAATGCACTTACAGTTCGATTCCCCTCTCACCTTCCCTGGCACTTTTTCTGCACCAATAACAGCGCAGGGGAGGAGAGACAAGAACTATGACAACGGAGGTATTAAAAAAACTAGGAAAAAGCCATTGACATGTGACCTCAGATTCAAAAGAACAGGCGGCATCATCTCCGATTCATTTGCGTTTTACACTTAGAGAGACAGACATCTGCTGAGAGCTAGTTAGGTTTTAGATTCTACTAGGCAGGAATAGCAAAGAAATAGAACCACAACAGCTCTTTTAAGATCTACACTAAAGGGAGAAGCTGAAACAAGCTTGGCACAGTGTCTACCCACAAACGCTAAAGTGGGATTCACAGCAATTAAGCCAGGCTGTATCTGCACAACCCAGCTTTCCGCGGTGGGGGTTAAGCTAAGTGGGATACACTGGAATTGTATGCCCATATACCCTATATACGCTTAATCCAGGGTTCAAGAGTGTGTTATCCCCCCCCCCCCCGAAACTAAGGGGTATACACTGAAATTCTCAGCCCATATACACTGTATATGCTTCATCCAGGTTGTCATGCTCTGTGCCCACCAAAAAGCAGTGAGATATTCATTTTAATTCTCAGGTTATATACGCTTCATCCACGTTGTCACGGTGTGTACCCCCCAAAAAGCAGTGGGATATACATTCTAATTCTCAGGCTATAGATGCTTCATCCAGGTTGTCACGGTGTGTATCCCCAAAAAGCAGTGGGATATACATTCTAATTCTCAGGCTATAGACGCTTCATCCAGGTTGTCATGGTGTGTACCCCCCAAAAAGCAGTGGGATATACATTCTAATTCTCAGGCTATATACGCTTCATCCAGGTTGTCATGGTGTGTACCCACAAAAAATCAGTGGGATATAAATTCTCAGGCTATATACACTTCATCCAGGTTGTCACAGTGTGTACCCACAAAAAATCAGTAGGATATACATTCTAATTCTCAGGCTATAGATGCTTCATCCAGGTGTTCACGGTGTGTATCCCCCAAAAAGCAGTGGGATATACATTCTAATTCTCAGGCTATAGACGCTTCATCCAGGTTGTCACGGTGTGTACCCACCAAACCATCAAAACCATCTAAAAATTTGCAAGGCTACCGGTAAGGCATGTGGGCAAGGCCGGGGGCGTGGGAATGTTGCTCGGGAGCAAGGTCGCGGTGAAGCCGCAGCACATTCCGTGCCTACTCCTCAGGGGCAGCAAGCATTGCGCTTCTCCACAGTCCTCGGCTTGCTGGCCACATTAAGTAGGGTGCAGGGCACAAGCCTATCTAGGCCCGAGCACCAGGAACATGTGTTACAATGGCTGGTGGATAATGCTTCCACCACATTATCCACCAGCCAGTCAGCCTCTACTTCAACTCCTCTTCCTACACAACATTCTGGTCAACCTTCCTCCCAAATGCCCAATCTTCCCAGCAGAGTAATCCCATTTTTCCCTGCTCCCAGGAGCTGTTCTCTGGTCCGTTAACTGTCCCTCTCCCTGTCCCTCTATTTCCCAATTCCATTGAGCTACCAGACGACTTTCTGTGTCCAGATGCCAATGCACTGGAGTCTCCTCCATCTCCTGTTGATTTTGTGGTGATTGACCAACAACCCACCCTCAGTGACGATGACGAGACACAGTTGCCATCAGGGCAGCCTGTTGCCATGTGCAGTGTGCAGGAGGAGGAGGCGAGAGAGGAATTGTCAGAGGAGGTGGTGGAGTACGAGGACACTGACCCGACCTGGACAGGGGGGATGTCAAGCAGGGAAAGCAGTGTCGATGTTGAGGGAAGTGCAGCACCAAAGAGGGTAGCTAGAGGCAGAGGCATGTTCAGAGGCAGAGGTCAGCTGCTTCGCCGAAGCCACTCCCAGAATGGCCCAAGATGTTCCCTATCATAGCCAGCCCAGAAAAACTCCCCTATCGAAGGCATGTTCCTCGATGGTGTTGAGATTTTTCAAGGAATGCGCGCAGGACAAATACATTGCGGTTTTCACAATTTTCCATTCGAAACTGAGTAGAGGCTCTGAAAAGAGCAACGTTTCGACCACTTCCATGCGCCATCATTTGGAATCCAAGCACTGGGTTCAGTGGGAGAGAGCAAAACACAGGACAATCGTCATCCGGCGTTGCCGCCACTGCCTCTCCCACTGTTGCCAGTGCTGACACTGCAGTCCAGAGCACCAGCCAGGACACGGCAACATCTGGCTCCACCACTTTGGGGATTTCTCCCTCATCCTCCCCTGTTCCTGTTTCAGCTCCTTCTCCTGCACCATCATGCGCCTCCTCCAAGCAACCCACCATTTCTCAGACATTTCAGTGCAGGCAAAAATACAGTGCTAACCACCCACATGCGCAAGCCTTGAAAGCGCACATCTCCAAACTCCTGGCCCAGAAGATGTTGCCGTTCCGGCTTATGGAAACTACGGCCTTCCGGGACCTGATGGCAAGTGCGGCACCTCGCTATGCTGTCCCTAGCCATCACTACTTCTCCTGGTATGCTGTCTCCGCCTTGCACTAGCACGTGTCACTCAACATCAGACGGGCCATAAGTTCTGCGCTTTGCACAAAGGTCCACTTAACTACTGGTGCGTGGACAAGTGCATGCGGACAGGGACGCTACATTTCACTGATGGCACACTGGGTAGTTGAATGTAGTTGAGGCTGGGACTGGGTCACAAACTGGGTTGGTGTACCTCGTCTTCCTCGTCTCCCCGCCTATCATTCCTGGCAGGGCTCTGAAACAACACCCTCCTCCTCCTCCGCTGCCATTAAATTGACTGCAGCTACGAGCTGGAAACGTTGCAGCACTGGTGTGGGTAGACATCAGCAGGCCGTGCTGAAGCTCATCAGCTTGGGGGACAGACAGCACACTGCCTCCGAGGTGAGGAATGCCCTCCTCAATGAGACAGCGGTTTGAGCCGCTGCACCTGGGCCCAGGCATGGTCCGCTGGGGGCAGCAAAGTCATGCCAAGTAACACTCTGGCACATATGGCTGACTTCATGTTGGGGTGCTTTTCAAGTGACAAGCGCGTAATCAAAATAATGGAGAGCAACCAATACTGGATATTTGCAATCCTTGACCCATGGTAAAAAAAAACATCTCGTCTTTTATTCCGGTAGAGGGGAGGGCCAATCGCATTAATGACTTCCACAAGCAATTGGTGCAGAATATGATGGAGATGTTTCCATCAAGTGTCGTTGGCATCAGAGAGGACAGTTCCTTCATGAGGCGAACAAGTATCGTCCGGTCCACACCCACAAGGGGTAAATTGTCTATGCTCTGGGACACGTTAATGGCACCCCCTCACCAAACTCCCGCCACTGAGAGGCCTAGTGCCACCAGGTGGGAAAAGCATAGGCGCATGTTGCGGGAATACCTGTCCGACCACAGCTCTGTCCTCTCCGATCCCTCTGTGCTCTACACGTATTGGGTGTCAAAGTTGGACCTGTAGCTTGAACTTGCCCTTGGAGGTGCTGTCCTGTCCTGCCGCCAGCATGCTATCTGAAAGGGTTTTCAGCACAGCCGGTGGTATCACCACGGATTAGCGCAGCCGGCTTTCAGCTGAGAGTGCCGACCAGCTGACTTTCATCAAAATAAACAGCTACTGGATAGACCCATCATTTTCGTGCCCACCAGTGTGAAGCACCCCAACATGAATTGTCATGTCTGCACTCAACCTCTATAATTCCTCCTCATATTCCTCCACCATCCACGTTGCACAATTCTGATCCTTCTAGGCTGAATCCACCCTGATTTCCCCAAACTCTGCTTTTTAGAGGCTGAATCCACCCTGATTCCCCCAAACTCTGCTCGTTAGAGGCTGAATCCACCCTGATTTCCCCAAACTCTGCTGGTTAGAGGCTGAATCCACCCTGATTTCCCCAAACTCTGCTGGTTAGAGGCTGAATCCACCCTGATTTGCTTACTTTTTCATGACATTGCTCTAGGGGGCTTTATTGTGTAGCAAATTTTGAGAGTCATATCCAAGTAATGTAAGGAAAAGAAAATGAGGAAGGTAAATAAAAAAAAAAAAAAAAAAAAACAGAAGTGTAAATTCTGAAATTTCCTCCTTCCGCCATACTCTGTACATTTGGCTGCCAATATTTATAGGTAGGCCACCAAAATAGAATTTGGTATACTAATTGACTATTGTAACAAGAGCTGTTTTGCCAAAAAGCAAAGCTTACAAAACTCATCTTCCACACCATGTGTTTCCAGAATGGTTTAGTCTGCAATCTCTGGCCTCAGTCCTTGGTTAAGTACCACAGTTTCAGTGCTTTAAGAAGTTTCCATTTTTCTTGTTATGGCCTCGACATCAATAGGAGCTAAGCTGCCTGGCCAGTATACGGTATACAGCGCTATCTGCTTCCAGCTCCATATGCTGTATAGTAAAGGGAGGCAGACCCGAAAAGCTGATTTGTTTGAGGGGCAGCTCTCTGGCTTATAAAACAAAAATCCCAGACAAACCCTTTAAGATGGCCATAAACACATGCATAGATGATCTACAACCAAACCTACCATCTAATGCCGGCCTCCCTACTTTTATTTCAACAGAATAATAATATTTTTTGCAGGAGGATATACCACCACCACCACAGGAGTCTGGCAGCTGCTTTCTCCCCTCTACCCATCTAGAACATGTTCACAATCTGCTTTGACCACCAACGTGTATGGTAGATCAGGAGATATAGCTGTTGAAAGAACAAGTATTCGGCTGTCAGTTATCATATATTTGTATGGCTAGCATAAGTGATGACCTAAATGCAAAATAGAGTTCACGGAGCTTTGTGTAATAAAATTATAGAACTGTAGAAAAAATTTGGGATTTTGCACATCATATCTGTCATGAAGAACTGCACTGCTGCAGAACATTTTATGTACTAGAGATGTTAGTATATGTAACGTTATATTGCCAGCATGCAATGTCATTACTGCTATAAAATGCCTTATAACCTTTACTCGGTACTAGGACTACTCACCTGGTGTATCAATTATAGTCCTTAATATAAGTATAAAAATAACCCACTTTATGGTGTAACAGGTACTTTTCCTTTTTCATTTTTATGATATTCAGTAAAAAGAAACAGTAACTGTTTTGGAACAATCTTCCAAACTGTCTCTCTTTTGGGATGTCTAATGTATGGGTCTCTTTGCAATCATTGCGCCATTGGCTCCAAAACACGTCTGAATCCAAACATCCACCCTATATATTAATTCTTGCTTTAGTGCTTTGTGGTTTGGATAGTGAGCAGTGTTTTATGAATTTGTATGCAAGGGTTTATTGAGCTACTTGGTTGTGAATGCAACTGATATGTCTGTAAATGTAATTTGTACAAATCCTATGTGTACAGTTTTGGAGGTAAGGCTATACGATATTACAAATAGACTATTAATGATCTAAAATTAAAGTGACAGAAAATTGAGTCATTTGATGTGTCAATGTATTGATTTAACAGAAGACGCACACCATGCCATGGGAGTGGTAACTTATTCTACAATTCGGTATGCCATGTTTACCCAAGTGAGCAGATGCAGAACGAGCTCTTTTAGTGTCCAAAGAGAAATTGGCATAATGTACCCATGTGCGAGCCATCCTACCACTCAACTTTCAGATGGATAACATCCAATCCTGGTGTAGAGTGGTTTCATGTCCAGCTGTCTTGTTGTATAAGGGTTTGGAATCTAGAATCTGGTGTCCAATACATTAATGGTCTGCCCCATGAGTCCTGAAGTCAAGACAAGCCTTGATGTGACAAAGCAGTTAAGAACCTATTAACTCATATCTGTCTGTCATTTCTGTCCTATCTACTAATAGTAGAAAGAATGTAATTATTCTATTTGACACTGACCACATAAAATTTTCTGATTTACCATCGGATATTATTATTATTCAATCTGCAGGATCTTCTTAAAAGGTTACAAAAATAGTCATAGTCTTACTCCAGTAAATGTAAGGCTTATAAAGAGAAGTAACATCTCAGGACATAAGTGCTAGACTTATAGGTGCAACAAATTTATACATCATTTGATAAATTTGGAGCAAATTACGCCAAGACAGACTGCTGCAATACTGATTTTAAAATGTCCCTTTGTGATAAACTCCCCCCCCCCAAGAATATTCAGCTGCTATAATCGCATTACAGAGCACTTTACAATGAGAAACAATATACCTCTGTTAAGGGGATTCTATCATTAGAATCCGTTTTTGAGATAATACCATGTCAGAATAGCCTTAAGAAAGGCTATTTGTCCCTTACCTTTATAATTCTGCTCCATGCCGCCTTTGATATTACGTTTTTTTCCCTGTGTGCAAATGAGTCTCCAGGGTTTCCCCTGTGCTGCCTGAAGACTCTCCAGTGACGCCTCCATCTTCTTCACCCGCGCCTCTCCGCCGCTTCCTCCTTTTCGTCATCCCTGGGCCGAGCCTGCGTTCGGGATGGAAATCCCACAAATGCTCAGTCGACTCTTCCATCAGGCTTTGGGCAGAGCCAACTACACATGTCTATTCGGCCATTTTACTGTGTCTGCTTACACGAGCATACTGTTCCTTTAAGTGGCCACATTGAAATGGTCAAACAGACATGCACAGTTGGCTCTTCCAAAAGCACAATGGCAGAGCTGACTGAACATGCGCAGGATTTCCATCCCGAACGCAGGCTTAGCCCGGCAATGACGACACGGAGGACGTGGTGGAGAGGTGGGGCTGCAGAAGATGGAGGCATCACTGGAGAGTCTTCAGGCAGCACAGGGGGTAGAATAGAAGCTGTATAACAGATGCATATTTGGGAACAGTGGAAACACATCTATAAGATACTGTTTATTTACAGAGGTTTTTTTTAATCTTTTTTCAGATTTGCATGTTTGCAGCAAACCTACATTGATACTTGATACAATTGCAGTGTTGATCTCAAACACACAAAGGATTAAAACATTAATAACCAGAGTAAAAGTTAAACAGTAAAAAAGTTATATAGTTGAGATACCATATAGCTGAAATAGTTTGATGTATTTTTGAAAGGGAAACTTTTTGGAAAGGTTTTTTTTTTCCTTTACATGGATTTCAATTTATGCTGTATACTTACCAACACCAGACTGATGCGTATTTCTATTCTAATGTATACTGTACTTGACGTGCATTTATTTTGTGGTTCTAAGAAGTGAGCAGCCTATAATTTCTAGGACCCTAAAAAGGTATCTAGTTATAAATCGTTGAAATGTTTGCATAAAAGTTAATTATATGATATAATAATTTCATTTTTCAACAATAGGCAGTATTATCCCCATTGGAGCAGCTAGATCATTATATTACCCCAACTGAAGCTTCATCGATACATTTTATATCCAAGCACTTAGCCCCTGAGAAACCACTTCTGCCAAAATGAATATTTTTGTGCTGTCTGTGGGAAATTTCCCAAACCAATGCACATGCTATTGCCAAACAAGTCAAATGTTGCTGAAAATATTCATTAGTACACCAATAGTTTTCATGGCTCTCAACAGTTAGTAGGTTAATCTTTGTCTTTTCAAATTGCAAAGAAATTTTTAAGAGAAAAAGCAAAAGGTAAATTTTACTAGACATTCTACAGTGAATTTTGTTTTGGTGCCTATGAAGCATTTGCTTAGTAGCAGTAGCAATGACAGTACAGATATAGTGTCAAATGGGTGTTCTGGTTCTCTCCGGGGAATAAGGAAGCTTCAAATCATAAATATCACATGTTAATCTGTCTGTTTGGCTAAGGATCAAACAGGAAGTCTCCAATTTGGATTTTTGGTCTTTGTTTACCTTCTGCCTGTGCAGTGTGAAGTGTCTTCTTCAACAAAATTTTTTAAAGGGGACCTATCAGATTTACTAAAATACCTACTTTCGTAAATACTTTGCCAAAACAAACTGGAGCATGCTTTCAACATTATTTTATGTTATTTCTCTGTCTTTTCCTCCTAGAAATGTATGCATTCATTGACAACTGAGTGTTACCATTATGGAGGGTCTGCCTGCATGGTCTGACAATTTCCAATAAGTTCTGATATAATCAAACATGTCCCATTTGACAGGGAAATGGTAACACCCAGAATAATATTAGTAGATATGGGTAGTTTTGACCTAGTTTTTATCTTAATATATTGTAAGGTCAGTCACTCAAAGTTTCCTAATAAAGTTGCATGTATGGGCGTATTTAGAGACTGACACTAGGTTCAAACTAGCATTTGGGTTTCTGTTCTTAGGGACCCGAAAAATGGAAACCCTATCTGCTTAAAAAGCGGTTACCCACAGAATTTTTTCTCGACCTATTGTAAGCAGAATAGAGGACGATGTGCCCAAATGCTGTTGTGAACCGACCCTGAACTTTCACACACCATTTTTGTGGATACTATAAATATAAAGAGTCAGGGTTGTAGGTACTGGGCCCCATAGCCTGAGGGGGCCCCAAAGATTCCTCTGCCATATAGAATATACAACTATTTTATATGGTTTAAAATAGTTAGTGTCCATTTACAGATTTTGCACTGGGCCCCATGAACCTCACGTTATGCCTCTGTAAAGTGTTATTCAGTGATATTATAAGCCCACATTTAATCCATTACATGATAATTTTATATTTGCTCATAAGCTAAAAGTAATATAAATGCTGCATATACTAGTATCATACCACGAAAGCAGTGGGATGCAGACCCAGCTTATGCATTCTGCTAGTACAATATATCAGCTTTGTAAAGGACAAGTTCTTTTACAATGAAAAGCAGGCTTTCTCTCAATGTTTCTCTAGTAAATAGTCCACTATTCTCAGAAGACACATCATTTGAATCTTAAGCAGAACATGCAGGCACATCTTGACAGACACTATTTTCAGTGAATCACCTAGCTAGAACACAGTGTTCTGAAAGCAGTGATTCACAGTACCACTAGTACGCTGGCCAAGTACACATTATTCACTTCTATTGGGTTTAAGTGGTTAATGCAGTAAATTCTATTATATGTTCACAGTGTCATTGACATATGGAAACTTCCCATCAGCAAAATAGATGACAGTGAAAATAGAGAGATAAAGGCTATAATCACCCACTAAGTTAATAATATACATATTTTCAGACACAAGACCAGAATAAATTCACTATAATGTAATTTGTAGAGCAAAGCCCTCTCTATTGAAATCTTTGAGAATAGAGAACTAGGCGAGCCAGCATCTCCCTTAGGGCACTATTTACATGGCACAATAGTCAGACAAGCACTAATTGATGATATAACACATTGATCAGCAACTCTTTACCTTGGCTTTGCATACCTTGCCATTGCATTCATTCAACTCTTATACATTTCCATTATGATGGTAAAAGAACCCCTATTTACTAAGGGCACTTTGCTGCCGACAGAGTTACTTTATTCTGCCACATAAAAGTGGTAATTGCCAGTTATTGCATAAGAATTTGCAATAGGGGAGGTTTATAAAGATGAATAATGTCTGCCTTCATATCTTTGTGCCTTTACTAAATACTAAATCCATGCCATCTCACATCTGATGTCAATTTCAGGCATTATTTAAAAGACTGTCATAAATGGCGATAAATCTAGTGGGGCTGATGGCTCTGCCTATATTACACTCTTGTCACACCCCTTTTCAGAAAGGAGTAAGGACATTGTAAAATCCAAAATTTTGTTGCAAATCCTTTTAGAAAAAGTCAAAAACCTAAGGTTTGAAACATAAATATAATAAACCTGCCTCAATGTCTCCAAAAATAGTGCCGCACATCACGGCTCCAACAATAGTGCCCCATTTTTTTCTCCCAAACTGCTACCCCTAGAAAATCCCACACACCGTGGCACATATTTGCTATTCATTACTTGGTTTAAAAGGCATATCCAAATTTAAACAAGCATATTTTTTGAGCATGAGAAGTATATATTGCATATGTCTTCCATATCCCATCTGGAATTCATAACAGAAAACAGACAAATTAATTAAAGGATTTGGAAAAGCATTGTATACACACAAAGCAATATTTCAACAAAGCCATCCCATCCTTCAATTATCAGTCATAAGGGATTATGCTAATATATCCTAAGTGCAACAGCAACATCTAGAAAACCAAAGTTCAATAAGCTGTGCACCTTTATCCAATTTATTCTGTTTGTGAAGCTTCTTTAGGCATATGTGCCAGCACTATGATGTGTTTGATCATATATTGTATACCAGCACTAATTACCATCAAATCCAACAAAAGGGCTTACAAAAAGTAGCTGCTTGGCAGAAATAACAAAGATTTGTGTATTGCACATGATCTCATTATTTCTTTTATGTAAAATGAACTGTTTCAGTACCAAATATTGCCAGAGAACACAATGTTCTTCTTCCCCAATGACTATCTCTAGAATTCAGCTTTAACCTACACATCTTTATTGTCTTTAAGGATTTCAACGATTTGCACATAAGGGGGGGAAGACTCCTTGACTGTTTTATATCTGGATAACCTTCCAACATTCTGATACCTGTATAATATCTGTATCAACTCCTTCGCTAATGTAAGTGAAAGGTGTGGCGCTGCACCTCTACGAGTACAGCGACTGCGACTTCTAGTACCCACGGGGGTTACAATACGACCCTATTCACTTAAATTGGTGATGAAGATACAAGGTAACACAACGATCTTTAGTTGTGCAATGGGAATCATGCCCAAAGTCACTGTGCAACCTCACTTAAATCTGCCTTTGGTAAATTTCTGCTACAGTAAATACTGACCATATTTCATCTTGAAAGTGAATTATTGCAACAAGTAGCAGAGAGAGAATAGTTCATTCCTCCAGCCAATGAGACACAATGCACTCTTAATACTGTATTATTATTTTCTGTTTGTAACTTTACTGCTTCTACTCAACAAGAATCCACCATATTAGACTATATTCATATAAGCATTATAGTATCCATTTGTGAACTATAACACTTATACAACTTTATCCATTGCTCTCCACTATAACCCCTGGGTGGGGAGGTGTTGTTATGCCATAAGAAGGGGTCACTTGGGGCAATACGGTGGCTCAGTGGTTAGCACTGCAGCCTGGAGTCCTGGGTTCGAATCCCACCAGGAACAACATCTGCAAGGAGTTTGTATGCTCTCCCCGTGTTTGCATGGATTTCCTCCCATTCTACAAAGACATACTGATAGGAAAAAAAATGTACATTGTGATCCCTACATGGGGCTCAAAATATACATTTTAAAAAAATAAATAAATAAATAAATACGTTATGCTAACATTTTCTTTTTCCGGCATAGACTCTAAAATTTACTTTCTCTAAGAAGACATTTGCTCAGTCTTGAAGGAGTGAAAACCGTGTGATCATATAGTAGGTAATTTCTCCTAAATGGAAACTAAATGTATTTTTATCACTGGAAATGCTACAGAAATCTGTGTTATTTCTAAGTTCCATAAAAGTAGAGGATAATTTGGTAGACAAAAGCCAAATTTAGTAGTACTGTACAGTTTCTTCTTTTGCTTCATATTCTATCATTCCCCTGTCAAAATAATTGGCAGAATAAACTATTACTGCAGACCACAACATTTCAGGTATCCAATCACAATGGAAAACTGCTCTCTAAGGGCCGAAATTACACATTACACATTTAAAGATATGCTGAGTTGCCATATTACAAAGGAGTTTCGTGTATGAGAGCTTAGCTTTGTGCTCAGTACATGGATTCATTGTGTGTCAAGGCTGGCAAACATCAGCTGATCAAAAGTACAAACACTGAGGTGCAAGCTGCAAACACCATAAATGCTATAAGTCCCTACGCTGAAAAGGAATTCCTAATGAGGTTAATAAATGCAGATACTTCATATTTATTGCCATTCCAATGTCTTTGGATACAATGTGTTATCATCTGTTTGTGATGAATAATGCTGTATATTTTTCATGTACTGTATACCTATGGGCTTTGTAAAAGGAGTTATCCAAGAATGTTTAAAGTATGGCCTATCCTTAGGATAGACCATAAATATCTGACTAGTGAGGGGCCGACAGGCGTCCCTTGCAAGGATCCAGGGCCATTTCCGACACTTGTTCCATGATGTAAACTTTTTTTTACACTACTTTGTTTCAAAAGTTGCATGTACAAAAGGTATAATGGTTTCTGTATTCTGTTTTTACACTTTTCATGTATCATGCTTATGTCTTCCCTTTTGTTGCCCACCTTGAGCTTAGAAATTGAAAGCAGTAGACTTCACAAAATGGTACAGCTTATAAACCTCTAATTCTCTTAGTGTTGCTTATTGACTATATCCACCGTTTATAGTAGCGCCTATTCAGATCTTAGTTCTCCTTTTACAAGAGCAGTTTAAGAAACATATTTGGAAAGTAGTGAGGACAGCGTAAAAATGCCAATTGCAACAAATTTTGTTGTACTGGTGTGTCCAACTTAGTGCAAAAGTGGTGTGGGACTAAATCGCTCTAAAAGAAGTACAAGGTTGCTTTCCTGGTTTTCCAGACCTACCCATTCCACCAAAAAGCAGAATACAGGGCTAAAGTTAAAGGAGGGTTATAAACAGAAGCATATGTGTATTGCAATATGCTACTTCATGTGATTGTATTTGGCCATAAGAACCTATTGTGATATATCATGTCCATTTGGCTCTGAACAGTTGTGTTCATTTCCAAAACAATAGGTACGGGCACACATAAGAGTCACACAAACTGCACCAACAACCACTTCATGATACAAAAATTGACATTTTTGCATGTCTTTGGTTAAATGGTTTGTGTGTCCAAAATTCTTTGATGAGAAGGTAACCACGGCCATGTACATAGATATCCACAGGATATTCTACACTCGAATAACTGATCAGCAAGACGAGGTGACTTGTCACACATTGCATACAATAAGTTCATGAGAATGTATAGTAAGAAAAATATTATCACTGTTAGGATTGTGCAGAGACTGCGGCCATGATATGGGCGTCGCTGTCTGTTCCTCTGCAAAATCCAGGGTTGCAAGGGTTAACCTGCCTTGCAACAGCCGGGCGTGGTCGACTGGTTGAGCGACATGTGTGTCAACCAATGGACGCTCGGATTGGGCAGCTGGGCTATTTGCTGGTGACCGCCCCTTCCCTATATAAGGGGGCTGGGCCGGACGCCTGGCGCTCTATGATCACATTTGAAACCTGAAATGATGTGTGTGTGCGCGTGCATGTATGGGTTCCAGCCTGTAAAACTGAATTGACCCTAGCTAGTAAATGACCCCTGAGATAGCAATGCCACTGTTAGTCAGGCAGCATGCTGCCTTGTATGTTTGTGGTGCAACTCTGTAGGGGCAGCTAGCAATACTTCCCAGACAGGGTGACTGGGAGTGGGCTTGGCAGTAGTTGGCTGGGTGGAACTGCACACAGGGTTTACTTGGTCTCTGGCTAGTCCTGGAGTTCAGACTAGCCAGTTTGTTTATTTGTGCGGCTGCTCTGACTGCACAGGGCTCTGTGAATTGCAACAGAGCACACCTGGTCATTTAATTTGGCTGCAGTGACAGGAACTGTTAGCCTTCGTTCACACCAGGTTGGTTAGTAGTCAGTGGCCCAGAGGGCTCTGTAGGGTTTTCATTTAAGTTGTTTCTTTTAATAAACCGTGCTGACCATAACAGTATCATAGAGCCAGACCCCCGCCACAAAATGGCTTCAAAAACACATTTAGTGAATTTTGAGAGCCTGAATACACGCCTGGGAGCGGTGGAGCAACACTTGCAGCAATCTCCACCTGCTGCCCCAATTAATTTTTCTGACCTGTCTCAAGGGTTAGTTCAGGCTATGGCTCAGTTGGTGGGTAGTCTGCCAACCCCTGTAGCGTCACCGTGTCCTCTCCTGCCTCCGGAGCGGTATGCGGGTGAGCCACAGGGATGTCGGGGATTCATACACCAGTGTAAAACATACATTGAAGCCTGTCCCAGTCTCTTCCCAGATGAGAAGTCTAAAGTAGCCTTTGTGGTTTCTTTGCTCACTGGGAGAGCATTGGCCTGGGTCACCCCGTTAAAAGAACGGGACGCAGCGGACTTGGCTACACTAGCCGCGCTGTGTGAAGCACTACGCCTGGTGTTTCATGGCCCAGTGCCCCAGTCTACCTATGCCTCACAGCTCTTACGTTTAAAGCAAGGCCAGAGCTCAGTAGCGGACTTTGCTATCGAGTTTCGAACCTTGTCATCCGAGCTGGATTGGCCAGACAAGGTACTGGTGGCAATTTTTTGGGAAGGTTTGTCCTCAAATATTAAGGACGAACTAGCAGGCCGAAAGCCTTCTACCTCCCTCTCTGCCCTAATAAATTCAGCTACTTGTGTGGATACACAGTTGTCTGATAGGAGAGTGGACTAGTGAGCATAACCTCATGTCTCTGAGGGGGGTCATAAAATCTACCACTGCCTCGCCTGTTGTGGAGTCCACTGAACCTATGGACACCTCCCGTGCTTCCACTCCTGGTGGCAGCAGGAGTAGGAAAATTAAGGGGGTAATTTGTTACCGTTGCAACAGGCCAGGGCATATTGCTCCTCAATGCTCGACCCCACTGGAAAAGAAGGCTAGCCAAGTGTCCATCGGGGGTGGGTTACTTGGTACACAAAAGTCCCATAATCGTGTCCATCTCCCAGTAGCCCTTAAGCTGGGTAATGGTTGGGTAAACACTAGAGCAATGATAGACTCTGGGGCCATGGGGAATTTCATGTCAGCCAAATTCGCCCAGCAAAATGGTGTGCCCATGAGAGCTCTTAAGACCCCATTAACGTTACGGTGGTAGATGGGTCTCAAATTCGGCCGCAGATCCGATTTGAGACGCCACCGTTGCTTCTGCGGTGTAAAACACTGCATACAGAGAAGCTCTCTTTTCAAATCTTGGAGGGCTTAACTGATGCAGTATTGTTAGGTCTCCCTTGGTTACGCCAGCACTCACCAGTCATAGACTGGAGGCAAGGGGAGATTAATAAGTGGAGTCCTGAGTGCAAGGGCAGGTGTATGGAGGCTATACCATCAGCCGTCCCTCCAGTGAGGCCTTCAAAGCAGGAGGGCTTACTCCCTCAGCCTGCAGAGATCTTTGCTATAAATGCTACTAAGACTCTGCCCAGTGGCGTAACTACCGTGGTAGCAGCAGTAGCAGCTGCCACAGGGCCCGGGACATTGGGGGCCCGGTGGCAGCCGCTACCGCTGCGTTTTTTGTTTTCTTTTAATAGGCCGTTACCGGCTGGAGTTACTCCAGCCGGTAACGGGCCCCATATACTTACCGATCCTGGCAGGGGCCGGGATCGGTAAGTGACACTGTGGGCCCCACAAGCACTGTTATACTCGGGGGGTCTTTTCGGACCCCCGAGTATAATGATCGGAAGTGCAGGAGAGGTAACTGAACATAAAAAACTGTGTTACTTACCTCTCCAGGCTCCGCGCAGGCTTCGGCCTACTTGTGTGACGTCTCAGACGTCACATGATCGGGGCCTGCGTCCTTATGCGTCGCGACACAGGCTCCCGGTCATATGACGTCCCTGACGTCATTGAAGATGGCCGCCAGCGGGGAGTCGGGAGACAGGTAAGTTACAGTGTTTTTTGGTTTTTTTTATGTTGTTCTTCCCCCGGGTCTCCGATTATTATACTCTGGGGTCTGAAAAGACCCCAGAGTATAATAATTGTTAATGGGTGTCCACAACAGGGCATAATAGTGGGTGAAGGGGCCACAATGGGGGATAATACTGTGTGTAGGGGCCACAATGGGGCATAATACTGTGTGCAGGGCCACTATGGGGGATAATACTGTGTGCAGGAGCCACTATGGGATATAATAATGTGTGCAGGGGCCACTATGGGGTATAATACTGTGTGCAGGGGCCACTATGCGGTATAATATTGTGTGCAGGGGCCACTATGGGGTATAATAATGTGTGCAGGGGCCACTATGGAGCGTAATAGTGTGCGTAGGAATGCGGGGGATGGGGTCGTGCGGGGTTTTCGGCGTCAGCCGGGGGGGGGGCCATGTCAAAGGTTCGCCACGGGGCCCCGCCATTCCTAGTTACGCCACTGACTCTGCCAATACCTAGGTCTCAAAATTACTCCACTAACCTGTTGCCAAGGGCAACTCCGCCTCAACGCAGAAACAGGAGGCGTAAATCTGCAGGAAAGTCTCATTGTCCCCTGCCATCTGGTGCCAGCCAGGGTTTTTGCCAGCAAGGGAAAGCTAGGGAAAAACCTAACACTAAGCAGAGTGTTGGCACAGTTTCTGGGCAGAATAAAGGGACTAGACTTGTATACACCCCTGACTTGCCAAATCTTTTATTAAATGGCAAGGCTCCATGGCCTGAGCACTCTGACATGAGTCAGGCCAAGGCAGGAGAAGAGCAACAGCTGACATCAGACATAGGTCAGGGATGGAGTTTTCCCCAAGGGATCGTGTCTGGCTCACTCCTCGCCATTTTCGTCTCCGACCCGGAGACGCATGGCGTCGTTGCGCCGTGGAGGGGGGGTAGTGTTAAGATTGTGCAGAGACTGCGGCCATGATATGGGTGTCGCTGTCTGTTCCTCTGCAAAATCCAGGGTTGCAAGGGTTAACCTGCCTTGCAACAGCCGGGCGTGGTCGACTGGTTGAGCGACATGTGTGTCAACCAATGGATGCTCGGATTGGGCAGCTGGGCTATTTGCTGGTGACCACCCCTTGCCTATATAAGGGGGCTGGTCTGGACGCCCGGCGCTCTATGATCACATTTGAAACCTGAAATGATGTGTGTGCGCGCGTGTGCATGTATTGGTTCCAGCCTGTAAAACTGAATTGACCCTAGCTAGTAAATGACCCCTGAGATAGCAATGCCACTGTTAGTCAGGCAGCATGCTGCCTTGTATGTTTGTGGTGCAACTCTGTAGGGGCAGCTAGCAATACTTCCCAGACAGGGTGACTGGGAGTGGGCTTGGCAGTAGTTGGCTGGGTGGCTGGGTGGAACTGCACACAGGGTTTACTTGGTCTCTGGCTAGTCCTGGAGTTCAGACTAGCCAGTTTGTTTATTTGTGCGGCTGCTCTGACTGCACAGGGCTCTGTGAATTGCAACAGAGCACACCTGGTCATTTAATTTAGCTGCAGTGACAGGAACTGTTAGCCTTCGTTCACACCAGGTTGGTTAGTAGTCAGTGGTCCAGAGGGCTCCGTAGGGTTTTCATTTAAGTTGTTTTTTTTAATAAACCCTGCTGACCATAACAATCGCCTATACCAGACTTACCATTATTTAACTTTCATTGTGAGGCTACTTGAAGAATTTTTAAAACTAATCAGTAGACTGAATTGAAACAGTATTAAGAACATACAGGCGTGTCTTGTCAAAGAAGATGCATTATACTGAATATGTTAAAACTAAAAATCTGGCACTAAAAATATTGTCCAGGTAAGGGGTAGTCTTCTGAAAAAAAGTGGTCTCTTGGAAAGGTTCAACTGTACATTGGGAGAAAAAATATGGTGGAAGGGTGACTAAGTAAGACCAGTGTTAGATGGGTGTATTCAGTCCATTAATGATGAACTTTATGTTGACTATATTTCACAGATTGAACAATGTCCAAGGACCTAGCCATATAGCTTAAAGGGGCTCTATCAGCAAAATCATGCTGATAGAGCCCCACATAAGCGTGCATAGCCTTTAAAAAGGCAATTCAGACACCGTAAAAGTTATATTAAACTACCCCCCGTTTTAAAATAATAACCTAAAAAAGAATGTGCTCTACTTACGGATCGTGCACGCTGGGCGGGCATTCAGGGTGTGTCTTCATCTTCTTCCACACCTCTTCTTCCTCCGATGTCCTCCGATCCCGTCTTCCTCCAGCGCTCGCGAACAGACAGTGATAGCCTGGGCGCATGCGCAGTAGCTGTAGTAGAAGCCGCATGCTACTGCGCATGCGCACAGGCCGTTTTTTTACATCAGTGTCCGCGAGCAAGCGCCGGAGGAGGACGGGACCAGAGGACATCGGAGGAAGAAGAGGCGGGGATGAAGATGAAGACACACCCTGAATGCCCGCCCAGGGTGCACGTTCGGTAAGTAGAGCACATTCTTTTTTAGGTTATTATTTTAAAACGGGGGGGTAGTTTAATATAACTTTTACGGTGCCTGAATAGCCTTTTTAAAGGCTATGCACGCATATGTGGGGCTCTATCAGCATGATTTTGCTGATAGAGCCCCTTTAACCAAGTGACGTCTGATTCCTATGGCTTACAGCACCATAGATGAAATACAGCCAACAAATACTTTGTATTTCATGGACTAATTATGCTTATCTGAAAATGGCCTTAGAGTGATTTGAAATTTTGCCATACATGTACCAGAATGGAATTTTTTATCTTATCTTCACAAATGGAATGTTTTATACAATGAACTGATTGAATTCCAAGTCTTGATTTACAAGTTTTACAAAAGATTTTAATATTTATGCTAATCAGATACCTAAGTGTATGTTCACACAATGGAAAATGAAGAGCAATTCTTCGTTTTCCACCGCCGGCATTTTCATCAGATGAATGGGACTAATCAGCAGGGAGTCTCAAGCCGCAGACACTGTGGCTGAATCGGCAAGGATGCTTCTTTTTACTACGTCCTGCTGCGATCTCTGCCACCCATTAAAAACAACGGGAGACGGTAACAGGAGGAATCTGCTCCGGATTCGAGGGCAAACTCCACCCCCAAAATTCCTCCATGTGAACACAGCCTAAAAGTACATTAAAGGGATCCTATCATTGGATACCCTTTTTTTTTCTAACTAAGACGTAGGAATAGCCTTAAGAAAGGCTATTCTCCTACCTTTAGATGTCTTCTCCGCACTTCTGTTCGGTAGAAATCCAGGTTTTCTTCGGTATGCAAATGAGTTCTCTCACAGCACTGGAGGTGGTCCCCAGCGCTCAAACACCACTGGGGGCATCCCCAATGCTGAGAGAGAAATCAACAGTGATGCCTCTATCTTCTTCTGGAATGCCCTCTCTCTGTGTCTTCTTCTGTACTGGGTTTCAATATTCTAGGCATGCTCTGTCGGCTCTGCCATCGAGCCTCAGGCAGAGCCGACTGCGCATGCCCATGGCCACAAGAAAATGGCCGCTTACACCAGCTTACTGTGTAAGTGCCTATAAGAAAATGACCGCTTACACAGCTTACTGTGTAAGCGGCCATTTTCTTGTGGCCATAGGCATGCGCAGTCAGCTCTTTCTGAGGCTCAATGGCAGAGCCGACTGTGCATGCCTAGAAGATTGAAACCCAGGATGGAAGAAGACACAGGGAGAGGGCATTCCAGAAGAAAGAGGCATCACTGGAGACTTCTCTCGCAGCATTGGGGACGCCCCCAGTGTTGTTTGAGCGCTGGGGACTGCCCCCAGTGCTATGAGAGAACTCATTTGCATACCAAAGAAAACCGGGATATCTAACGAACAGCGGCGCAGAGAAGACATCTAAAGGTAGGAGCAGAATAGCCTTTCTTAAGGCTATTCCTATGTGTTAGTCAGAAAAAAAGGGAATCCAATGATAGGATCCCTTTAAATAAAACTAAAAAAGAGATATATAAGAGAATATATATGCCAGGCTGGTGTCAATTAGTTCTTTCATTTAAGGTTCAACCAAAATCAGGATAGACTTATAAAAATATTCTGAAGAATTTAATAGTGTGACCTCAGTTTCCATATTTCTAAAAAATACCACCATTAAAACTAGTAGAGTTGTGTAGTTGGCCAATGACAACAAGGTGTAAGTGAACTGCCTTCTATTTTATTTTATAGACCTTGAATTCCCCCACCCCCATTAAAAATAAGTTTGTGTAAGTTAGACTTATTGGTTAAGTTTAATAACTGTCTGTTATTTTGACACTGACTCTATTAATGTGCAGAATATATATATATATATATATATATATATATATATATATATATATATACAATATTTCCGAGAAAACTAAACTATTTATTAGAAATGGAAATTATGAAAATGTGGTGGAAAATAAATGCTTATTGTGTGAGGACCAAAGTGGAACTATGAGAATGTGCTGATAAACCGGGCAATAGTCAACATATAAAGTACTTACACGTATATATTTAGACTTAGTATTAAGCATACACCTAAAACATACTTTATAATGATGTAACACCATTACAAGCCCTTAGTAGGGATAGAAATAACACCAATTAAACAGAAATCCTATTTATCATACATGTTTTATATTGCTTAATCCTGTTGATGGTTAATACCTTTTCTATCCATAAACACCATGTTCCCCTAGTAGAAATATAGCCAGTACTATGCCTACTCACATATTCATGTAGCAGGCACTGCTTTTGCGCTCATTACTTCGTAACACCATATCATTACTCTGCAGACTGTTGTTTATACCTGCAGTGCATAGTGAGAAGTATATACAGTGCAAAATGAGGTCACGTCTGAAGAAATCTTACTTATAATTATATTATGAACAATTAACTATAAAGGTTAAGTTAGAAGATTGCCTTGAATTGTGAAAATCATATTGAAATTGAACATTTTATCAGAGGTTCTATATAAAAATATAGGTAAGTGTATTGTATTATCTGATTCTTATGATAGGTCATCAATATCTGATCTTTGGGGTCAGAAAACCAAAGTTGTGGCTGCTCAGGCTATGGCAGCTGAGGTCCATTCACTAGAATAGGACGGAGCTACAAACATGCCATGTGACAGATGAATGTTACGTCTAGAGCGAACAGTAAAATGTTCGAGGTTCGATATTCGTTTCGAGTAGCCCCTCAATATTCGACGACTCGAATCGAATATCGAACCCTATTATAGTCTATGGGGGGAAAATGCTCGTTTCAAGGGTAGGCAATGTTCGATCAAATTATACTTACCAAGTCCACGAGTGAGGGTCGGGCTGGATCCTCCGAGAAGTCTTCACTGTGCAGCGTCCCTGCGGCATCTACAAGCGGACATGCACAGTCGGCTCTGCTCAGACCCGATGCCTGGCAGAGTGAATTCAGAGCCAGAAGACGCCGCGGGGATGCTGCACGGGAGAAGACTTCTAAAGGTAGGAGAAGAACCAGCGTTGATTGTCCGACTGTATAGCATTCGGCCAATCAATGCTGGTTCTGCATCGAACTTTTCCATTCGAATAGCGAGTGGTACAAGTATTTCGAATACCATAATATTCGATCGAATACCTATGCGATCTAATACTACTCGCTCATCTCTTGTTACGTCACTTGTCTGTGAAGCTTCAAGTAACTGATTCGTGGGAGTTCCAGGTGTCGGATACAAACCGATCAGATATTGATGACCTTATCTAAGGAATTATAATATGCACAGAGTCCTAGATAGCTCATTGATAATAGAATAAATATGCAACCATAGCGAAGGAGACCACCACTGACCTCTAGAATGGTAGGTTCTAGATAGGTATGATGTTAGATGAGTTTCTTTTCTCCAAACAGAAATGGAATTTTCTGTTTTTCCCAGAGGGTCTCATTGAAGACTTGCTATACATTTACCTAGTTCTGGTTTGCAGTAACTTCAGAAAGCAGAACTACCATATGAATGTTTTTTTTTATTAAATCCAAATGTATCCCAACACTGACCAACTGAACCGGGTGAGTCTATACAGTGAGTTATTGTGTAGCCACTTTTTTTGTAGATTTATCCAAATATCAAAATCTGCATTCCTCACCTTCATCTATTTCAATCATTGGGCCCCATTACTTGGCATATGGATTTAGCAATGCAATATAAATGGCACTATTGTTACAGCCAGCTGCAACTTCCATGAAATCTGAAAGGTGTTGTTGCCTACCTCAATTTTTCTAGTAATTCCAGTTGGCAATTCACTGTTAAACAGTCAGTATGAGAACTGTGTGTGGAAGGGTGTTAGCCATATTATGTCAGTGTATTTATATCAAAGGAGATGAATGCATACTTTCCTGCAATCCCTATGTGAGCCGTTTAATGTTTCTGGCATTATAACTCGCATAAGTGTTTAATATAATTTGACGGTCTGTGGGCCAGGATATAATTCGAGATATCACTTATTACCCATACTGAGTGATTTACCATAGTTTGTGATAATAAAAGGAGGACAGAATATACTTTACATCAAGGGAGAATATGGAATTAGAGATAGAAAATCATGGTCTCCATCTTCAATCTTTAAGCTAGCTGGAACAATGCCCTGTTTTCTTAAAGGGTGTAGCACCATAACTTTATAGACACGCGCACTAAACATTTACAAATGTCTACAGTTTTTTTGGTTTTGACACAAAGGGCAGATTTATTAAATGGAGTATTTGTGAATAAACATAGTTAACATCTAGCCCTGTCTAGGAACAGGTGAAAGGGGAGCAGAAAGGGTTAAAGTTAGATTGAGGGAGAACAAGGAAACCTATAGATGGAAACTCAGGGATAGGCTACGGTAGAATTATACAAGAAATGTCCAGGCTTCAAGTTGAAACAGCAATCTGATGGGGGCAAGTTGGATGAATGAGTTTTTCAGCAGGTTTAGTATAACGCCCCCTTCCTTCTCTTTTGAAAATAGCAGGATTCGCTATAGGTATAATGGAAGCCAAAAGTCCGCAGAGGAAACCTCTGAAGCACTGTGGGAAAAAAACAACTGTGTTGGTACGACCTTTTACTCAGTGAAGCCTTAGCCTTAAACACAGCATTTTTGCAACGAGGAGCACGGCCTTACTCTTCCTTATCTTACTTTACTTCACAGTCATCAACTGACTTGCAGCATCCGTATCTTCATTTAGTAGTGACAGCTAACCAGGCACAGCTAGGCACAACTGTAGGGTCTTAGGAATTTGCCAAGGGTACTACAAGTTTGTGCTGCTATGTCTTTTGCATTTTTCAGCATCTTTTCAATGTTAGCCTGCATCAGGAATGAGCACCAGTGCTCCAAAGACAGCCCCTTCCTATCTGAGCAATTACCAACCAGTGGCCCTTATATCACACATTATGATTCTCTTGGAGATATTGATACTGGCCTATCTAAGGTTTGCTCATTTCTGTTACCTGTGGCAGAGAACCCAGTTTGCAAAAATTATCCATGCTCCAAAAACAACTGCAACTCCTTGCAATTTTTTAAGCAACTTTTTGATGTAAATATTTTAATAAAATATGTTACCATTAATATTTTTATGTACAGTTCTTCTATGTAATTTGGAAATAACAGTAAGTGAATTTACGTATACCTGAGATAATACATCTATTATAAGTTAAAATGTAAATAATATAAGGGCAGACTAGATGGACGATGTGATCTTTTTCTGTCTTAAATTTTTGTTTCTAAAATCCCCTAAGGGTTGGCATATTGGTCCCTTCCTGACATACGCTATACTATTACGGTGGATCAATGACCAAGAAAATTTACACCCAAAAAGATTGTAAAACTACTAGAGATGAGCCAATTCGAACAGCACGCTCGCATAGAAATGAATGGACGTAGCCGGCACGTGGGGGGTTAAGCGGCCGGCCAACGTCAAAGCGGAAGTACCAGGTGCATCCATTCATTTCTATGGAGCGTGCTGTTCGGATCGGCTGATCCGAACAGTACTCGCTCATCTCTAAAAACTACCAAATGTTATTAATTACCACAGATAAAAAACATAACAAAATGTACATATAATGGGGGAGACACAGTAGTTCAGAACCAGAGAATACCTGACCCCAGATGACTATGGACTTAACACTGATGGGGTAGTAAAAATGTGTATACATATGGGGTAGTAAAAATATATATAGGCTGGGGCGGTTTTCCTCAGACGGGTGGCACATCACTGAAAGGGGTACTTACTGTTGTTATCAGTACTTCATTGGGGTTTGTTTATGTAGCATTGAAGGGCATTTATTGGTCTGCCTGTTAGTAACATTACTGTGGATACCTCCTTCCATGTTTATATACCTTTTGACTTATACATTCATATACTTATATACCTGTGGCTGGACCCAGTCTTATATTTGTTCCTTATGTACTACCATCATTATATATATTTTTACTACCCCATATTTATACACATTTTTACTACCCCATCAGTGTTATGTCCATAGTCATTTCAGGTCAGGTATTCTCTGGCTCTGAACTACTGTGTCTCCCCCATTATATGTACATTTTGTTATGTTTTTGTGTTATGTTTTTTTATCTGTGGTAATTAATAACATTTGGTAGTTTTACAATTTTTTTGTGTGTAAATTTTCTCGGTCATTGATTATGTTGTTACACACAGTATGATATGTTGTTGTTTGGTATATTGACTATTACGGCGGATGTCAGATCTTTAAAGATGCAGCAGGGATGAAATATACTACAGAGACCCAGAGTTAATACTGGCAAATAGACACCCTCAAGGCTCCCATTTACATGGGAGTTATTCTGTTCCTATGGCAACTCAGAGCCTTAACAGGAATATAATATAAATAGCAATGTAGCGAAAGTCCTATACACCTATATTAAAAGATTGCAGGTTCAAGCCTCCTGGGGGTGGGGGTATAATGGAATAGTTTAATAAAAATATATTTAAAAAAAAGTTTTTATAGATATTTTTTTAAAAATTCAAATCACCTCCTTTTTCCTAGATTTGAAATAAAGTCAAATAAACCAAAACAAATAAACTAACTATACATCCCTATGTCCGAAAATACCCGGTGTACAAACATCCTATTAATATTATAAATGTGAAAGTTTGTGAGTTTGGATGTTTGTGGGTTTGTGTGTTCGGATGTTTGTTAGTCAATCACGCAAAACCCACTCGACCGATTTGGCTGAAATTTTCCACAAACATAGTTAATACACCCCATTGCGCAATAGGCTACTTTTCGTCACAATAGCGCACATACATTTTTCCCAGGACCCCCACAAAACCCAAACTCACATCACCATCTCTGCAATCTCACACACTTTAGACCATAGCAAGCCACAAAATTCATATTGCCCTCTACAGCCTCGCCCCTAACCCCACACAATCACATATACAGATACTTTACCACTTTGCCCCTCACCTTAACGATACTCCAGGAGGCTCTCTATAACGCTCTGGAGCAGCCATGTTTGCCAACCCCCACCGCATTGACAATCCGCGACACCGCCCACCCATGTCAATACCCCTAGGCGGTCTAATAAATGCAAAAAAAAAAGTTTAAAAAAAGTAAAAAAATATTAAAAACAAAAAAAAAAGGATTAAAAATTCAAATCACCCCCCTTTCCCTAGAACACATATAAAAGTAGTTAAAAACTGTGAAACACATACATGTTAGGTATCCCCGCATCCAAAATCGCCCGCTCTACAAAGCTATACAAATATTTTTCCAGTTCGGTAAACGCCATAGCGGGAAAAATGGTCAAAAGTGCCAAACCGCCGTTTTTTCACTGTTTTGATTCTGATAAAAATTTGAATAAAAAGTGATCAAAGCAATAACATTTCCCGAAAATGGTAGAACTAAAAAGTACACCCAACCCCGCAAAAAAAGACGCCATATACATCCCCGTACATGCACGTATAAAAAAGTTATGGCTGTCGGAATATGGCAACTTTTTAAAAAAAAATTTTTTAACAGTTTTGGATTTGTTTTTAAGGGGTCAAAATGTAACTAAAACCATATAAATTTGGTATCCCCGGAATTGTAACGAAACACAGAATACAGGGGACATGTCATTTTGGTTGCACAGTGAACGCCGTAAAACCAAAGCCCGTAAGAAAGTTGCAGAACTGCATTTTTTCTTGAAATCCACCCCATTCTGAATTTTTTCCCTGCTTCCCAGTACATTATATAGAATAAATAATGGTGGCATCATGAAGAAAAATTTATCCCGCAAAAATTAAGACCTCATATGGCTCTGGGAGCGGAGAAATAAAAAAGTTATGGGGTTTAGAAGGAGGGGAGTCAAAAACGAAAATCAAAAAATGCCATCGGCGGGAAAGGGTTAACTTCAAATACCTCTGTCCCAAAGTCACTATGTAAATTTTCTCACAACACTACAAACTTACATTTCATATCCCATACCTTATACACACTACAAAAACCCTACCCACGCCTGTATATACCCACTTCTACAATCACCGCAGACGAAGTAGTATAAAAATATTTTTCCTATACAGCGAGCGCCATAGATGGAGAAAAAAATTCAGAAGAGTCCATACCGGCATATTTCCACCTTTTTATCTACCATAAAAATTGGAATAAAAAGAGATGAAGACATCAGACATTCCCTTTTAACCCTTTCAGGACCAAGCGCCATTGATGCCTCAATGCTCTGGCCACATTTAACACTTTGGTATGCATTGTTTTACACAGCAATATCTTTTTATGGCTTTGCATATCTCAATTATTTTTACCATTTTTTTTTTCAGCACACATACGGCTTGAAATAACTAGCCTTATTTGTTAAAGAATTTGAATATTTTTTTCGCAACAAGGGGCTTAAATCTACCACTTCTGTCATGAGATGCACAGATTGCACCAATGCTTTAAAAAACAAACAAACACAGATTACATATCTGGAGTACAGCTTGACACGCTGGAGCACAACTCTGGAGAACAGACGGCTAGACAGGCTCACCAACACAACTTTTCCACCTACTTTTTAAAAGGTGAGTGGTAACTTCTTAATACCAGAATTCTGGAGTTTGGGATTTGATAAATCCCCCCCCCCCCCCCCATAGTCTTCCCTACATAATAGAATTTACATGACAGAAAAGAACATAAACCACGTAGGTCGTTCTATGTGTTACAAAGTTTCAAACTACATAAACCACAGACCACACTCTAAGGACTCCTTCAGACGACTGTATTTACGATTTGCAATTGGGGATCAAAGTACAGACACATGAATTTCTATGGACCCACACACAAAGCTGTAGTCACTAAATATGGAGCAGGTACTATATCCGAACTTACGTCTCTTTTCATTCAATTTAATATAAGGGTAGGTTAAAAGCATGAATGACACACAGATACTGATCCATGTTGTCATCCATGTCATTTTTACTGACTTGTACACTGGATACGGTTGTGGACCGGAGACCTAAGAGCGGATTCTCTGAACATAGTTTAATTTAATGAATGATTTATTTTTTGTAGCTTATTAGTCCATGATTTCTATAATGTATACATTTCCCTTTCAAATTAATAATGTATCTATTGATCATTTTTTCTTTAAACAAATGTGTATAAATTCTTCCACTGTTTTAAAATATCTGAATTTCTAGGTGTTGTCTGATGTCAAATAACCCCTTTCATATGGGAACAGAGGCAATGAGCTGGCTTTGGTCCATGGGCTGGATTTTTTATTTACATATTTATTATGGTACCCTCCTGATGTTAGGAACTAGTTGCCACAAAATCTTGATCATGGTCTCCTAAGATATAACCTATCTAGCAGGAAACCTAGGTCATCTAAGGGCTGGAAATGAAAGGCTGTTTGATCTGGAAGATGTATCCTGGCTTTACCTTCTCCTTAGGCCAGTTTTGTTGAGTACTGAGATTTCTCCATATTTGTCTTGACTTTTTGTTGCTGACCCAGCTCTGGAGTTTTGCCTGCTAACTAGGTTTTCATGCTCTTTTTCTATGCTGTCCAGACCCGCACCATTACACTTCTGTCTAATGTTCTGATTATTAGGTCCCTCACTAACTCACCCTGACAACTTGGCACCCACTTTACTACTTCACTTGGTTAAACCATTCACATATATTGTTGCCAACAGACAAGTCCATACCTCCTTCCAGGGGTTAAAAGTATTTATTCTTGTGTGACTTCAGCTATCAGCCCAAGAATACATTCTTTTGTTACCTGTCTGTATTGCAGCATCCCTGTAAAACATTGGGGGGAAAAAACTGGTTTATCTATTGCCACTTAAAGTAAATTTGCACTGTAACCTGTATTATTATTGTATCAATGAGCGTTACTTTAAGTGGGACAAACCATTTTAGATGATGAAGAACAGATGGTACAGCCTTGACAGGACATTCTAGTTAGCGAGAGGAGACTAGTCAGTTTCTCCATGTTAGAAAGGAGAAAGCTGGAGTTAGCTTCATTACTCTAATAACCTGTTGACTACAAGTTAGCAGAAGAGCCATGTTTCTGCCAGGAGATAGGCCATCACCCTGCTCACTTTTATATAATCTTGTGTGCGTGTCTAAGATTTTGAGAGTAATCTTGGATGGACCTCATAGCTACAGTCCAGCCTATTAGTCTCAGGACTGGTTGTCCGCTTTTTCTGGCATGTACCCAGGCTGCAAAACCAGAGCATTCCAGTAATTTTATGTCAATTGTGTGAATTGAGCATACATTTTGAGTAGAAGACTGCCCCAGCAAGGGAGACACTGACTGGCCCAAGGGAGTATCATGACTTAGCCTTAGCCTCAGTTCCCAAGAACTACTTGTAAGAGTTGCTGTTGTGTTACCTGCATTGTTCCAGATAAAACATGAATTGCTATACTATTCAATATTACTGGGTTCTCTATCCTGCATTCACCTTTAAAGGCACTCCAACCACCATCAGGCCCAGAGAGACTTACATAGGGAATTGCCCTGGGTGGTATTACAACCACCATCTTCCAATCTGCAAGCATCCTTTTGGTGCACCAGCCCTGAGATGAGTCTATCTGTGACCAACTACTACTACCAGCTTCCCTGCTTTCTCTACTGGGTTGCTGCATATTCTGACAACACTATCAGTTATAACCCTTCTGAGTTTAAAGCTTCCCATACAGATAAGATGTCACCCAAAGGAATATTCAGCCAATAGCTATCATTCCTAACCCCCAATATGCATGAATGCTTAGCCAAATGGTGCATGTGCCCTGATTGGGGAGAAGACAGAAAGTTTAACTCCTTGAGAAGAAAAGGATCAGGCAGCTGAAGTCCATTTGTTAGATCCTTATCTCCCTTGAAATCTGCAGTTGGAAAACAGTTGGCAGGTCCCCATACACATAAAACAGTCAGTCGGTCAGGCCTCGTTCACATCTATGTTGGTATTTCGACATGAGGACCCCCCCCCCCCCTCCAAAAGGAATACTGAACGCAACTGCAAGCGGTGTGCCAGTGAAAGCACACAGACCCCATAGACTATAATGGGGTCCGTGTGCTTGCCACCATATCTCTGCAGGGATCATGTGGACAGGAAAGTAGTTCACAATCTACTTTTCTGTCCACGTGATTCGTGTGGACAGCGCATGGCCAGCACACGGACCCCATTATAGTCTATGGGGTTAGCGTGCTTTCAGTGCACACTACTTGCAGTTCTGTTCGGTATTCCGTTCAGAGGGTCCCCATGCAGACTCCCCAAACTGAATACCGAACGCAGATGGAACAAACGGTCAGTGTGTTTGACTAATAAGCATGTAAGGCTGCATGCACATGGAGTTACGCAGGGCTTGTAAAAGTACTCATTCACAGCCGTACACGCGAGTGCTGCGGACGGCTCTCGAACACTTCCCTTTCACTTCAATGGGAGCGCTTGTAACGCCGGCGTTACGAGCGCTCCCATTGAAGTGAATGGGAAGTGTTCAGGAGCTGTCCACAGCGCTCATGCTTACGGCTGTGAATGAGTATTTTTACAAGCCCCGCGTAACTCCGTGTGCATGCAGCCTAATGTGTATGTCCAGCTTTATTCATACTAACATCATACTAACTTCATGGCTATTTATGATGAAGCCTTGACTACCATGTCGGACCTTTTTACAGAAGGACTTTAATATAATGCCTGGAGTATCCATTATGGCAAGAACAACACTAAAGACAATGCTACTCTGTCTTTAACATATACTGGAGAGAACTCCAATGGATCACATTAAGTGTGAACACAGTACTATATATTAGAAGTCACCCATCATAATCCATTAGATCACTCCTTTTTCTAGCAGTTAGGTTATTGGTTACTATAGTCATATCTAATTTTTATCTGCATCAGCTTTTAGAAGTAAACCCTAGTGTTTCCAAACCTATATTATGTTTGGATTTCCTGTCATTTTTCATCATAAGTATGTCTTTGTACCTTATATTTACTTACAGTAGCAGCTGGTGACATTGGCAAGTATTCTAGAGAACTTCTGGCTGCCACCCAATAAGGTTCTTAATTCAATGGTTGGACAGCAAAACAGCACAGAAATTAAACCAAAATGTTGATAGATGAATATACAAGAGATGTGAAAGACTTGCCAGGTTGTGTTCTTGCCAGCAGAACCATCAAAGCATGGAGTCTAAAAAGCAGAGGTGTCATTTTGTGTCTTCTGCTGCTTTCTGGTTGAAATGAAATAACATGAAGTGCATTGAAATGCTCCATCACCTCAGGGGGTATTCCCCCCAACAGTTCTACAACAGATGGCCGAAATTCCTTCATTGATTTCACAGTATTAGCCCATGAGTTAAAGGGGAAAATCTGTGTGACCACTGTCTGCATTCCACTACCGTTTGTCAAAGAAGCAAGCAGACAGAATCATAGGCGATGAGTGGAAAATAATTATAATGTAGCAGGTGGCAGATTGGGATTGCTTAGGCTGACTCAGCACTTGGGAACTAAGACATACAGACACAGCAACATATTAACATAGGCTGTCCTCATATAACATTACTCTTTCCAGTACCAATTCACATGACGTACTGTCAGTGGAGAATAGCGTTCCTTCATAAAGATTCAATAGCTGTTTGCATTGCCAGATTAAGATGTTACTGTAATTAATATTTTTCACACTGTTGTCTCATGTATACTGTGAACATTACACTTAACATCAAAGCACTCAGAGCACAAAAGCAACATTGTCTTGTGTTCCTACCATTTCAGTGTGATTTTGCCACATGATACATACAGTCATGGTCGTAAGTGTTGGCACCCCCAAAATTTTTCCAGAAAATGAAGTGTTTTTCCCTGAAAATTATTGCAATTACATGTTTTGTTATACACATATGTTTATTTCATTTGTGTTTATTGGAACAACACAAAAAAAAACCAAAGAAAAAAAAGCCAAAAATTATATAATCACAAAACTCCAAAAATGGACTGGAGAAAATTTTTGCCACTCTGAACTTAATATTTGGTTGCACACCCTTTGGAAAAATTACCGTATTTTTCGGACTATAAGACGCACTGGACTATAAGACGCACCTAGGTTTTAGAGGAGGAAAATAGGGGAAAAAAAATTTGAAGCAAAAAATGGTAAAATATTTAACATATGGGAGTTGTAGTTTTGCAACAGCTGCAAGGCCACATTGACAGGTGACCCTGCAGCTGTACGGGGACGCATAGAGTGTTTTTTTTTTGCGGGGCCAGAAGTACTTTTTAGTTATACCATTTTGGGGAATATCTATTTCTTAGATCACCTTGTATTGAAAAAAAAACCCGGTGGTTTATGATATATGATTTTCTACATATATATATATATATATATATATATATATATATATATATATATATATTCTAGGGACAGGAGGTGATTTAGAACTTTTATTTATTTTATATTTTTATTATATATTTTTAAAGCTTTTTTTTTTTTTTTTTTTTTTTTTTTTACTATTTTATTCCCCCCCAGGGGCTTGAACCTGCGGTCACTTGATTGCAAGTCCCATAGACGGCAATACAACTGTATTGCCGTCTATGGGACATTCTGTCTATTAGTATTACGGCTGGTCATAGAGACCAGCCGCAATACTAATACAGCAGTGACAGGCCTGGGAGCCTCATTAGGCTCCCGGCTGTCACCCGAACAGGTCGGCTCCTGCACTATCGCCACGCAGGAGCCGGCCTGCAACTTTACAGGTACGGGGCCGGTGGGGACCGGCCCCGGGGGAGAAGGGGCCACCGATACTGACCCGGCATCCGCTGTACTAGAGACGCGGATGCCGGCACGGGATAGACGCCGGGGCCTGAGACATCGCTGCGCTCCTCTGCCCTGCATGAAGCCAGCGGCGGGGGGACGGAGGAGTGGAATAGCCCCTGCCGCTGCTGGCTTCATGCAGGGCAGAGGAGCGCAGCGATGTCTCAGGCCCCGGCACCTGTGCCGGCATCTATCCCTCTCCGGCATTCGCCTCTCTATTACGGCGGGTGCCAGGCGCTACATTCAGACTATAAGACGCACCCTTCTTTTCCCCCCAAATTTTGGGGAAAAAAAGTGCGTCTTAAAGTCCGAAAAATACGGTAACTGAAATCAATCAATCAATCAATCACTTCCTATAACCATCAACAAACTCTTAATTTATCTTAATTTTGGACCACTCTTCTTTTGCAAACTGCTCCAGGTCTCTCATATTTGAAGACTGCCTTCTCCCCATTTCTCCACAGGTGTTCAAGTGGATTTAGATCTGGACTCATTGTCAATCACTTCAGAACTCTCCAGCACTTTGTGTCCATCTATTTCTGGGTAATTTTTGAAGTGTGTTTGGAGTCATTGTACTGCTGGTAGACCCATGACCTAGGACGCAAAACCAGCTATCTGATTCTGGGCCCTACATTGCAACCCAAATCCTTTGGTAATCTTCAGATTTCATGATGCCTTGCACATACTCAAGGCACCCAGTAGCAGAGACAGCAAAACAACCCCGACACATCTTTGAACCTCCACCATATTTGACTGTTGAAACTGTGTTCTTTCCTTTTTTATCAAATCTTTATTTAATGTATAAGTAACAAATACAGAAACAAAAAGGTTTAATTGAAAGCCTACAAGCGAGCTAAACGCAGCTGCGTGAAACAAGGCAAACACGTGTAATTTTCAGTATTAAAAAAGGGGGAGAGAGCGAGGGGGTGGGAGGATGGAAGTTGGAGTGGGTTGGGGGGTGCTGTTTTCTTTGTAGGTCTCACTGTGTTTCTGATAAACAGTAGAATGATGTACTTTCCCAAACAGCTCTATCTTGGTCTCATTGGTCCACAAGAAGTTTTCTCAGAAGCATTTTGGCTTACTCAAGTACATTTTGGCAAACTGCAGTCTAGCATTGTCTGCAGTGGGGTTTTTCTGGGTGTTCTGCATTGACACTGATGAACCCTGAGACTGAAGGACAGCTTGAATTTCTTTGGAACTTGATTGGGACTGCTTATCCACCATCTAGAATATCCTGTGTTGCAACTTTACATTAATATTTCTTTTCCATCAAAGGGAAGGAGCAAAGCATCATGGTAGTTGTAGGCTAGAAGCACAGGAAGCTACACCAAGTAAACAAATGCAGAAGATGCCAGAAGCTCCCAGAGAAGCTCAGAAATCACTAAAAGCGCTGCTAAACTGCGAAATAGTTCAGCACACAGAATAGCACTAACAGACCTTTCAAAAAAAAAAAATTCCCAGAAAAACCCTTTAATATTTTAACACAACCATGCAACACACCACACAGTAAATCGCTGCAAAAAAACTGCAGTTTTTAGACAGCATTTTTCACAAAAAGTCCTCGGAGTTTTACTGTGTGGACTCTCTGCCTCTATTATACATATATGCCAGTATTTCCATAGGTGTCATTGACATGTTGTGATTTACATTTCTGAAATTGCAGCACTTCGGCTGTGACTTTTTTCTGCAACGCGTGGATGGGATTAGCCAGAATCCCATCCACTTTGCAAGTAATGTAAAACGCAGTTTTTGCAGCTTGAGGCCCTGACCCTCTCACAATTTTTTTTTCCCAAGTTTTTAGAACTCATTTGCCAGTCTTTCAGAAAGAAAAGTAGATGGCTAGTATCAAGGCTATGACGAAAATGAGTGCCTTGCATAGTTCCATCTTAGGTACCGTCACTGCAAAACCAAGTCTTCCCAGGAAATCCTTCTGCATAACTTATTAGGAACATATTTAATTTTTTTCTGCAGAATAGAAAAGATGTTTTCCATCTTTGCCTATAAGGAGTTCAACTGTCAAGTGTGAAGCTTTTACAGCTAATACCTACAGTATTTCCAAAGGCCAAAGTACCACAGATATTTATCAAGCTTGATCCCAGAAGAGCTTCCATACTTACACGCATCAATAGAAAATAACCTCTAACACCAGGAACAGATATTATGAGTATCAAGGAATTGCCCTTCACCTTTGTAATGACAGCACCCTATTCCAGGGTTTATCTAAAGACATTTCCAGATTTGCACCCAACTACTTATGATATTGATTATGTCTGCCAGGCTTTGTACAGATTTCCATGTATCTATCAAGCTGTGTTTCTCTATTCACAGTCCCAAATATGTTAAATTAAATCTAAGTATTGAAAAGATATGTTGATAATGTCTATTCGGGCATGAACTTAGAATGACCCAGGATCTACTGTTATTTTTCATTTTTAAGATATTTTCATTGTTGCTCACTATTTATTTTAAAAGATATTCTTGTAGATCTGGAATTTCTGGATCACAATGTGATATACAGTAAATGCTGGAAGAACGTTTGGACTATTAAATGTGAGAATCATACACTCATATAATGTAAATCACGGAGTTGACAGTAGCATATCAGTGTTCCATTGCTTCCTTCAGAAGGATTTTCAGTGCCAAAATCAGTGTGTTCCAGAGCTGAAATAGTTCAGTACACAGTTACATTGAAACAACAACTTCAGCTTTACTAAGAGGAACAACTGAGACTGAGAGGAAGAGAAATTAAAAACCGTGGAGAGACTGACTAAAATATTACTCCCTGGCACCACAAGGATAGTCGGAACATTTTCCTGGATATGCTTCTTAGTGATGATGGTCCTTATGTTGTTGCTAACAAAAAGTTCATGTTACAGTTATGACCGTGTGTATGTACATATATCATTACTGTTAAGTAGAGCAGTTATTTGATGCATTTTTATATTAAAACTGACTTGAAAATATAATTATTAATTAATTATATTATTTGTATAATAATTATATTACAGTATATTGTTATTAATTATTAATTAATAACTATTATTATTATTATTATTATTATTATAGATGAGCGAGTAGTTAAATACTCTATATTCGATATTTGTTTCGAGTAGCCCCGCAATATTCGACTACTCGAATCGAATATCGAATCCTATTATACTCTATGGGGAAAAATGCTCGTTTCAGGGGTAGGCAACATTCGATCAAATTGAACTTACCAAAAAAAAAAAATTGAACTTACCAAGTCCACGAGTGAGGGTCGGGCTGGATTCTCCAAGAAGTCTTCTCCGTGCAGCGTCCCCGTGGCGTCTTCCGGCTCTGAATTCACTCTGCCAGGCATCGGGCCTGGGCAGAGCTGACTGCGCATGCCCGCACTACAAGAAAATGGCCGCTTACAGTCAAAGCAGCTATTTTCTTGTAACGCGGGCATGCGCAGTCAGCTCTGCCCAGGCCCGATGCCTGGCAGAGTGAATTCAGAGCTGGAAGATGCCACGGGGAAGCTGCACGGAGAAGACTTCTAAAGGTAGGAGAAGAACCAGCGTTGATTGGCCGACTGTATAGCATTCGGCCAATCAACGCTGGTTTTGCATTGAATTTTTCCATTCAAATAGCGAGTGGTACTCGATCGAGTACGAGTATTTCAAATACTGTAGTATTCGATCGAATACCTACTCGATCGAGTACTACTCGCTCATCTCTAATTATTATTAAACATTTGCTCTACTCTATGAACAGAAACTCTGCAGGACTGTCTAATAATGGTGGTTTCTATAGATATATAGATATCTATAGACATCTATTTACCTATAGTCTATGGATATCTATAGATGTCATTTTGTCAGTGATTATTGCGATATGTCTACATTCTCAAGTAGCAAAAACAATTGAAACTACAAAATAAAGTATATGCATAGTGAAGAGATTATAAATATAATACACAAGAAACAATGAACAATACAGCAGAATACTAGCGCTCACTTGATATAAGAGACATGATAGACAGTTGTTGTGAACCGTATGTGTAGTGTCATCAGCGCATGTGTTAATGGCAGGGAAGATTGATTTAAGGACAATTTTATACACTTCATTAAAGATTCCATGGTGTGCCTCAAAGTGTGTTGTCTCGACATTTGGTCAGACATCCAGTTGTATTTCTGTCAGTAGTCTGCATTGTATAATAAGGTCAAATGTGTCCTTTAAAGTCTGACCCTAAAATTTACACAGTGCTTACTTTAAGGAGGATTGGAATTCTTGTATCCATTGCAAACATCAATCATAGCTATGTGTGCAATAATTGTTGGCTTGAGACTTCCTACTGCAAACGAACATCAGAATAGGAAAGTATTTGTGTGGCATACACGTTTCATAAATTTACTGTATTTACTTACAGGGTTGTCTCTAGCGGTTTAAACGGCTCACAGCATGTTCTCAAGATCAAGCAAAGGTGGAACAAGACCTGAAGGTAACAATTTGGAAAATATTCTTTTGTTATCATGGATAGTTTTGGCCACCTCGTGAGATATACAAAATAATTGAAGCCTGCAATAACTCAGCTTTTAGGGAACTACTTGAGCTTTGCTCAAACAAACGAAAGGTCACTTGTCAATGACTGGAACAAGATCTCCCTGACATGTAAAAAAAAATACAGTATATGATGGCCATAGAATAATGTTCTCCAGGCGGAACAAAAGGGTAATTTACAGATTTGCTGCAGTAAACAGTCTGCAGAAGAAATACAGAGGAATATTGTAAGCCTTGTGTCTGGGCTGCAGTCCCTAATTGAACCCATACTCATGTATTTTATCAGCTGCACCAGAACATAGCTGCCACATCTGGCAGCACAAGGAGATAAAGGGCAAACATCCATACTTTGATCCCACACTAACGCTTTATCAGGGCTTTTACAGCATTACAACAGTGTTTGATGAACAGACCAAATATTTTTTAGGTGAGTAATTTTTCATGATTCTCCTGCTTGCTTCATAATGTCTTGCACAGCACATTAGTTTCCCCTTACATCACACGGTCTGTCCTCTAAGGAATTACCCTGCTTAGTTGCCTTGAGACCAGCTGTACTTGTATTGCCGTTTTTATTCTTAACCGGTACCCCCAGAGGTCAGCTGATATTGGGAGCTAGCACAGTGAAGCAGACAACGCCATACACTGTGTAATGGTCATGTCTGGTTATTGCAGCTCAGTGCCCATGTTCTTGAATAGGAGCTGAGATTCAGTAACTTTAGAATGGCCACTATACAGTGTACAGAGATGTATTTTAGCCTTGTCCAGCCTTGCATTATCTGGATCCAGAACACTAGGATGTATAGAAACTGCAGACCGGTAACTTCATGTTATATTTAGTCAATCTTAAGGGTATGTTTATACAGAGGAAAAAGAAGAGGAATTTAAGGTAGACTTCCACCTCAATTCCTCTCCACTTTCCACCCCGGCTATAACACAGATTAGATGCAGATGAATGATCAGCGCATTGTCTTGCACCACAAGTTCTTTTTTTTTTTCTATGTAGATTGTGAGCCCCACATAGGGTTCACAAGGTACATTTTTCCCTATTAGTATGTCTTTGGAGTACGGGATGGAAATCCATGCAAACATGGGGAGAACATACAAACTCCTTGCAGATGGGTTTTTTGGCCTTGGCGGGATTCGAACCCAGGACTCCAGTGCTGCAAGGTTGCAGTGCTAACCACTGAGCTGCCGTGTGGCCCCCTTGCACCGCAAGTTCTGTAGCTGAATCAGTCATGGAATCCATGGCAATATCGAGTAGGACGATTGTTTGTTCACTGT